>NW_025999891.1:3153075-3203438 GCF_001458135.2 Marmota marmota marmota | reverse complement strand
TTTTCTTTTTTTTTTTTTTTGGGTGCTGGGTATGGAACTCAGAGGCTCCCCAACATGCTAGGCAAGTGCTCTACCACTGAGCTACATCCTCTAAAGTAGCATGTTCTTACTTGAAGGTAGACTGTGACAAATTTGAGATGTCTCTCAGAAGCCCTTAAACAACACTTTATAAAAATGACAAACAAAGAATTATGTCTAATAAACCAACAAACGAAATTGGATCATAAACTGAATCATAAAAATTTCTCTATTAAGCCAAAAAGAAGGCCAAAATAGAGGAGAGAGGAGGATAGAAAAGAAGAAAGATGGGAAAAATAAAATACAAATAATAGCAACCATACTAATAATCACTTCAATGAAAATGTTTTAAACACCTCTTTTGGGGGGCTGGGGTAATGGAGGTTGAACCCAGAAGCTCTTTACACTGTCCAGCTCTCTAACCCCTCTGTATTATTTTGAGACAGGTCTAGTTAAATTGCAGAGGCTGCCCTCAAATTTGTGATTCTCCTGCCTCAGTCTCCCTAGTCACTGAGATTACAGTGTCCACCACTGTGCCTGGAAACACCTTTTAAAAGGAAGAAACTATCAGAATGGATTAAAAAAGGGAAGGCTCAACTATATGATAAGAACAAGAGATCCAATTTTAATATAAATACCATATAAACAGATTAAAATACAATTTTAATACAAGTACCATATAAATAGATTAAAATAGGTTAAAAGTAAAAGGATGGAAAACAATATGGCATTCTAACTTTAATCAAAAGAAAGTTAGTGGGCATAGGGATATGGCTCAACGGTAGAGTGCTTGCCTAGAATGCATGAGGCCCTGGATTTGATCCCCAGCACAGCAAAATATAAATAAATAAAAATAATTTAAAAAGAAAGCTAGCAAGCCAAGTGCAGTGCCACACTCCTATAATCCCAGTGACTAAGGAGGCTGAGGTAGGAGAATCAAGAGTTTGAGGCCAGTCTCAGCAATTTAGCAAGGTCCTCAAAAACGTGGTGAAAAAAAAAAAAATTAAACAAAACCAAAAACGTGGTGAGACCCCATCTCAAAATATAGAAAGAGGAGGGCTGGGGTTTGTGGCTCAGTGGTATAACGCTCACCTAGGTCGTGCAAGGCCCTGGATTGGACCCTCAGCGCCATATAAAAAATAAATAAAATCAAGGTATTGCGTCCAACTACAACTAAAAAATTTAAAAAATTATATATATAGAAAGGGGTGGGAATGTAGCTCAGTGGTAAAGCACCCTTGGGTTCAATCACCAGTCAAAAGAAAATAAAAAGGAAAGAAAGAAAAGCTAGTTATATATCAAAGCAGACTTAAGAGAGGAATAAATAAAAACTTACTTTTTCCCCCAATGACAGGGATGGAATCCAGGACCTCAGGCATGCTAAGAAAGCACTCTGCCACTGAGTTACAATCTAGCTCTGAGGGTCACTTAGTAAAATTTAACACAAGAGGACATCACAATATTAACCTAACTTCTGACAGAATTAAAAGAGGAAGCATACAAATCCATGATTGGAGATTTCAAAATCAATCTTTCTGTAATTGAGATCTATCTCTTCGGCTCCTCCTAAACTAGTTTGGAACAAGCCAGAAGTGCGTGGATACAGATGGACTGTGAAGGTTGTTTTCTTGACTCCTATTAGATCACGAAGCTAATTTAGCCATTTTTTTTTTTTTTTTTAGCAGACATGAACTGAGCTTTCCACTAATATATGTGTGGGTATAGTTTTTTTTTTTTATGTTACTTTAATTTCACCATCTGAAGCATTTCTAAACTTTTCATTTATTTCTCTTCCTTGACAAACAAAACAAAAAGTATCATATGATCTTGATGCCTATAGGGGCACCACAAACCATACTGTTATCAGCATACATATTTTAATTTTCTGCCTAATTAACCTGAGCCAGTTACATTTAAATCTTAACACTCAGAAAGGGGGAAAAAAAAAAAAAACACCAACCAAAACACACTCACACACACACACACACACACGGGCTAGAGTAGCGGATTTCAAATTCGAGTTTTAGAATTACCTAGCGCTCTCATGAAAATTTGGATGCTTAGCTCCACCCCAGAGTTTCTGATTCACTGTTTGGGATGGGAACCGAGAATTGTAATTCTAACAATATCTTTGGTGATGCTGATACTGCTGGTTCCATTATCACGCTGAGAATAACTGGGCTAGAATTTTGTCCTTCCTTTCTTCCCACTGATTTTGAGGCAGCCGTCGGCCCCAAAAGGAAACAGACAGCTTTGAGTCCAGTTCCCAGGAATGCGAAAGTGACTCAATAGACTCAACCACAAAGCCGTTTCCGGGCGGCCCAAAACCGCGCGAGAGTTTACGTGACGGCGTCGGCGTCAGCGTCACGTCGTCGCCGGCCACGTTCAGCGGAGACAGAAGGAAGATGGCGATTCCGGGCAGGCAGTGAGTGATCCGGGAGTTAGGGTCAGGCTGGGGAATGAAAAGCTACGGCGACTTTGTCTTTGGCTGAGGAGTTAAAGTGCGCTGGAAGTGAAGGGGCCGTGTCGTCAGGGATAGAGACGGGGAAAAGCGAGAAATCCTCTGCAACCTAGATTCCCCACCCCCATACATTTTGCAGGATGGAAGCCCGAAGTTTGAGGGAGAAACTTGTGAGGAAATAAAGGAAGTTAGGCTGAGGGGCAGAGAGCGAGACTTTTCTATTTTCCAAAAGCTCGGTCTGAGGCCCCTCAGTCTTGCTTCCTACCCCGCGCTTGAGTTTCTCCCCGGTTGGATGCTCTCTCAGGAGCACTAAGAAGAGACAATTCCTGGTTTCCTTAGAGGGCCTTGTTCTCCTTGGCAGAAGCTCAAGTCCTGATTCCCGCCCTCCCTTCTTGTTTTAGGAATGTTGTGCTGAGAAGCCACAGAAAAGGGTAGGCATTTAGGGAATTGGTGTATACATTGCCGCAAAAGAGAAATATTGTACGTACTTAAAAGTTTTTACCTTTGATGTGTAATCCTTAACTTTCGATGCGGTTTCCGTGATCTCCGCATCTTAGAGGCCAACACGTGAGAAACTAAATGAGTTGAATCTGATGGGATGGTTCTCTTAGATGCTCCAAGACAAAGCAACTGAGCTTAATAAAGTGTAATGGGAACTTGGCTCGTGGCTATTTGGATTTCTCAGTTAAATAATTTTTAAATTTTTTCGTGCGTTACATTATTTAATAACTTCTTAAAAGCTGTTGAAGTACGCAGGAGAAAAAAAGTCTGGTTGTTTTCTTGACTCCTGTTAGATCACGAGGCTAATTTAGCTTTTTTTTTATTTTTAGCAGACATGAACTGAGCTTTCCACTAATATGTGTGTGTGTGTGTGTATAGGTTTTGTTTTTTTTTATGTTACTTTCACTTCACCATCTGAAGCATTTCTGAACTTTTCATTTATTTCTCTTCCTTGACAAAAATGATATTTGACTTTGGCCCTGGTCTACAGATAATCGGAATAGAAATTGTAAAATCGTAATGCATATTAGAATTTTGAGGTTACTGAAAATCAAAAAGTGTGTTTGTTTTTGTAGACTATTTGACATATTTTGACCTGATAACTTCATCTGGAAGAGGTAGTGGATGTATTATTTTTTGACATTTAAAGATAATGGTGTAATTTCTATTTCAAAAAAAAAAAAAATGCAGGTATGGGCTTATTTTGCCAAAGAAAACACAGCAGTTGCGCCCTGTTTTGCAAAAACCTTCAGTGTTTGGGAATGATTCTGATGATGATGATGAGGTAAGGGAACCTATGTTTTACTCCTATATCGGAAATAGAAATTTTATAAAATCTTAACTTGTGATATAGATGTTTTTGCGTTTGTTATTTGTGAATAGTATTTTAGAATATAATTTACGGAATTATCAGAAGGAATGTTTAAAGGGAAAAGCTCCACTCATTTTTCTTTATAACCTAATAGGTTTGTTTTTTTTTTTTCTTTATAACCTAAAGCTGTGAACTTCATTTGCTCTAAGAGTTAATACAAATTTTTTTTTCTGATAACTAAAATTGAGGTAACAAACTTATTGCTGTTAAAATCCCTAGGAGCTGGGTGCAGAGGCATCTACTTATAATCCAAGCTACTGGGGAAGCTGAGGCAGGAGGCTTGCAAGTTTGAAGCTAGCCTGGGCAACTTAGACTTTGTCTCAAAATTAAAAAAAAAAAAAAAAAAAAGAAGGTGATACTGGGGCTGTAGCTCATTGGTAGGTAGAATGCTTCCTTAGCTTAGCATGCAGGTGGTGACCCCAGGTTCAATCCCTAGTAATGGCAGGGCGAGCAGCCTAGGAATGAGTTGTTAACATGTTACCATTTCCTGGAAAGTTTATTAGCAAAGACATTTTTAATTTGTTAACCATGCTCTAGCTAGCATGACTGAGTAACAGTTCTTTCTGGTATTACTTTTG
Organism: Marmota marmota marmota; assembly: GCF_001458135.2. Lineage (NCBI taxonomy): Eukaryota > Metazoa > Chordata > Mammalia > Rodentia > Sciuridae > Marmota > Marmota marmota. The sequence continues at coordinate 3,199,009 of NW_025999891.1, read as the reverse complement.
TGGTTATTTCTTCAGTGTCTGCTAAAGCTAATTGCACAGTTAAAATTACAGTAGTGAATACAGTTATTGTTGATGTACTACAATAATAATATCATATGAAAATTTTCTGTTGTAGCATCTGTAACAATATTTTTTTGAGAAACCTAGTTTTTAGCAGAAACAGCTACATGTCTGTTTTTCCTAATACTGTATTTTTTATATTTCTTAAAACAAAGACCTTTGCATCAGTTCATCTGGTACCCCTTTTGCTCTGGCAGAAAAATAGCTTCTCTTTCAGTTTTTACTAACTATATAGTAACATAGATAAATATTTGATATTTTCTTCTTTTGAAGAAATTGGCTATATTTGAATCGTACTTTTTAAAATTGAGGTTGAACTTAGACGTAATAAACATCTGTAGATTATAAATATATAGGTAAATGATTTTGATAAATGTTTTTGCCCTAATCAAGATGTAGAGCTTCTTTTTTGTACATAATTCCATGCCCCCTCTTTAGTCAGTTTACCTTCCCATATTTTGCCCCAGGAAACTGCTTATATGAGTTCTATCACTAGTTTTCCCTATTGGAGAATCTCATATAAAGGAAATCATTCAGTGTGTACTCTTTTTATGTCTGGTTTCTTTTTTCCTAAGTATGTCAGTGAGATTATCCATGCAGTCATAGAATCACATTTTACTGAAAATGGATTTTTTCCCTTTAATAGCTATGTAAGTTTTTCTATTTTTCTGTTTTTATTTCCTCATACACTTTAAGAATAGTTGAGTATAAGAAATGAGTCAAGATTTCTAGTTGAATCTGTGTAGGTAGCTAGATTATTTTCAAATAGCATATTTAGAAAGTTATTAATTACAACTTGAATTTTTTGTTTCTAGATACTTTGTTTCAATAAATATTTAATATAGGTTAAGAATTGATTAGTTTTGTAGTTGTAGCCTGTGTGCTTTATTCTTTGTGACACCTTTATAACTTTTTTTTGGAGGAGGTTAATATACACTGGCTTAGAATTTTTTGACTTTATGAATCGTAAATTCAGAAGCAACAGATATTCAGTAGAAATCATACATTGAATTGTGATCTTTTCCTTGGGCCAGCTGTACAGTGCTTTCTTGTGTGATGGTGGGCAAAGGTGTCAGTCAACTATACTATCATGAGAGTAAACAACCCATCTACAGTATAATGTGTTACTGAGCTATGATGTTCAAGTTAGGTGTATTAAATATATTTTTGACTTAAGATATTTATCAGGATAACCACACTATAAATTGTGGCACATCTGCATAGTGTTGTGTTTAGCCAATTTGTAGTTTAATAAGAAACACATTTTGGGGCTGGGGTTGTGGCTCAGCAGTAGAGCATTCACCTAGCACGTATGAGGCCCTGGGTTCGATCTTCAGCACCACATAAAAACAAACAAAATAAAGGTATTGTGTACAACTAAAAAAAATAAAATATTTTTTAAAAAATAAGAAAGACATTTTATCCTTTATTGTATTTTTTATCTTTATACAAGATTTTTCTGGTCTTTTTCCCCCTTTAAAATATCATCAAGCCTGGCTTGGTTGTGCACACCTGTAATCCCAGTGTCTTGGGAGGCTGAGTCTGGAGGATCAAAAGACTTCAAAGCCAGCCTCAGCAATTTAGTGAGGCCTTAAGCAACTTAGCTTTGACCTTGTTTCAAAAGCAAAACATTAAAAGGGCTGGGGATGTGGCTCAGTGGTTAAGTTCCCCTGAGTTCAATTTCTGCCCCCAACCCCTGAAAAAATCATTGAGATAAAATCCACAAACCATATACTTCACCCTTTTAATTCTGCAATTTACTGGTGTTTAAAAGTTGTACAACCACCACCATCTAATTTTGGAACATACTTCATCACCCAGAAATAAACTTGGAGCCATTGAGATCACTCCTCATTCTCCCTATCCCCAAACTAATCAACTTTCTATGACCATGGATTTGCCTATTCTGGAAATTTCATATAAATAGGATTATGCACCTTTTGTGGCCAGCTTCTTCCACTTAGGATAATGTTTTCAAAGTTGTACCCTATATCACAACTTTTCTTTTCCTCTTCTTTACTCTCCCCCGCCCCCCAGTGGTGAGCGTGGAAGCCAGGGCCTCATGCAGGCAACTTTTTTTTTTTTTAATTACTGAATAATGCTCCACTGTATGTATATACCACAATTTTTTAATCCATTCAGCAGTTGGTGGACATGTTAATTGTTTCCAGTAGCTGGGTATTATAAATAAATAACGTTTGCTATATATATTTGTATAGCAGTTTGTATATAGGTTTTTGGGTGGACATGTGTTTTCCTTTATAACGTGTAATCAGGTATGTACGTGGAATTGTTAATTTATATGATAACCATTTTATCTTTTAAAGAATTGCCAGACTGTTTTCCGAAGTAGCTACACCATTCACTTTTCCATCAAGCAGCATTGAGGGTTCCAGCATTTTCACATCCTCCCCAACCCTTTTTTTTTTTTTTTTTATAGCCTTCTAGTGGCTGTAAAATGGTATCTCATTATGGTTTCAATTTCCTTTTTCCTGATGAAATTTTTGGTTCTTTAGAAATGTCTGGGGCTGGGGTTGTGACTCAGTGGTAGAGCACTTGCCTAGCATGTGTGAGGCACTGGGTTTGATCTTTGGCACTATATAAAAATAGATAAATAAGCTGAGTACGGTGACTGCACACCTGTAATTCCAGTGGCTTGGGAGTCGGAGACAGGAGGATCGCAAATCCAAAGGAGCCTCCGCAACGGCAGTGCATTTAGCAACTCAGTGAGACCCTGTCTCTAAATAAAACACAAAATAGGGCTTGGGGATATGGCTTAGTGGTTGAGTGCCGGTGAGTTCAATCCCCACTACTACCCCCCACCAAAAGAAAAGATAAATAAAGGTATTGTCTACAGCTAAAAAAAAAAAAAAAAAAAAAAATTTAAAAAGAAATGTCTGTTTGTATCATTTACCTATTTTTAAATTGGGTAGTGTTATTTTATTATAAGAGTTCTTTATATATTCTAGATACGAGTACCTTATTAAACACAAGATTTGCAAGTATATATGCTCCATTCTGTGAATTGTCTTCATTTCTTGATAATGCACTTTGAAGGACAAAATTTAAATTGTGAGTAAGTCCAATTTATTCCCCCCTCTTTGGTTGCTAGTGCTTTAGTATTATATCTAAGAAACCATTGCCTGATTGAAAGTCACAGAGATTTACAACTATGTTTCCTTCTATAGTTTTGTAATGTTAGCTCTTAAGTTAGGTCTTTGACTCATTTTTAAATCACTTACCAAGGATATGACAGAAAGATAGAACATGTTTATCCTGTAGTTTCACATTAATTCAACCTGGTATACTGTGTAATACAAATTACAGTGTACCCCAGTTTGAGAAGAACAGGATTACATGGTCTAAAAAGTGTTTACTCATGTTATTACTGTTTCTTTTGCATTGTGAAATGAAGGTGATGGTAGCTGAACAGTGAGTGGGGTACGCTAGCCAAAAAAGGACCTAAGCCATTTGTTGTAGCTTTTTTCTTCCCTCCCCTAGAGGGACTTTAATGCAGAGAATGCATTACACAGGTGATAGAAGAGTTGAGATGCCAAATAGAAGATGACTAGGCAATCCAGGGATTAGCAATAGTAAGAAGCAAGTAGTGATAAATGGAGGGATGCAAGAAGGTGATGGGTGTTGGAGGCCAAGAATGAACATAACCAGATGGGAACTAGACTTATCTAGAAATAACAGGCTCATGGGGGAATTTGAGTTTTATGTAGAGAGAAAGAGGAAAAAGTACCCTGGCATTCTCCTACCCTCCACTGAGGTTGTAGCTCAGTGATAGAGTGCTTGCTAGTTTGTGTGAGGCACTGGATTCAATTCTCAGCACTGCATATAAATAAATTTTTAAAAATTAAGGTCCATTGATAACTAAATTTTTTAAAAATCAATTTTTAAAAAAATCGATTTAATCAATAAAGCTTATTCTCATGCTGAGAAGTAAATTGCTTAGTTGAGTATGTTTTATTATTGTGGTTTGAATGTATGTTAAAATAATTTTTTCATGACTAATCCAACAGTTTAAGCAATAATAAAGTTAGGAGTGCTTTGGAAAATACAGAGAAAGGTTCTTTATGGTTTCCCTAGGAATTGGGAAAATAATGTTTTTTCTTTAGGAAAATATTTGATATCCCTGGAAAGGAACTGCTATGAAGCAAAACTGGTATTTTCATCAATTCAGCAGAAACAAGATACCCAATTTTTTTTTTTTTTTAAACAGAATTTTTAAATATTTATTGTTCAGTTTTCGGCGGACACAACATCTTTGTTTGTATGTGGTGCTGAGTATCGAACCCGGGCCGCACGCATGCCAGGCGAGCGCGCTACCGCTTGAGCCACATCCCCAGCCCCAAGATACCCAATTTTTAAAAAATATTTATTTCTTAGTTGTAGTTGGACACAATACCTTTTATTTCACTTATTTATTTTTATGTGGTGCTGAGGATCCAACCCAGGTCCCACACTTGTGAGCCAAGCGCTCTACCACTGAGCTACAACCCCAGCTGCCTCAACGATCCAATTTAAGATCACGTTTTATCTCCAGTGGTCCAGCAGAGGGGGCCCTAGCACATGAATTGTTTTTTGTTAAATGTTTATATTCAGGGTTAGTTTGAAATGGGAAAATGGTAGTCTTTTAATTATTTAAGTATTTCCCTTTAAAATAATCAGAACTAATTAAAAATAATTATCACTTTGTTCAAAGGCAAGGGAAATTAAAGTTTTTTCCCCTGCTGAATAAGAAAGAATATTTTGATACTTCTGTGTGATCATTAATGTTTGAGTGGTTTTGCTATCATACTAATGTATTTATTCCAGTTTCTCCATACTGTCTTTTCTTTTCCAATCCCATGATTATCATCTTTATTACTTCTAGGATTATTTTAACACCTTTATAAATGGTTTCTTTATTACTTATTTCTCATTCATTTTAAATATTATTGTCTGATTGATCTTCCTAAAATACTTCTAATCACTCTTATTCCCCAGCTCCTGAACTTAATTGTATTTAATGCTTTAGCCCTAAAATACTTATTAGCAATTTCTTTTGCTTCTCCGTGCAAAGTATACTGTCTGGTGGTAATTTTTGTCAGATTGCTTTTTTTTCACAGCATAAGTTTTTACAACTCTGTATGTCCAAATTATAGCCATCCTTCAAAACCTGATTCAAAAGTTACTTCCTGTAAGCTTTCATTTTCCCCGCTGAAAAAAATTTTTCCTTTCTTTGACACTCTTTACTTTTCTTACAGCTCTTAGCATTTTAAATTTTGTGTTAAAAGTCTATGCGTGCATTTTTTCACCATACTAGAGTGTGAGCTGGGATCTGGACATCTAGACTGGCTTCCAAGAATCGGGAAAGTTATTTACTCAGGTGGTTTAATTGTCTTTATTGTATAGAGCCAGATAAGTAGGTTGAGCATCCCTAATCTGAAATTCAGAATGCTCTAAATTCTGAAACTTTCTGAGTGTCCACATAATGCTGCCAGTTAAAATTTCACATCATAAGTCATGTACAGGATTACAATCAAAAGGCAGGTGCATGTAAACATTGAAAATGAGTAATAAATATATTCTAATAAAATTTTATTTACAGGGCTGGGGATATAGAGAGTGCTCACCTAGCATGCGTGAGGCCCTGGGTTCGATCCTCAGCACCACATAAAAATAAAATAAAGGTCTTGTGTCCACCTACAACTAAAAAGACTAAACAAACATTTTTTTAAAAAAAATTATGTACAAAAATAGGTGGAGCTGGGCACAGCCTAGAGACAGAGGCTGGAGAATCACAAGTTTGAGGCCAACTTCAGTGACTTAGACCCTCAAAAAATAAAGGGCCAGGAATGTAGCTCAGAGATAGAGGGCCCCTAGGTTCAGTCCCCACTACCATAAAAAAAAGAAAAAAACCCCTAATAACAAAAAAATGAGTGGGTTTGATGTGTCCAATGGCCTATAATTTGCTGAGCCCTTGAATATGATTATTCTCAAAAGTACTTGTGATAAAAGATATTTTACAAGTATTATAAGGTAATTAGTGACAAGTATAGTTAGATGTTGGGTGAAAGATTAAACATGAAACTTTGTTTTTGATGTTAATTTTATGATAAATGCTTTTTTATTTTTCAGACAAAATAATGAATTTTCCCTTTAATCTTGCCAATTGAAATGTTTATTTCTAGGCAGCAGTATACTTTTTGAGATCCAGTTATGCAAAATAATTCATGTTCTCTGTAAAGATATGATGTGTTAGAACCTGAAAATTATTGCTCTCAGAGAAAACTGACCTTTTTAAGAGAGACTATTAATATTAAGTTAAACAGGACAGCTAAAATTTATGAACTTAGTTTTATGTGTATTTGTGTGTGTATATTTATGCACACACATACATAAATCATGTATGAATTTACTCAGAAGCTGTAGTATAGTCCTTTTACAACTTCAGCATTTTCATAAGATGTAAAGCACTAAATACTAGAAGAATAACACTAAAATCCCTGTCTATTCTTTTTCTGTACTGGTGATTGAACGCAGGGCCTAGCATATGCTAGGCAAGTGCTCTATCACTGAACATCCCCAGCCCTTTTCACTTTATTTCTGAAGCAAAGTCTAAGTTGCCTGGGCTGGCCTCAAATTTGAATCCTCCTGTCTTAGACTCCTGAGAAGCTGGAACTTTAGGTGTGTGTCACCACGCCCAGCTGACCATTACAAATATTTAATCTTACTGTTTAAGAAATGTAAACCAAGACAGCATGCACTGTCATTTTTTTGCACTGTATGCAATAGCAAATACTTTTAATAATAATAAAATAATAATAAAAAATACTTTCAAAAATAGATTTTGAAATCTATATAAAAATTTATACATGCTCAAAAGTATCTCAGAGTTCTTTAAGATTGCAAAATTTTAAATCAATCCACTTTCAACAGTGAAAGCATGGCTAAGTAAAGCAGTACAGATATCATCTATTATGTATAGCTGTTAAATTCATCATGAAATAACAAAATTTTTTTCATAGGTAGCCAGGTACAGTGGGTACATGTCTATAATTCCAGTCTACCTGGGAAGCTGAAATGAGAGGCTCTCTTGAACCTGGGAATTTGAGGCCAGCCTAGGCAACTAGGAGACCCTGTCCCCAAACAAAAACAAAATGTAAGGATAGTAGACAGTAAACTATAAGCAGTTACTTTTTTATACTTTATTTCCCAAATTATCATTATTGTTATTATTTATTTTGTTTGTTTTGTGCTAGGAGTTGAATCTAGAACCTTGCACACAGTAGGCAAGTGTTCTACCACCCCCAAGTCCTTTTTAATTTTTATTTTGAAACAAGATTTCATTAAGTTGCCCAGGCTGGCCTTGAACTTGGAAGCCTACTATCTCAGCATGGGATTATAGATCTGTATCACTACACCTGGCTCCAATTTTTTTTAATATATATATTTTTTTAGTTGTAGAAGGATACAATATCTTTATTTATTTTTATGTAATGCTGAGGATTGAACCCAGTGCCTCACATGTGCTAGGCAGACGCTCTACCACTGAGCTAGAGCCCCAACCCATCCAAATTATTTTTTAAGGAAAAACTCAGGTGACTTTTAAGGATTTTCAGTAGGAGGATTTAGTTGCCAAATCATATTAAAATACAAGCGGGAATAATATATTTACTTCACATAAAACATACTAAGAGAATGTTGGTAACTATTTAAAAACATAAAATGGAATAAGCAGAATGCAAAATTGAATATGAATAGTTGTATAAAATTATATGCATTAGATAAGTAGAAAATAATAAATGAAAATGATTTTCTCTTTAGAGTGGCAGTATGAGTTTTGTTTTTCAAAATTGTGTTTATTATTTTATGATTATAATTTTGAAAATAGCAGGGAATGTTGCTTTAAAAAAGTAACCATAATTGTATATTCCCTAAGTAAGAAGCAATAACAAGTTATAGGATTACACAATAGAAGGGAGTGACTGCTTTTTAAAAAGATAACCATAATTGTATATTCCCTAAGAAGAATTAATAAGTTATGGGATTACATACATTTATTGTTTTCACTGTTTCTTAATCTTTCTCTACTTTAAGTCCAATCTTTGGAAAATTTCTTGAGCCAGACATGGTGGTGTACTCCTGTAATGCCAGTAACTTGGGAGTCTGAGGCAGGAGGATCACAAGTTCAAGACCAGCCTTAGTAATTTAGCAAGGCCCTGTCTCAAAGAATAAAAAGGTCTTGAGGTGTAGCTCAGTGGTAAAGTCTTCCTGGGTTCAATCCCCAGTACTACCAAAAGCAAAAAAATTAATTTTTTTTTTCCTTTGAGAAAGTGGTCTTCATAGGTTTGTTTTTCCTAATGAAAAGCTAATTTTATTTTAGCTGGAAGCTTGTTGGCTTGCTAATGGTAAGAAAAAGTTTAAATTTTAATCTCTCTGAACATTATAATACATCTGAATCAATAAAGTGTTTTAGTTGTGGTTTTTCATCAGTTATAATCAAATAATTTCCTATTTTTCTGGATAGTCTGGTATAGTTCAAATAAAATGATAATTTTACATAGACATGACAAAGCATATTACTTTTGAAAATGTCAGGAAATTTAGGTTATTATAATGATGGCTAAGAATTTTTTAACTTTTCTCATGCTGCTAAACTATTCCTACTGAATAAATCTAAATTGCAGCTTAAGCAGTAAAGGATTTAAAGTAATTGTGCAGTTTTGCTAAAAATTAATTCTTTTAACCCGCTGTCTAGGAGTGAAAAAGCAAAAGGAGAGAAAGGGATGCACTAAATGATAAAATTATTTTATGAGTGGGAGAGATGGCAAGAGAATTCTTTTCCTCTTATTTTTTTCTCCCAGTAGATAACAGCATTACAGAAGTAGCTAAGAAAACCCAGATTGTGAAGATGAGATGAGGTAGAAATTCTTATTATTCCCAGGAAGGAAGTGGTATTAATTTTGGGTCCTTTTAGATATGTAAAGTTGCTTTATGAGTCTTGATTATATCTATATGCTTTTGGCCAAATTTACTTATATTGACATGTGGTCGGATTTTTTTTTAAAGTCTTTTTTGTTGTGAAATAGAATGCATAAGCCTTATACTTTTCAACTCCAGAATTTTGTTTTGTTTTTTATGATTGCTGTCTCTTTATTGGTGTTCTCTATTTGATGAAACATTGTTTTCTTTAGTTCTTCCTATCATGATTTTCTTTAGCTCTTTGAACACAGTCTGTTCTTGTTCATTGGAAGTTTCATACTTTTTATTTTTTATTTTTTAATTTGAAGTTTAAAGTTATATAATGTGACAACTCTGGAAAAATTTCCCCTCTATTCAGGGTTTGTTGCATTTTCAGGATGCTGGGGATCAAACCCAGGCCATACATGCAAATCAAACACTTCTGTCACTGACCTATATTTTTAGGCCATTTTTGTTTAGTAACTTTTAAAAAACTAATCTGTAAAGTCTGTATTCTTTGTTTCCTGCAGCCATTGAAGTCTCTGCTCTATCAATGCTTGTCTAACAAGTTGACAGAGATTTCTTTAAACACATGGAACTAATAAGTCTCCTGGCCTTTTCCAGGAGATGGACAATACACATGTTGTAGCATGCCTTCAGTTCTCAGCTGAGCATTTTACTATTCTGCCTTAGCCTACACTTCTTGCAGATCCTGAAGGTCAGCCATGAGAGTTTAAGATCTCTTAGGTCTTTCCTGGTCATATTCATTGGCCTGTGTATGCATGTGACCATCAAGATTCTCAGGAATATGTTGGAGTTTTTAAAGACCCCTGTATAATACACTCTAGTCCCCAACTTTTAAATAGCTTGTAGTTTGCCCAACTACTGTAACTGTTATTCACAACCTTAAGCAGCCCTTGTCTATGTTGTTTATTTTGGTGCTGGGGATCAAACCCCAGATACTCTGGAGGCTGAGGCAGGAGGATTGCAAATTCAAGACCAGCTTCAGCAACCTAATTGAAGACTGTATCAAAAAATAAAAAAGGGCTGGAGATGTAACTCAGTGGAAGAGTGCCCCTGGGTTCAATCCCTAGTATCACAAATAAAGATTGCCTTGGAATATTTAAGTAAATTATTTTTTATTTTGTTTTAGCAAGGCTTAGGGCCTTGCTAAGTTTCTGAGGCTGGCTTTGAACTTGTGATTGTTCTGACTCAGCTTCCCAAGTTGTTGGGATTATAGGCATGCTCTGCCACACCTGGCTATTATGTAAATGAATTTTAGGGTCACTTTCAGTTTCATAGTGGAAAACTCTGGTATTTCAATTGGAATTGAATTGAATTTATACATTAATTACAGAAATTTATACCTTTCTGAAATAATTTAGTATTTCCATTTATAAAGATGATTTATTTCTTTAAGATGTTTTAAATACCTTTTAGTAAATTTTATAATTTCTTCCATAAAAATAAGACATACTCTTTGTTAGTTTTACTTATGTATACTCATAGCTTTTGTTGCTATTGTATGAGGGAATTTTCTAGCTTATTATTACTGATGAATATGAATATTGTGTTGGTAATTGTAGCATCTATAGTTTTAATACTTTGATTTTTTAAAAAATTTCTTATGACAGTCATTGTCTACAAATAAGGCATTTTTGTCCTTTTTTTCAGTTCTTGTCTCATACTCCTATTTCTTTCTTTTGCCTCTTTTTTTTAAAAAAAATATTTATTTATTTATTTATTTATTTATTTATTTATTTTAGTTGTAGATGAACACAATACCTTTATTTCACTTTTTTATGTGGTGCTGAGGATCGAACCCAGGGTCCCTCACGTGCGAGGCGAGCACTCTACCGATGAGCCACAACCCAGCCCATCTTTTGCCTCTTTTATGTGTGTATTATATTGTGTTGGCTGCAAATTATAATACAGAAATAAATAGAAGCAGTGATACAAACATTCTTGTCATGTTCTTTTAATGGTAATTGCTTATAAAGTTTCATAATTAAATGTGATATTTGCTGTTTTTGCTACATTTTCTAGCTTGCTAAGAATTTCTTAAGTCACAAATGAGTATTAATGATTTTTAGCATCTATTGTGATAATTTACTTTTTAATTTAATTTGATTCACTATACTAGTTATTTTGCCATTTCTTTTAATTTCTGAGGTCTTGGGCTTAATTTCATAGTTTTACAACATGTGCTTATGGGGTATTATTTCCTCAGTTCTCATTTGTTAAAGAATGCTTATCTGTTTCTTTTTTTCTTTTTTTTTTTTTTTTTTAGTTGTAGGTGGACATAGTACCTTTATTTTGTTTTTATGTGATGTTTAGTATCAAAACCAGAGCCTCATACATGCTAGGCAAGTGCTGAACCACTGAGCCCTTGTATGTTGCTTTTTATCATTTAAATACCTACTTGAATGGGTATGGTATTTCTAGAATAACAATTTATTTTGAAATCTTAGTAGGTGTTAGTCATTTTGTCTGGCATGAGTATTCTCTTGAAGAAATGAAAATAATGGTTTCTTTTATTCCACTTACTGACTTAGGCAACTAGAGTATGTATTTTCTTTGTATCATTTAAGTTAAATATGATGTTTTGGTTTAGTAATTTTGTATTACTTTTTCCTGGAATACATTGTCATTTTTTATCTATTAGCTTTTCCTTAACTTCATAGAAATTAACTTACATCAGAATACTTTTTATGGTTTGTTTGCTGGGCTTTCTTTTTGGAGGATCATTTTTGTCTTCCTGTATCATTATGCATTTATTCATTCTTTCATTCAACAGATATTTATTTAATGGTGCTTAGGGATTGAATACAGGTGTTCTACCATTGAGCTGTATCCCCAACCCTTTCTGTTTACTTTGAGACTAGGTCTTTCTAACTTGCTGAGACTAGGCTCAAATTAGCAGTCCTCCTCCCTCAGTGTGGTAGCTTTGATTACAGGTGTGTGCCATCTTTCTCAGCTATCAGCAGTTATTTATTGATCCGCTTCTCTGTGCCAGTGAAACACACAAAAGCCACTGCCTTTGTGGGGCTTATTCCATTAGAAAAAGGAAAGATGATAAATAATTAATAAATTAGGGGTTAGTGTGAAAGATGACAAGGGCCATGGGAAAAGTAGAACAAGGTAAACGAGAGCTGTTTGGAAAATTAATATATATATTTTTTTCTTCTACTTTAACCATTATTATCTTAAACCTTTGTTAGTATTTAAGTTCTGTCTTCTGTTTCTTGCTGTTTCTAATTTATTTAATAGTTCTATTGGTATTACTTTAGTCCTCAATGTTTCTTGAGCTCTATAATCTTCCTTTCTTGTTTCTTATTATTTGGTCATTAACTTTTGGATTTTATTAATGGTCACATTTTGAAAATTGGACATGAAAGGGAGAGGAGGAGATGAAATGATGGTTTAAGAAATAATGGTAATGACCGGCACTGTGGTGCATGCCTGTAATCCCAGTGAATTGGGAGGCTGAGGCAGGAGTATTGCAAGTTTGAGACCAGCCTCAGCAACTAAGCAAGATCTTGTCTCAAAATAAAGAATAAATAAATAAAAAGGGCTGGGGAAGTTGCTCAGTGGTTAAACACCCATGGATTTAATCCCTGGTGACCCCCCCCCCCCAAAAAAATAAAAGAATGGTAGAATTGCTGGAATTTTCCTTTTTGTTATTATCTTAGGATAGAGGTGTTTTGTTTATGTTTACACTAAAAGGGAAGAAGCTAAGGGGAAAGGAGAAATTTTCTAGTTAAGGAAACTAAGGTATTAAGGAGTTAATTGGCACATATTATACAAAGAATACTAAATTAGTGGAGCTAAATTTTGAGCTCAGATCTGCCTGATTCTGAAGTCCATGCTTATAAACAGTATATTATGCTTCCTTTGAGGGGCAGTTTGTTCATAATGGAATTTTAAGAGTTTCAAAGAATGAATCTGAGAAGAAATAGAAAAAGGACTAGTTGGGCAATTGGCAAAGATCAGACAGACTTCAAAGAGGCAATCTTGTTTATTAGTTGGAAAAAGAAACCAGAAGTCTCTGGAAGGGTGTTTTTTATTATGCAAAATTACACAACACTTCCTATTTTGAGGAGTTGGGACTGTATTTAATTTTCATCAGTTGGTCAGAATTTGTTTTTTGTTTTTAAAAAATTTATCTTAAGAGTTTCCAAAGGGGTTGTTACTATATCCAAAGGACATTAAGAAATTTGTGGAATGGCTTTTGCTTATTACAAACACTAAGGGTAGTATGCCATTGGCACCAATTTTTGATGTGGGCCAGAGATGGTATATTCTGAATCTCATGCCCCTCCATTCATATAGGTAAAATCTCTGCGAATGTGCATATAGATGAAAAGCTGTTTATAATTTATGAACCTAATACCCAAGTTCTTTTTACACATAACATAGTATATTTTGTGTTTTATTTTTATTAAGTGAAATTTTTAATAAAAATACATTTTAAAATACTTTTTTGAATTAATATTTTTCTTTCTTTCTTTCTTTTCTTTTTCTTTTTTTTTTTTTTTTGGTGTGTGTGTGGGGGGGGGGGTGCCGGGGACTGAACTCAGGGCCTTGTGCATGTGAGGCAAGCACTCTACCAACTGAGCTATATCCCCAACCCTAAAAGTAATATTTTTTCATGATAAAACATGCTAAATTTCCTTCTAATTTGAGATGTTTTATAGATTGAGGAAGGATTCTATCTTGTTTTGATAAGAACTTTACCAAGAGTTGATAACCAATAAGAAAACTTACCATTGTCATCAGTCTTACTTCTGTTTTTTTTCAGTCACCAATTCTGCACTCAGCATTTGTATTTATAGCATTGTTGGTGATTATAGTGATTTTGCATAAAAGTAGAAGCTATTGGTGACTTACTGTCTTTTATTGTGTTTGTGTATATATATGATTTTCTTAATTATATGTAGAAGATCTGTATGAGTGGGTTTTATTTCATTGTAGATAAGGGACATAAACAAATAACTCTTTAAAAAATGTTTTTTAGTTGTAGATGGACATAATACCTTTATTTTATTTATTTTTATATGGTGCTGAGAATCAAACCCAGTGCCTCACACATTGCTAGGCTCTACCACTGAACCACATCCCCAACTCCAACAAATACCTCTTTCAAAAAGGGGTATACAGCAATATAAGATTGAGAGGTATTCTTATTTCAATTGCTCTAGCATTGTAACCTGTTTTGATGTATGGTAGGACAAGATAAGAAAAGCTAATGTTTATTGAGTACTCGTTGTATGTTAGGCATTGCTCTACATGTTTTATATGGATTATGTCATATAATCATCTTAATTTGCCATTTTTTGTCAAAATTTCAAATCTAGGATGTTTTCATACTGATGCTTTATGTCAGTGGAAAGTTTTCCTATAGTAGTACATCGTTATTGTTTCCTGGATGACAGATTTTTTTTTTTTTTGAGAAATCATTGATTTCTGGAGATTAAATGTGAAAAATGCATGTTTTAGAAATGGTGAAAGATGCTAGGTTTTTTGTTCGGTTGTTTTTAGGTGTTGTGGTGCTGGGGATTGGACTCATATATTGTAGGCAAGTGCTCTGCCACTGAGCTATATACCTCTAGCCCTTGAATCAGTGAAATAGAGTGTCATTAACCTTACTTTACAGTTGAAGAAATGGGCAGATGTAGAGTTTTAAAATTCGATGGAAATCATACAACTAATCTACTTAATAGCTCAAATGCTTGGAATCACTTAAAATTATTAGATTTCCTAAACATTTATTGCTGATATATAAGAATAGCAACCGTGGGCTGGGGGTATGGCTCAGTGGCAGAGTGCTTCCCACCTGTAAGGCACTGAGTTCGATCCTCAGCACCACATTAAAAAAATAAAATAAACAAAATAAAGATATTGTGACCATCTATAATTAAAAGATTTTTTTTAAAAAAGAATAGCAAATGTTTATATGTGTGTGTGTTTTGACTTTTTTTTTTTATTTGTTCAGTGCATTCTGGGAGAATTCTTTGACTTTTGTTTATTTTAATAATCTTTTTAAAGCTCTAATTGGATATTTTTATGGATAAAAAATTCTATCTTTAAATATTATCTCAGTACAGTTTTATCTCCACAGTGTGAGTTCTTCCAGTTTTTGAGTTTTTATCCCACATTTTGTTGGTCTTACATTGATGAAGATTTTATGGCCAGCTCTATTTGTTACTATTTATTGCCTACTTATAGGAAAGGCTTGGAATTTATTGTTGGTTAATGTAATACTGCAGCCTTAACAAAGTTCCAGTTCTTGGGTGTTCCCAAGCCTATCATCTGAGGCATCTCTCTCTCTCTCTTTCTTTCTCTCTCTCTCTCTCACCTTTATTTTATTTATTTTTAGGTAGTGCTGAGTATCTGAACCTAGTGCCTCACATGCCTGAGTGTAGGCAAGGGCTCTACCACTGAGCTACAGCTCCAGTCCCTGAGGCATTTTTCTTATTCACACCTTTGAACAAAGGGCAGAAACTAAATTTGTTACTTGCTTTCTCCAAAGAAGACAATATGTAATGATCCCCATAGGGATGCTACTGTGAGAGGCCAATTAATCTTTTTAAGTCAGAACATGTACCCTAGAAACCATTCTTAACTTTTCTATCACTCATCCTCTGTGGGTACTTTTTTTTTTTTTTTTAAAGAGAGAGTGAGAGAGGGAGAGAGAGAGAGAATTTTTAATATTTATTTTTTAGTTATCGGCGGACACAACATCTTTGTTTGTATGTGGTGCATGAGGATCGAACCCGGGCTGCACGCATGCCAGGCGAGCGCGCTACCGCTTGAGCCACATCCCCAGCCCCTCTGTGGGTACTTTGATTTCTTGCTTTCTATCTTCTTCAGGTATCCAGTTCACTGAGAGTATCCCTTCATGTTTTCTAGAATGATTATGAATGTATCTGTCATTTTAAGAGTTTAGATTAGGAAGAAGGAAGCTGTGGCATGTGTTAGTTTGTCAGCTTGAACTTTGTATTGCTTTCCTAGTTTAGTTGTCTAAATCTTATTAGTCTCAGTTCCCACATTAAAAAAAACAAACAACTCTAATATTATTAGTTAAAGTTTTGTTTGTTTGGTTGTTTTTTATACGGAGGGTTGAGCCCAGGGGCACTTAATTAGTGAGCCACACCCCTTTTTATTTTTATTTTGAGACAGAGTCTTACTAAGTTGCTTAGGGTCTGACTGAGTTACTAAGGCTGGCTTTGAACTTGAGATCCTCTTGCTTCATCCTCCCAAGTTGGCTGAGATTACTAGTGTGGGCCTCTGCACCCAACTACTTATAGTTTATTTTAAAAATTAAAAATTAAGTTTCTTTTTTTAATATTTATTTTTTATTTATAGGTGGACACAATCTTTATTTTATTACTGTTTTTTTAATGTGGTGCTGAGGATTGAATTCAGTGCCCCACGCATGCTAGGCAAGCACTCTACCTCTGAGCCACAACCCTAGCCCTATGTCTTAAGTTTCTAGTATAGAGCATGGTACATAGTGGAAGTGCAATAAATGGCACCTGTATTGCTATAATAATAATGGTATCTTCTCTGTGTTTAGTAATTACCCTCATTAATCGTTAATTGTATGAAAGTTTCCTGTGCTGTCTTTATCCCACTCTATATTTGATAGTCATGTTGCCAGCCTGGCTTTTTTGTGACCTTTTAATAGAATCTTGGTTTCCAACTTGGGTTGTGGCGATTATCTAGGAACCATTATATTAGAAAAATTACATAAATAAAACACTAATATCCATAATTATTTTTATTTATGATTTTATTCAATTTATATACAATCTCATTGTACTCTTTTTACTTATCCTATGTAACAGAAACTTTCTAATTAGAAGGTAGTAAAAGCTTTACTTCCAGATTTATTAAATAGTAAATTAGTTTTCTATTTTTCCAAAACAATATACATTTTTATCTGACAGACTTGATATTGCCTTTTTCAATTTTACTATAAAAATCATTTTTAAAAAGTCTTTTTTTGTGTGTGTGTGTGTGTTGTGCTTTAGTGTGGGTAGCCAGACAAAATGCAATAATCCCCCATCTTACTCTTGGATATATCAAAAGCTCAAAATAAAATAGATCAGATCACTTTCTGAAAGAAAATTACTTTATTACTTTAGTAATAATTTAAGGTTACTTTAAAGATAAGAAGCAGTATTTGGGAGGAGATTCATTTCCTGCCTCTGGGCTTTTATCTGTAAGAACTACATCTTCAGTGTCAAGAGATTGTGTATTTATAACTGAACTCTAATAAAGTCTGTACTCGGGGTGCTGCACACCTGACTTGGTCATTGTGAATATATATTAGGTGCCAAACTAGTGCTTTTCTTTTCTTTCCTTTTTTTTTTTTTTTTAATAGGGGGGGGCAGGTAGGGGGACATTAACCAAGTGTATTTCATTAAAATTTGCCTGATGTAGGGAGGAATCAAAGGAAAACCTTTGATTTTTCATTCTAAGTGTACCAGTTATTACCAACATGGTTAATGTTGTTCCTTTTGAAATTAAGTTTTTGTTTTTAACTGAAATAAACTAATGATTTTTCTTTTATTGGTGAATTAAAGAATAATTAGAATGATAACATTAATTCTAATACATATATTTTTGCTAAAGCTTTAAAAACATTTTCTACCAGTTTTTGGCTGATGTAACATAGAATATTGAAACTATGTGCTGATTTTTTTTTCTTCTGTCCATGTCTTACACTATATTTGAGTGCTAAAGAACTGTATTCTCTTAAGAGCAATACACATTGCCTTTTGTACCTCCCCTTTATGCTTCTCCCATTTTTTGCTATGTCTTCATTTCAGAGAAATTATCACACAAAACAGGTAAGATTATTATTTCAGAACTGCATCCTTCATGACATTTATATACAAATGTTCACATATACACCCTCTGTTCTATATGTCTATAGAAATACCTGTCTTTCTTAAGTTATGGTATTGCTTTAATAAAGGAAAGAGCTACTATTCATGCAGTAAACTTCTGAAATATGTGCAGAGAGATGTCAGTCATACTTTTCATTTCGAGATATATTCAGATCATTATCTTGTAAGCCAGGGAGAGATAGTGCATGCCTGTAATCTCAGCAATTTAGCAAGGCCTAAGCAACTTGGCAAGACCCTATCTCAAAAAGGGCTGGGGATGTGGTTCAGTGGTTAAGCACTCCTGAGTTCAACCCTCCAGTACCCACACTCCCCTGAAAAAAAACCCCACAAATCATTAGCTTGTACAGGCTAATTTTTAATAATTTTCCTCTTCATCTGTGATCCCCTCTTTCATCTCTTTTAAACATATTATGATATGTGTGATATATGTGCTTGATATAATGTATCCTTTTATTTTATTTTTTAATTTTTATTATTAGTTGTTCAAAACATTACATAGTTCTTGACATATCATATTACATACATTTGATTCAAGTGGGTTTTCATATATTTTTCTTTTTTAAATTTCTTTGTGTTTTATTAACTTTGTAAAATTGACAAATATTGGTTTAATCTCATTTAGAAAAGGTATATTTTTTAAGTGTATGCTTTTATATATGTAAATACTATTATAGATAACATTTTTTCAGTCAACGCTGCATTACAATATACATACCTAGTTGATTTCTTAACTATGGTATATGCGTCCACTCTATTTTCTATCTTTACCCTGAGAGAAACACGTAAATTACCTTCAGGTTCCTTCTACCACAGCAATGCTATGAAAAAACATTCTCATGCATATCCCAATATAAACCTGTGCAAGATTTTCTTTGAGCATATATATACAAGAGTGGAATTTCTGGATCATGGAGTATGTACATACTTTGTTTTACTGTTAGGTTTAAAATAACTTTTACATGGAAGTCTTTCATCCGTGTTGTTTACTTTTATATAGTTTGTGAGGTAGGGATTCAGTATTTTTCTTAGACCGGGTTTCCTATTACATACTTTCCCTACTTGTTTGTGGCTCATCTTTTCCCTATATATCCATGAATTTGCTGCCAAGCTTTTATTGGATTATGTGTTGCTGTGCCAATACCAGTTTTTTAAAATTACTGCTTAGTTGTAGATCTTATCTAGTTGTGTGAGTCCCTTACTATATATTTGTTTTGAAACTTAATTGAAGTGTTTGTAGATCTTTTTTGTTACATATACATTTTAGAGTAAGTTTAGAAACAACTTGAAAATTAAAACTCCTAATCACTTCTCGGCCTTTTGGCTAAGATCAAATGTAATAATCTGTTCTTATCATTTAATATCTGATAACATCCTCAATCTGAGAACAATACATTAAATGGAGCTTGCTCTGACCACTCCACACATCAACCTGGTATTGCAGTATTTCGCTCCAGGGGAGATAAAACTTGGTTAAAATAAAAGAAACACAAATAAACTGCTAAAGTTTTTTTTTTTTTTTAAACTAAAATTTGTATTGGAATTGCCTTGAATTTATACATTAGATTAATCTTTAAGAAGTCACAAATGTACTTTTTTCCATTTAGAATTTTTTATAAGATAATTTTTTACCTCTTTAAGATCTTATGCTTTATCTTTAGAGTTCCTAGATACTTCATAGTTTTTATAACTATTGAGAGTGATACCTTATTTTCAAGCATATATACTGATTGACTGTTCAAGTAGAGCAATACTATTGATTTTTTAAAGTTGATTCTGTGTCTGACAGTCTTTCTAATCTCATTTACTACAACAGTTTATCTGTCTCCATCTCTTCTAATATTTATACCTCTTCTTTTCTTTTACCCATTTATTAGCGAAGTCGTCAAGTAATGTTGAACAAAACCTTCATGTGTATCCTGTCTTGTCTTTGTAAAATGGAATGCTTCTAAAGTTTTTCTATTAAGTTTGGTGTTTGTTTTTAACTTTCAGTGTGTAGGTTTGTTAAGGAAATTTTCTTCTGTTCGTAGTTTTCTCACAATTTTAAAATAAATCATAAAAAGGTATCAAAGGCCTTTACTCAGTCTGTTGAGATAGTTGTGTCTTTTTCTCCTGTAGTCCATTAATGCAGTTTATTAAATTGATTCATTTTCTTTTTTAAAAAATATTTTTTAGTTGTAGTTGGACACAATACCTTTATTTTATTTATTTATTTTTATGTGGTGCTGAGGATTGAACCCAGCGCCTCACATGTGCTAGGCAAGCACTCTACCACTGAGCCACAACCCCAGCCCCAAATTGATGCATTTTCAAATGTTAAACTATTCCTACGTTTCTGGCTTAAGTAATTTTTGAGTGGGGTGTATTATTTTTAACATATCAAGTTATTCAGTTTGGTAATACTTGCTGTTGAATTTTCAAATATGTCTATGTTCCTAAATGAAATGAGCTTTATTGTCTTAATGTGTCTATGGGATTTTAATACATGGAGGTGATTGGTGACATGCTGAGTTCAATACCATTGAAAAAAGGATTATTATTTAATTTATTGTGTTTTCCGTGGGAAAGTCAGGGCAGAGCAGAAGAAACTGTAGGACTGGCGAATTTGAATAATGTCAATGAGCTCTGGGAGTTAAAGGTAGCCACTAGTTGTTTGATACCTGGCCCTGGGCAATTAGAGCAGAGGAATTTGCTTCCTGAATTTAAAATCCTGGAGGTGGTAGTTCGGGAAATGGTTTCTGGGTTGGTTAATTACATATGAAAGGCAGACTCTTGGGCTAGCTTGGAGACCTGTCTTTCCCTGTCTTCGAAGTGCAGACCAGGGCCTCCAGTCTAAAGAAAATATAGTTAATATTATTGGGCCTGGGATGAATGAATGGATGCCAAATAGGCAAACAAAACAGTTTGAAGTCAAAATGTAACCAAAAGCTCAGTCCTTGTCCCTGATGCCAATTCAGTAACATTCAGGACACAGTTTGGAGAAAAAGGAAAAAGAAGTTTTGCTTTGCTGCCAAAGGACGCTGGGGGCTCCTGTCCTGGAGGCTGTGATTCTGCCTATCCGGAAGAGCAGGGGGATTTTAAAGAAGCTCTTCAAAGGCTGCATTCCAGGTGTACCCTGAAGATGTGTTAGGATTCACTTGTTAATTTGGGAGACAGTCACTTCCTAGATCCTCTGGCAGATATCTTCTTCCCTTAGAGCACTGGATAGCTCAATGTAATTTTGTTGAGGGGAGAGGGTGAAGAGGAAAAGGAAAACAAGTCCCTTTTAAAAATAAGGTGAAGTAGACCACTGTTAAAAGTGTGTGTGTGTGTGTGTGTGTGTATAAATTTTTTTCACAATACCTTATTTATTTATTTTTATGTGGTGCTGAGGATGGAACCTAGGACTTCACACATGCTAGGCATGCATTCTACTGTGGAGCTATATCCCCAGCCCCTGTTAGAAGTATATTAGCCTCATAAAATAAACTAAGTGTTGGCATGGTGGTGAATGTCTCAAGGCTGAGAACCTGTAATGTCAATCTGGGCTTCCCATTTGTTCCATCTACCTTGTCCCTCAGGACACTTCATTAGGAGTTTGTTCTTGCTGTGGAAGTTTGTTGAGCAAATAGATTAGGGCTGTCACCCCACCCATGCTAGAAAGCTGTTCTGACATTGCCTCCAATGATAGGTTGGTATTGCTTTTTTGCCTTAGAAGAAACTGGA
This sequence comes from Marmota marmota marmota, assembly GCF_001458135.2. Taxonomy (NCBI): domain Eukaryota; kingdom Metazoa; phylum Chordata; class Mammalia; order Rodentia; family Sciuridae; genus Marmota; species Marmota marmota. Next base: position 3,177,374 of record NW_025999891.1, on the reverse strand, counting down.
GAAAGATATCTCTGAAGTGCTCTCATCCTGCCCCCCAAGTAGTGTGTCCAATGTTCTTTAGCTTTGGGTTGCTATCCTGCTCTCCCTCCGTCTACACAAGCCAGCTTCTGTCTACACAGGGTTTTTTTTTTCTTTTTTTGAAAACAGTTATTGTGTTTCCTTAGCAAATCCACCTTTGCTGGCTTGTTGAACATCTTAGGAGGAAGGAACCTGGCTTAAGATTCCCAAAGAATTGAAAGCTCAACATGGCTAATTTTAAGAATTATTTATTTGACCTTTGAATGCATGAGATTGGCTGGGAGGCATACTTTACTTTTCTAATTTATGTATGTATGCTTTTTTGGGGGGTGGCAGGACCAGAGACTGAACTCTGAGCACTCTCAACCACTGAAACACATCCCCAGCCCTATTTTGTGTAAGGTCAGGCAGTGGTGAACAAAAGGAGACAGATTTAAAAGGCTGCTGAAGGAGGCTTTATTGAGATTTCGCTCCCCACGAGACCCTCAGACCAACAGGGTAGGTCCAAGGAGAAGCATATCAGAGCTGAGTGGAACTGGAATTTATTGGGTTAGGGCAGGAAGGGAGGGCTGGGGACAGGAAAAGGGGTTTTTAGAGTCCCTTCTCCTACTGGGGTTGGTGGGGGCCGGGGAGCTGGCTAAGATCCAGGATTGGCCAGGAGAGCCGGCTGATTGACAGGCAGCTCTGTCAGGCCTGGTTGGTAGTTCTTGCATGCTCAGTTCCTCAGCCGCCTCCATCAACCTAATATTTTGTGTGTTTCTTTTTTTAGAGATAGGGTCTCACTGAGTTGTTTGGTGCCTAACTGTAGCTGAGGCTGGCTTTTGAACTTGTGATCTTCCTATCTCAGCCTCTGGCCCCGGCTCTAATTATATTTAACTTAAACATTTACCAGTTGTTTTGTATTTAGGGATTATATGTTCTCTTGGAAGAAAGATGGTAACACAAAAAGTTCCTGGGCAATGGAAGTAAACTGGTCCAGAAATGTTATCAGAAAATGGAGAATTTGGTTTTCAATGAACATAATTTTTAATGGCTTTATTGTTTCACACTTTTAGTTATCATGCAAGCATCTGATGATTAGAAGATGATATACTAGATTTTACCAATAGAAAATAAAAGACTGGGGCTGGGGTTGTGGCTCAGTGGTAGAGCGCTTGCCTCGCATGTACAAGACCCTGGGTTCGATCCTCAGCACCACATAAAATTAAACAGTGAGATAAAGGTATTGTGTCCAATTACAACTAAAAAATAAATATAAAAAAAGAAAAGACTGATAAGACAGATCTCTGCTCTCAAGAATTTTGGTCTGTAACATGAAAATGAATATATAGGTAAAGCAAGTCACTAAATATTATCAACTGAGACAGGTTAAAATTTTCAGAAAGGGTGCTTTGTTAGGATAAAAGCCATTTCTTATTGAGCAACCAGGAAAAAAGACAGATTGATCAGCCAGCTTTCCTTTGATAAGAATTGTATATGGGCCCCTATTCTTGTACACAGCTTCACTTCTTTTGTTCATTCTCTAGTCTCCTTGATTTTGACCTATTTTTGGCTACAAACTCTAGCTTTACCTATTTTGGGGTACCTGCTTTTTGTTCTTAAAATCATCCTTATACTGTAGTGTATATGCACTCCATATATAATTTGCTCTATATACAGAATTTCACCCTGCTGTTTAGCTGTCACAGTCTCTTTATCTGTTGTACTGTAAATTTATATTTGCTATCATCTTCCTACCTCTGAATTTGCTCTAAACCTGTGTTCTATATTTACTTGGCTTAACACATTCTTGCTCTTCGCTTATTTTTGAATGCGTCCATACTTCTAGTCTTCCTGAGTTTAATTCATTGAGGCTCCCTTGTAACTGATTTTCCACAGTGTTGGTCAGTCTGTCACTAGTTGAATCTTCTTTTCCCCTTCCAAGTATATGAATAACTACTTGAGATTGCCTATCAGCAGTAGTTTGGTACATTTTTCTCCACTATTTTTAGTGTAGGACCTGACATAATATTATCATTTTTAAATTTTGGTATCATTTTTTAATTTCAGCCCGGGGTGCTTAACCACTGAGTCACATCCCCAACCCTTTTTATATTTTATTTTGAGACCAGGTAGCTGGCTTTGAACTCCCACTTCTCCTTCTGAAATTACTGGAATTATATAGGTGTGTGCCACTGCACTTGCCTATTTTACTTTTTTTTCTTTTTTAATATTTATTGTGCCATGAATTCATAGGGAAAAGGTTCCAGCAGCTCAGGCTCCTTTCCATTTGTTCTCACAAAATGTGCTTTTTTGGGTAGAACAGGCTGGCGCTTCAGCTGAACCCAGTGTTTTCTCTTTGGCTTCCTTCTTTTTCTGATAATTTTTCTTCACACATTTCAGGAAGCTGTCTTGGCTCTGGAGTGCTTAATATGCTCCATACTCACATTAATTCTCTTGGCAAGAACCTTGCCCTTAGCTTATTCACAACAGTGGCAACAGCATGCTGGGTTACATTGTAGACTTTCCCAATTTTGCTATGATAACATTTGTGGGGCATTCTTTTTTGAACAGTACCCATTCCCTTAATGTCTACAATATCACCCTTCTTGTAAATTTGCGTATATGTGGCCAAAGAACAACTCCATGTTTTCCAAAAGACCTAGAGAACATACATCGGGTTCCTCTCCTCTTTCCCTTTGTGTTTGTCATTTTGACAAATTACCATCAACGTTAGATAGGAAGGAGTTGGAAAAGCATCAGGCCACCTGGTCCTATACCCCCAGTGCAGGAACCGGGCACCGCAGTTGGGTACACAGCCCACCATCCAGGCCCTACACAGCACTGGCTGCTCCCTGTCTGGCAGGACTAACAGGATGTGGACCCAACTGCCTACAACAGTGGATCCCAGATTGGGTGAAGAGCCTCACTAGTATCCTAGTGCATGGCATATGAGGCCACAGAGTTACAGTTCCAGCCTAAGGAACACAGGACCCTAGGAGCCACGCACAGTCCTACCTGAAAGATCTCGCCTATTTTACTTTTAAAAAATAAGTTTTATTGAAATGTAATTGACATATATATACTGCTATTAAAATTATATTTGGCTGTGTTTTTTAAAAATATTTTTAGTTGTAGATGGACACTATACCTTTATTTTGTTTATTTGGTTTTTTTATATGGTGCTAGGGATCAAACCCAGTGCCTCACGCATGCTAGGTAAGCAGTCTACCGCTGAGCCACAACCCCAGCCCCTGTTGGCTAAGTTTTGATGTGAGCTTATACCATGAAACCATTGTCACAATAAAGATAATGAACATGGCCATCACACCCCAAAATTTCTTTATCCCCTAATTATAATTCCTCCCTCCTGCCCTTTTTCATTCCTTTTCTAATCTTTAGACAGCTACTGGTATGCTTTCTTTAATACTATTCATTTTGTTCAGTTTATGTAATATATACTTGAGATGGAAGTGATATTTGACTTCTTCAGCATAATTATTTTGTGATTAATTCATATCATGTATATCAATAGGATGTTGGTGGTAACTTGGATTGTGTTTTAGACTTTTTAAAGTCAAATGGAAGGACTGTAGATGCATAGGTCAGAGGTAGAGCATTTGCCTAGTGAATAAGGCCCTGGATTCCATCTCTGACGCCTCAAAAAAATAATGATTGTGGCTGACACCTGAAATCTCAGCCGCTCAGGAGGTGGAGACAGGAGGATCATGAGTTCAAAGCCAACCTCAGCAAAAGCAAGGTGCTAAACAACTCAGTGAGACCCTGTCTCTAATTAAAATACAAAATAGGGCTGGAGATGTAGCTCAGTGGTTGAGTACTCCTGAGTTCAATCCCTGGAACCAATAATAATAACAACTATGTACATTTTTGTATTAAAGGATTTCTGTGGACATAGGTTTTCATTTCTCTTGGGTTAATTCATATGCATGGATTGTGCTTTACCACTGAACCACATCTCTTATTTTGAGACAAGGTCTTGCCGAGTCTGAACTGTGGGTCTTATGTTGCTGAGACAGGCCTCAAACTTATATTTAACTTTTTTGGTGGGGGTAGGGGTACCAGGGATTGAATTGAGGGCACTCGGCCACTGAGTCACATCCCCAGCCCTATTTTGTATTTTATTTAGAGTTGCTTAGTGTCTTGCTCTTGCTGAGGCTGGCTTTGAACTCTTAATCCTCCTGTCTCAGCCTCCTGAGCTGTTGGGATTACAGGTGTGCTCCACTGTGCCTGGCTTGTATTTAACTTTGTGTGTGTGTGTGTGTGTGTGTGTGTGTGTGTTGCTGAGGATTGAACCCAGGGCCTTGTGCATGTGAGGAAAGCACTCATGTACAGTTGTCTTTTCCATGAAGGTACTATATGGTGTATTAGTATTATATACTCTTTGATATAATTATATTGGGAAGAAATTGTCAACCTGTTGTTTTCCTATGGAATTATTTTAAATGAATATGTTTTAGGTTATTTGTATATTCTTCAAAACCTAAATGTTTGGGGCTGGGGGTGTGGCTCAGTGGTAGAATGTTTGCCTAGCATACATAAGGCCTTGGGTTTGATCCCTACTACCACCCCAAAACAAAACACCTCAAATTTTGGATATTGGAGGAAAGTGGAACAAACCAGGTGTTACCTTTTATAATGAGGACCCAGTAATAGATGTGGGACTTAATTGAGTTATCAGTGGGAGAACTGTTAAAACTTTTCAAAACTTCACATTAAAATCTTTTGGTGTAAGTATAATTGGATAGTATAATTTTCATAATTACAATAATTCTGAAGCACTCTTTGGAGACTGGGGATGTAGATGAGTGGTAGATAGCATGCCTTGCATTTTCAGTTCCCAGCACTGTAAGAAAAAAAGTAAAAACACCTTTCTGAATGAAATGATTTTCATAACATTTATTCTATCACATCTTCACAGTGTATCCTTGCTTTCCATTATACCTTGCCAGTATTGGGTAATATCATTTTTTAAATCATTATCAAATTTAAGTTTTCATATCGTTAATAGTGATGTATATTTTCTTTTCCAAATTTTGTTCATAGCCATGTTTTTTTTTAATTTTCCCCTGTTATAGTTTGTTTTAGGTCTGAGCTTATGTAATTAAAAATAACTTTTTATAACTCTTTTTTTAATTTTTTCTTTTAGTTGTTGGTAGGCCTTTATTTTATTAATTTATTTATATGCAGTGCGGAGAATCTAACCCAGTGCCTCACACATGCCAGGCAGGTGTGCTACCGCTGAGCCACAGCCCTAGCCCCTTAATATTTATTTTTTTAGACGTTGATGAACCTCTTTTCTTTAATTCATTTATTTATATATGAGAATTGAATCCAGTGCCTCCTCACACATGCTAGGCAAGTGCTCTACCAATGAGCTACAACCCCAGCCCTCTCTTCACAACTCTTAAACAGGCTTTGTATTTACAGGAGTTCTGTGAATGGGAGCAAGTAAAACCAATAGTAAAGATTGTTGAGTTATAAGACCTTTAATAAATGATCTGTTCCTAAGTTTAAATTAAAAAAAAGAACAGGAAGTTCTCATCTCTGAGTTCTCAGCACAACAGAAAATTGTAGCTGTAACCCATCTGCAGAAAGATTGATTCTTGAACTATTTTTCTTTAGCTAAGAGCTATTTTGGACAAGTGGATAGGTAAACCTCTTATTTTAGAAAGAAACCCATGAACAATCTTTGCTTATTGTGCTTTATTAGCTTTGGAATGATAGATTGATATCTGGAAAAAAATTCAGAATCTTTTTCTAAATATTTGTTCAGTGTTAAAAAGTTAGTACTTAAAAAGGTAATTTAATAATATAAATAGTGGGCTAGTATCTGTAATTTTATTCTGTTTCTTGGTGAAGGAGTTCTAATAATATTACAGGGCTACTTCTCTTTAGTAGTCATCACAACCCAGAAGACAACCCATTTAAACATGTAGGGTGACATAAGAAAGGTACACAATCAAGTACTTTCCCTTCCATTTGTCTGAGCTAATTATAAAGGTTTTATTTTCCCCCTTTTAGATAAAAAGATCTTCCATCTAGTCAAGCCAAATCTAACTATAGTGCGAAATGAAATGAAACAAACATTACATTGGTTAATTTTATTCTCTACAGTGAACAATGGAAGACAAGAAAATCCAGTTGCAGTGGGGTGTTTTGGTTTAGTTCAGTTTTGTTTTTTTTTTTTTTTTTGTGGTGCTAGGGGTTGAACACAGGACCTCGTGCATGTGAGGCAAGCACTCTACCAACTAAGCTATATCCCCAGCCTGCAACATTTTTTTCTTAATTTTATAATTTATGGGGCCTATACATGACCACATCTTTACTCTTATAATCGTGTGTGTTATAGGCTAGGTGTTTTCTTTTTTGTATTCATTTCTTCTTGGAAGTTAAAATGAGTAGAAACTACCAACTTTTCAAAAGTTAAAATGTTGACCAAATGCCTTCTTTTCCACTAGATTGTAAACTTTTTTTTTTTTTTTTTTTAACGGGGTGGCGTGGGGTGCTGAAGAGTAGGCAAGTACTCTACCACTGAGCTACATAAACCCTCAGCCCTAGATTTTAAGCTTTGTGTAGCACTTAATCTAATTACTATACACATAGTAGATGCAGAAAACATTTGCAAGCAATTTCCAGAGTTTTGAAAAGGTAATTTCCTGAGGTTTTTGGTAGGAAATCTATTTCAAAATATCTGTGTAGATTTTGCACTTTCAGTGAGCAACTGAACTTTTTGAACCTGTTTATAAACTGAAACAAAACAAAAAATTAAAGGCCCTTAAAGAGAGTAGTTTTTGTCTTTCTGAATTTAAAACTAATAATTTGTGGTTTTATGAGAAAGCACCATTAGTGAACATTTACCATCTTAAGTTTTTCAGGGAACTAGTCTTCAGACAAAATAAAAATAATTGTGTGCTAATTTTGGAATCAGTGATCATATTGTGTGGTGTGGTCACATTCAACCATAGGTTTTTTGGGGGTTTTTTGGTGTGTTTTTTTTTTTTAACGGCTATTTTGCCTTAGGTTTTGTAGGCTAGGGTATTTGGTGGTAGTAACTTTTTTGTGATTTCTAAACTAATCAAAATGCATTCCTTGAAAATAACGCTGTAAAAGCCAATCTCAAATGGGTGTATACTGCATGATTCCATTTGTTTAATGTTCATGAAATGTAATTACAAAGATAACAGATTAGTGGTTGCCAGGAATTAGGGAGGGTGGAAGAAGGATGGGTATGGTTGTAAAGGGGTAGCACAAAGCGTTCATGTCAATAATGGTTCAGTTATATGTATCTTGATTGGGGCCATAGATTCATGAAGCTACACAATTTCCTGGTATTGATGTTCTGTTTTATTTAAGCATGTTGTCAACATTGGGGGAGGTTGGGCAAAGGGAGTATAGTACCTCCTATATGTTTCTTTGCAACTTCTTTCAAATTTATAATTATTTTAAAATAAAGTTAGAAAAAATAAAACTGCTTTAATGAGTATTCCCCTCTCACCCCAAACCAGGGTGACTATTAAAGGCAGATAGATATCTGTTCAGTTGGCCTGTTCTTACTGTCAGATTGAAGCTTGTAGTTATTAGAGCAGCAAAGTAGAAGACTCCCTCAAAGGAGAGTTCTTTATAATCTACTCATGCTTTGGGGGTGGTGTATTTTTACTTATGAGTAGTTCCAAGTAAATCTCTTTGTCAATTCTAGAAAGTCATTTCTAGTTAAATCACAGCTCTTATGGTAATGTATGTATCTCTCATTTCCTATTTATTGATATACTGAACATAAAACCTTAAAGAATCTTGAAACATGGCAGCCTTTTAAATAGTCAACAAAATAGATTTTCCTATTTTCTTTTTTTAATTTTAATATTTATTTTTTAGTTATCGGCGGATACAACATCTTCGTTTTGTATGTGGTGCTGAGGATCGAACCCGGGCCGCACGCATGCCAGGCGAGCGCGCTACCGCTTGAGCCACATCCCCAGCCCAATTTTCCTATTTTCATAGGTGCAAATGTGATCATATCATGTAACTTCAAGTAGATATGGACCTTGTGTTTTATTAAGCACACTGAAAAATATATTTCAAAGTGGAATATAGTTGCATGCTTTTCTGGTGAACTCAGCCACGTGTCCAGCATGATAGCTTCATAATAGAGGTTCGAAGCATAGAAATTAACTGGTGAGTTTAAATTAAAGAGACATGACTCTCAGTTACCTTATTTGCCCAGCTCAGAGACTGCTCCTCCTAGCTCCTGCCTCCAGCCACCTAATGCGGTAGTGAGGTTAACACAAGAGGCCAGAGAGAGAGGGTGGGGGGGAACACGCCAGGGAGTGAGCTTTTATTGGGGAACAAAAAAATTCAAGGGAAAATTCCATCCAATGAAGATGGAGGGGGGCAGCATTCCAAGGTCAGGGTCAATGATTGGTCTTCAGGTCAGTGGTCAGGCACACCACCGCATGGACAAGCCCTCGCACCTGAGACAGGGTGGGGAAGGCTCTGACAAAGCTTGCTTGAGCACCTCTCACCCAGCCAGGGAGGTAACAAATCACTTCAGAGAATGGCTTCCCACAGTCAACAGTTTGTTTTAACAATCATATTCCAAGGGAAAAAAAAAACCTTAATTTAATGTGAGCATTTCTTTTTTTTTACTTCAAATTTAATATGAACATTTCTGAAGCCCTGTGTCATTTTAAATTTCTTGGTTTTTGTTTCTTTTGTTGATTTTTGTGGTGCTGGGGACCAAGAGCTCTGCCAAAGAGCTACATCCCAGCCCAAGCCCCATGTTCTTAAACATGAACGTAGTAATAGCAATATAAATGATAGCTAACTCTTTGAGTCAGCTACTAAGTGCTTTCTACATGTTATTTCATTTCATCTTCAAAAAAACCTTGGGCTAGGGATGAACCCATGGGCAAGGCCCTAAGTTCTTTCCCCAATACCAAGAGGTGGGGGAGGGGGGGACCTTGTGAGATAAATACTCTTGACTAGATGAGGAAACTGAACTAGAAAAAAGTTAAAATACCTGGAATAACAGAGTTAGACTAAAAGTCAGCCAAGATCCCCAGGTCTGCCTTGTGACCGTTATTTTGTACTTACTTCTTAGTGTATATATACAGTGTAGAAACTCTGAAGTTAGAGGTTAATAATATGATCACACTTATATCTTAGTTTTGTTTTATTTGTCAGGCACATATATGAAATATGTTTCTTTTCTTGCTCAGTTCCTTGTTTTCCCTGACTTACGCAGGAGAATCAAGAAAAATATATTTCATTTATGTTAATTTGAGTTATAAAATACATTGGAAATATTTATTATTATCAGTTTTCATGTTTAAATTGATATTCTAAGGAATGAAAACATTGTATCACTTAATAGGGAACCTTTGGGTATTAAGTTTATCTCTGTGATTATAGGGAACTGGAATTACATGTATTTTGTTGTTTGTTTCCATGGCGGGGAGAGCACCAATTACTGATACTGTACAACTGAAAATAACCAATAGGCTAAAACCTATGATCCTACGGCTGAGAGAGTGTGTGTGTGGGGGGGTGCGTTATAGCAGTTTTAGATTCACAGCAAAATTGAGAGGAAGGTATAGATTAAATTAATCAGTAGTTTTATATTTTAGATAAAATTCACATGCCGTGGTTTAGTGTTCATTAATATATTCACAATTCATACACAATGAAAGTGTGTAGTTCAGTTTTCATTAATAAATTTACATTATATGGTGTTAATGAATATATTCACATTATATACGTGATACTTCTTTTTTGGCACTGCTAGGGATTGAACTACATCCCCAGTCCTCTTTACTTTTTATCTTGACCAGCTGGCCACAAACTTATAGTCCACCTGCCTTGCCTTCCTGGTAGCTGAGAATAACAGTTGTATACTTCCACTCCTGGTCACAGTGATACTTAAAAAAAAAAAATTATGTATATATTTTTAGTTGTAGTTAAACACAATACCTTTATTTTTATTTATTTATTTTTATGTGGTGCTAAGGATGGAACCCAGGGCCTTGTATATGCTAGGCGAGCGCTCTGCCACAACCTCAGCGCCCCACCTCCCCAGTGATACTTTTTTAAAAAGTAAATTTTATTGTGTATATTAATGGTGTAACAACAAATTGTTAGGGGATATATAGTTTTTTTAAAAACTTAACTATAGTAAAACAAATTAGCATATTCATTATCTCACATTACTTTGGGATGGGGTTAAAAAACAATACCAAAAAAAATATATACCACTGAGCTATATCCATATCCCTTTTTTCAGGATCTCACTTAGTTGCCCACGCTAGCCTCAAAAGCCTCAGCCTCCCAAATAGCTGGGATTACAGGCATGCTGTACCCAGCTATCTTTCCCCTTTTTAACTATAAATAAGAAACCAGTTGCCAACAAGAATATTGGATAAGAAGTTTTAAATTGGTTTAATTGGTTTAAACAGTGACAGCATTTTTCTATTTTGTAGACCTCCGTGAGTGAAAGCCTTCAGAGAGAAGCTGCTAAGAAGCAAGCCATGAAACAGGTAAGGTGGATGAGTAAAATAAGTGCATTTGGTGAAGTGTGTTTCAGCTTATAAGGACCAGTTTTGATACATAGATGCTCAGACTAAAACACTATGTGTGTATAATGAAATAATTTTATGCTGAGTCATTTTTTATAATGTATAAAAATGTTTGCTTCATATAGATTACAGATGTCCTGTGTAGATTTTTAAAAGAAAAACACAATGAAGAATTAGAATTATCTTTTAAAATTCTCACAAACCTACCCACGTTCCTGATTAAGAAATCTGAAACTCAAAAGGGAAAAAATTTCCCTTATCATGATACAACTAATCATAGAAATAGACCTGAAGGTTTACTAATTTTTCTGCTTCTCCACCAGTATATCTTAGATTTTGCTGCTGTAGAACATAATTAAACAGTGGCAAGATAACCTTTCTCTCTCTCTCTTTTTTTTTTTTTTTCCCCTCGGTACTGGGGATTGAACTAAACCCAGGGGCATTTAACTACTGAGCTATATCTCCAACCCAGAGACACTTAACTACTGAGCTATATCTCCAACCCAACCCTTCTTTTTGTATTTAATTTAGAGGCAGAGTCTTACCAAGTTGTTGAGGCTGGGTTTGAACTCATAATCTTCCTTCCTCAGCTTCCCTACCTTCTGGGATTATAAGTGTGCACCACTGTGCTCAGCCATCTTTCTTCTTCATAGTTTGTTTTATGGTGGTGCTAGAGATTGAACTCAGCCTCACACATGCTAGTGAAGTGTGATACTACAAAACTTCATCCCCAGCCCCTATCCTGTTTTTTTTTTTTTTTTTAATAAATATTCCTTTTATGTTTGAAAAATGTTCATGAATACATTGGGCTAGTTATATTAATCTATATTTATTTATATTGATTTTTTTTGTCTGTTCTACTGAGAGACATATGCTAAATTCTTCCACTATAATTATGGGTTTTTCTGCTTTCTCTTCATATTTTGCTTTGATACATAAATTAATAACATAACTACTCAAGTACTCCCTTAGCAGCTCTTTTCATCACATATACAAAGACATGACAGTTTAAACAACCAACTTACAGTCTCCCTTTTCCCTGGCTTTCTGGATTTTTTGTTGTTGTTGTTGTTTTGGGTTTTGGGTTTTTTTTGTTTGTTTGTTTGTTTTTTTGGTATTGGGGATTGAACTCAGGGGTACCTTACCAATGAGCCACATCCCCAGCCCTGTTTTGTGTTTTATTTAGAGACAGTGTCTTGCTGAGTTGCTTATTAGCGCCTTTCTTTATGCTGAGGCTGCCTTTGAACTCGCAATCCTCCTGTTTCAGCCTCCTGAGCGCTAGGATTACAGGCGTGTGCCACCATGCCTGGCTGCTTTTTTTTTTTTTAAGGGTGGTGGTTATTATTTTTTAGATTTCATGTTTTCTTCTTTGGATTCTCCTGGCTGTTTTGAGGACGGAGCAGTGCCAGTTTACCATCTGAATAGGAAAATCATTCCTTTTCTAAAATTGAGAAGTTTTAAATAGTGTTCCAGAAAACAAAGGTTTTCAGTTAGCACGTGTAATAAAGTAAATGTAGATATGTAAAAACCTAAGAATGTTAGGTGGATTCTTTTGAATAACTACCATATCACTCTTACACTTTAAAGAATTTTTCTTTTGTTCCATATTGCAAAAAATTTTAATGTGGGTTAAAATATGTAAAATCTATCTCAGAAATTTATAAACTGGGCAAAAGGCTCAGACTTGTGAAACAACTAGAAAATAATAACATCAAGTGTAGTATTAAGGGTTAGAGTTGTAGCTCAGTGTTAGAGTGCTTGCCTAGCATGTGTGAGGCACTGAGTTCGATCTTCAGCACCACATAAAAATAAATGAATAAAATAAAGGCATGTGTCCATCTACAACTAAAAAAATATTTTTTTAAGTGTATTATTAAGAGTTGGGGGGCTGGAGTTGTGGCTCAGCAGTAGAGCACTCACCTAGCATATGGGAGGCCCTGGGTTCAATCCTCAGCACCACATAAAAATAAATAAAATAAAGGTATTATGTCCAACTGCAACTAAAAAATAAATATTAAAAAAAAAAAAAAGAGGGCCTTGGGTTGTGGCTCAGCGGTAGAGCGCTCGCCTAGCATGTGCAAGGCCCTGGGTTCAATCCTCAGCACCACAAAACAATAAATAAATAAAATAAAGGTATTGTGTCCAACTACAACTAAAAAATAAATAATTTTAAAAAAAGAGTTGAACATTGCAGTGTAGATAGAATGAATGTTCCACAAACTTTAAAAGAAAGAGATCATATCATTGTGTATTAAGGTCCTCAAAGAAGCCTTTATTTAAGATGTAGTGTTGAGCTGGCCCTGAAACTAGGTAAGATTTTAGTGGCCTGAAAGTACATGTAGAACATTAAAGATAGAAGGGACCATGATAAGCAAAGGCAGAGGATTTTATATAACTGATACTCTAAAAAGTTATTTATAAGTAATATTCTAATTAATAAATTACAAATATCCTCCATTTTAATATTATATTTGGAACCTTTTTTAAATGTTAGGAACTTTTAATGAAATAGTTCCTATCATTATATATTTTAAAACTCTATAAACATTTTGTTTTGCAGCTCAAACTTTTTTTTAAAGTGATATGAAATTAGGTGTGGGGGGCACACCTGTAATCCCAGCAACTCAGAAGGCTGTGTCAAGAGTAACACAAGTTCAAGGCTAGCTTCAGAAATTTAGCAAGGCCCTGTCTCAAAATGAAAGATAAAATAAAAAGGGCTGTGATATTGTTCAGTGTTTAAAAACCTCTGAGTTTAGTCCCTGGTATGGAAAAAAAAAAAGTGATGTGAAGACTGAGGGTATACTTCAGTGGTATAGTACTTGCTTAGCGTGCAAAAGGCCCCAGGTTCAATTATATGTGTGCGCCACCATGCCAGACTACTGTACCTTTTGATGTGGATAATATTCTGTTAGACTCTATTTTAGTTGTCATGTTGTTTAAGTTATCACAACTTGGGAAGTTAGTATAATTATTATCCTCTCCTTGATTGAGGAAAAGGTTAAATAAGCTGGGCAAAGTTCATGGCCAGCCTGGGCAACTTAGCAACACTCTGTCTCAGAATTTTTAAAAAAGGATGGGGAATGCAGCTCAGTAATAGAATACTTGCCTAATGATAAGCATAGAGCCAGAATGCAAATTCAGCCTGACTCCAGAATTTACGTTCATATTTTCTGTGATTGAAGGAGTTTTTATGATTTATTTTCAATTTATGAATCTTTTTAATTTCTCAGATAATTTTTTTAAAAACCATAGGATTTTGGCAGTAAGTATCAGCTGGGTTGTATTTTTGAAACATTCAGTTTTATTTATTTATTTGTTTGTTTGTTTTAAGACCAAACTGGAAATTCAGAAGGCCCTTGCAGAAGATTCTACTGTGTATGAATATGACAGTATTTATGATGAAATGCAGAAAAAAAAGGAGGAAAATAATCCCAAATTGCTTTTGGGAAAAGATCGGAAGGTTGGTAGCGAAATCAAACTTTCTTTGACCTCAACCAGCATTTTGTATCTTAATCTTAAGATGAAAATCATCTGAGGGATGATTAAAAGTATGTGCAATAATATTTTAGAGTCCAAAGGTTGATATCTGAAGTATGTGAAGAGCTCCTATTTTTAGATTATAGATTTGAATTTAGAACCCTGAAAGCTTTATATATAGTATTATTAACAGGATCCTAAGAGTGGATTATCTAACAGTTTTGTAAATTCTGTGTTTTGCTTTAATGACCTCAGCAAATACTTTTTTGAATTTTTTTCCTGAGAAAAGTCTGTGTACCAAAATTATGCTGCTATTCCCTTGTTCATGTTTACTCATGTTTTATTGTCTTCTCAATTTTGTTTTGCTTCCTAGCTGGTAATTGAATCATCTGCTTACACATATCCTGATCATAATTTTAGTATGAAAAAATTGGGGGTAGAGGGTATTGATCTTCACATCTTATAATATATCTATTAGTAGAATGAGATATCAAATTATATTGGAGCTGCTGTTTTAAATAATTTTCCAGTAAATATAAAAAACTCATAGAAATTTTCCTGATTAATTTATATGTTGAATTAAGAGAATACCAGTTTATCATGGAAAAAATACCACTGGGAAAGTGTTTTATTTAGTTTGTTTTGTTATTTTGAAAGCACAATCACATAAATTTCTATTTCTGCTGCACTTGATTTTTATTGAATTTTGACATGACATTCCTGTTTGGACTAACAATTTCAATGTTAGTGAATTCATGATAAAAGTTATAGAATAATAACAATTATTTTTTACTCCTTCCTAAGTAGTCTTGTTTTTTTCTATTAGCCAAAATATATTCATAACTTACTAAAAGCAGTTGAAATCCGAAAAAAGGAACAGGAAAAAAGAATGGAAAAGAAAATACAAAGAGAACGAGAAATGGAAAAGGGAGAATTTGATGATAAAGAGGCATTTGTGACATCTGCTTATAAAAAAAAATTGCAAGAGAGAGCTGAAGAGGAAGAAAGAGAAAAGAAGGCTGCTGCACTTGAAGGTAAAATGGGAAAAGGGAAAGGTAGAGGGAAACAGAATTTCTGCCTTATGGTTAGCCATTTGCTCTGTCACCAAACTTTGGACTTAATAATGTGATCATAATGTATGTATATGAATTCAAGGTTCAAGATATATAGTATTGTATAGTAGTATAAAACATGAGATTTGGGGGGGCTGGGGCTGTAGCTCAGTGGCAAAACGCTTGCCTAGAATGCTTGAGGCATTGGGTTCAATCCTCAGCACCACATAAAAAATAAACAAATAAAATAAAGGCATTCTGTCCATCTACAACTACAAAAAATATATATATTAAAAAAAAATGAGGTTTTTAACTAAGAACAATTGAATTCTACTTTAGTAACTGTTATTTCTACTGGACTTTTCACTTAGTTCTCATTTTGATCTCACTGTAATCATCATAAGTCATTGCAGTAGAACATGAATCCAAAAACACTTATTACAAGGTATATGTAATACCATAACATTTGTCAGAAACAATATAACTTTGAACTCTAATACTTGCTGAGATGAGAACCTAGAGTCACCACTTAAGAAGCATCAACTGAGCAGCTAGAAAAAGAATAGCGATCAAAGACAGAAGATATGTACAGGGACTAAAGAATATCTTAGTATTCTACCTTAGTGCTTTTTACTCATGGTCATTTCTCAAGAACTAAGTATAACATATACTTACAAATAATGTATTTGGTAAGTGCTGTTCAACTCTTAAGTGGAAAAAAAACAAATCTATAAAATTCTGTCTAGGCATGTACTATGTGTTCATTTAGACCACCAAGCAGCACGCTTTCTATAAAGGATCAAATAGTAAGTATTTTAGACTTATTGTCTATCTGATCTCTATTGCAACTCTTTCTCTCTGCCCAAGTAGCTGTGGACAAAAACAAATAGGAAGGCTGTGTTCCAATAAAAACATACTTATAAAAATAGGTATCAGCCAGTGCAATGGTACATGCAGTAAATCCCAGTACCTTGGAAGGATCAGAAGTTCGAGGCCAGCCTCAGCAACTTAATGAAACACTTGGCAACATTGTAAGACCCTGTTTCCAAATAAAAATGGACTGAGCGGACATGGCTTAGTTCTTAAATACCCATGGATTCTGTTTCCAGTACCTAAAAAACAATAATAGGCAACAGACCAAATCTGACCTGTAGACTATAGTTTGCCAACTCCAAATGTAGAAGAACAGAATACATACACATCTCAGTGTGATATTTACTCTACACATGTAAAATGAAAATGCATTATGCCTTGTTGAATATTATATTCTGTCTTTTGCTTTCCCTTAGCACGTTTGGATGTAACCAAACAGAAAGACCTCAGTGGATTTTATAGGCACCTATTAAATCAAGCAGTTGGAGAAGAGGAAGTACCTAAATGCAGCTTTCGTGAAGCTAGGTGAGAGGTGGCAAATGGAATATTAGAATATACTGATAATAATCTTGGTTATGGGGTCATTTTAACACTCAGAGTATCACAGCATTGCATGTTATACTGTCCACCAAACTGACCTAACTGAATAGCTAAGAATTTGCAGTTTCTTGATATAAATATCTATAGATTTACTTCAAGATCATTTTTATTCTGCAGTTCACAAAAATAATTACAATTTATGTCAGAACATTCTCTGTCATTTAATTTAATATTATCATAAAACCATGTCAGATGTAATAGTGTATGTGTGTAATCCTAGCTACTCAGGAGGCTGAGGCAAGAGTATCTCAAGTTTGAGGCCAGCCTCAGCAACTTAGCAAGACCCTATCTCAAAAGAAAATGGGCTGAGAGGTAGAGTGCCCCTGGGTTCTAATCTTAGTACTGGAGCAGCAGTGGGTATAGCTTCTATAAAAACCAAAGACATATTAAACTTCTAATGTACAAATTTCTGATTATCTGTTTCATGGGTTTTATGAATAATTTTAAAGGATAAGCAAAATCAAGTTATGGTGTTTTGTTTTCTTTGTTTTAAACTCAAAATATAGATTTCTCTCATGGCCCTGGTGCCTTACAAGGACTGATGTGAGAATTAAGGAGAAATTTGGAATGAATGAGGTATCATACAACACTCTATGTGCTGTTTATATAGTATTTAAATGTAAAGCAGTTTATAAAAGGAAAGTGGTTTATTTTCTTAACTAGAACCCAATCTTCATAAAACAGAAGATTCACATGCCAGCAGCTAACACTTCACTGTCCATTACGTAACCACTAGTCACATGTAGCTATTTAAACTAAAAATAAATGAAATCTAAGCTTTTAATCAACAGTGGCCATATTTCTTTTTTTTTTTATTTCCTTTCTTCTACTGTTTTTGATGTTGACTTACTCCTCTTTCTCTAGGACTTTGAGATATAATGTTAGGTCATTTATTCGTTGACTTTATTTTTTTTTTTATTGGTTGTTCAAAACATTACAAAGCTCTTGACATATCATATTTCATACATTAGATTCAAGTTGGTTATGAACTCCCAATTTTACCCCAAATACAGATTGCAGAATTACATCGGTTACACATCCACATTTTTACATAATGCCCTATTAGTAACTGTTGTATTCTGCTACCTTTCCTATCCTCTACTATCCCCCCTCCCCTCCCCTCCCTTCTTCTCTCTCTACCCCATCTACTGTAATTCATTTCTCTCCTTGTTTATTTTCCCATTCCCCTCACAACCTCTTATATGTAATTTTGTATAACAATGAGGGTCTCCCTCCATTACTATGCAATTTCCCTTTTCTCTCCCTTTCTCTCCCACCTCATGTATCTGTTTAATGTTAATCTTTTCTTCCTGCTCTTCCTCCCTGCTCTGTTCTTAGTTGCTCGCATTATATCAAAAAAGACATTTGGTATTTGTTTTTTAGGGATTGGCTAGCTTCACTAAGCATAATCTGCTCTAATGCCATCCATTTCCCTGCAAATTCCATGATTTTGTCATTTTTTAGTGCTGCGTAATACTCCATGGTGTATGAATGCCACATTTTTTTATCCATTCATCTATTGAAGGGCGTCTGGGTTGGTTCCACAGTCTAGCAATTGTGAATTGTGCTGCTATGAACATCGATGTAGCAGTATAACAGTGGCCATATTTCAAGTATTGAGATGCCATATTTGGCTAATGATTATCATCCTGGATAGCTCACAGACTGCTATTTCTTCAGACATTTCTGTTAAACAGTGCTGGTCTAAAAAGCAAAGGATTGGAGGATTTAAAATAAAATTATAAGGTATTATCATGGGATAGTAAGGTAATTATGCTATAAATATATAGCTGAAGGTAAAAAGGAGAATTTGTCCTAAACATGTAAATAAGCAGACTTTCTTGAAAAGAAACATTCTATTTAGAAGATCTGTGTCTGTGTGTTGCTAGAATTATATTTATCCCCAGTCATCCCCAAACTGATAGGTTTTGATTATAAAATTTATGAGAATCCGGTTATGGTGGCGCACTCCTGAAATCCTGGCAGCTTGAGAGGCTGAGGCAGAAGGATTGCAAGTTCAAAGCAAGTCTCAGCAACTCATCACTTACAACTCAATGAGACCCTATCTCTAATAAAGTATAAAAAAAAAAAAAAAAAAAAGGTCTGGGGATGTGGCTCAGTGGTTAAGCACCCCTGGGTTTAATCCCCAGTACCAAAAAAAAAAAAAATGAGGCTCATGAGTCTAATAAAGTATATATGCAGAATTAGCTTTTAAATGGAAGTTATAATGCATTATGACTTCTCAGTTTCATCTGGTGTAGTTTTGAGTCATTTACATAGTACACTTCTGAGTTTAATAATTGAATTTCTAATTAGTAGTAGTTTCTTTAGTCAAGGTAGTTCTAGTAGAGTTCCAAGAGAACTAAAGTTGTTGTTAGTGTGTGTGATAAGAATGAATCAGCTGGGCAAGGTGGCACACACTTGTAATCCCAGCAACTGAAGCAGGAGGATTGCAAGGCAACTTAGTGAGACACTGTCTCAACATTTTAAAAATAGGATTGGGGATATATCTTAGTAGAAGAGCACTTTCTAGGGCTGAAGATGTAGCTCAGTGGTAGAGTGTCCCTGAGTTTGATGCCTAGCACTTTGAGAGAAGAGAAAAAACAAAACAGAATGTGTGAGTACTGTCACTAAGTTAACCAACTGATCAGCTGGAAAAATGTAGATGATTCAAGTAATTTTAGTATTGACTTAACAGACAGATTCATATATTTCTATTTTATTATGATCATTATGAAGATTGCTGGTGCACTTTTAATCACAGGGAAGATTAATTAGTATTATTTAGGAACCAGATGTGGTATATATGTATATAGTCCCATCACATGGGAGACTGAAAGGTAGGAGGATCCCTTGAATCCATAAGTTCTAGACCAACCTGAGCAACATAGTGAGACCCTGGATAAAAAATAAATTGGACTTGCCACTAATTTGCTTTGAAAAGATTATCTTCATGTACTTCTAGGATTATTCTTTATTTTTTTGAAAGAAAGAAAATGAAAAAATCTAACAAAAATCACAACTTTTAACTTCATGCTGTGAAAATAGGGCTTTGATCCAAAACAGTTTTCCCAATTAGTCTTTGTCTTGGCTTAGCAAAAAAAAAAAAAAATGAAAAACTTGTATAGATCCCTGTCTATGAACATTCTAGTAGTCCAAGAGAGAACGGCTGATTTTCTCTTATTTCATTTCTACAAATATTAAAAATATTCTGAATTGTTTGAACATGCTAGTTTATAAAGTAAATAGGTATGATTAAATATTGAGAAAAATAATATGAATGCTTCATTTGCTTTCTATAATGTGCACCTTATTTTTTTATTATTTTATTTTTTTTTACATAGTTTTGAAAGGACTGGAATAAAGGAAGAGAAATCAAGAGGTTACTCTGATGAAGTAAATTCAGAGAACAGAGTACTACAGGAGAAATGCATTATCCAGACTGGTGTAAAGAAGGAGGAAAACCCAGATGCAGACAGTGACTTTGATACCAAGAGCAGTGAGGATGATGAAATTGAAGAAAACAAAATGAACTGCCGAAGGCCAAAGGTCATAGAGACCTCTAGGAATTACTCCAAGCATCACAGGAATCAATCCCACTCACCGTCATCTAGTGAAGAAAGAGGACATGGTTCCAGACACCACACCAAAAGTTCCAAGTCAAGAGGGCATGAGAAGAGGGAAGATCCACACCAAGAGAGGCAGTCCAGAGACCAAGAGAATTATTATACTGACCGTGACCACCAAAAACAAAAGGATTCTCATAGGCACAGAGAGGCCAGTCATAGAGATTCCCACTGGAAGAGGCATGAACAAAAAGATGCATCAAGGGGAAGAGATCAGAGAGAAAGAGACGATAGAGAATGGAAAAGGGGGAGAGAGAGGGAGAAATATTCCTCTAGAGAACAAGAAAGAGATAAACAACAAAATGATCATGACCAATGCATTGAGAGAGGAGGAGAGAAGGAAGAGAAAAGCAAAACAAAGAAGGAACACATGAAAATAAGGAAGGAAAGATATGAAAATAATGATAAGTACAGAGATAGGGAAAAACAAGAGGTAAGTGTTCAGCCTTCAGAAAGAAATCGAGACAGACGGGAAGGCAGCCCAAATTCTAAGGCAGAAGATGAGTTTCTTGACCATGAAAGATTCAGCAAAATAAGAAACATGGAAAAGGACAAAGAAAGAAGAAAAGACAAACCCTCTAGTTCTGAAACACCACTGGGAGCAAAACACAGACTCACAGAGGAAAGGCAAGAACAGGACAACGAACAAGAGAGACCACCTGAGGCAATGAGCAAGTTTGCAAAGCGAAACAATGAGGAAACTGTAATGTCAGCTAGAGACAGGTACTTGGCCAGGCAAATGGCACGGGTTAATGCAAAGACCTATATTGAAAAAGAAGATGATTGATGGCTGCTCCCAACAGGAAGATCTGCGGAAGAACAAAACATTGTTAACTCCTGGAATTTGCTTTGTAAAGGCATAAAGAAATATATTAGGAGTGGCTTGGGAAGGTATTTTTAAACATAATCCAAAATTCACTTTTTTATTTAGGTTTAAATTAGAAGTCAGTCTTTTTATCTTGAATGTTTAGCTGAATTTATATATATATATTTCCTTGTTAATAGCACATTCTTGATTGTATGCAAGAACCATGAGTGTGTACCAACCCCCCCCCCCAGGTTCTTAGAGAGGAAAATTGGCTCTATATCAACTATTAAAAAATAAACAACTGGGGCTGGGTTTGTGGCTCAGTGGTAGCGCGCTTGGCCCACACGTGCAAGGCCCTGGGTTCGATCCTCAGCACCACATATAAATAAATAAAATAAAGTTATCATGTCCAAGTACAACTACTAAAATAAATATTTAAAAAAAAATAAAAATAAAAAAAATAAACAACTCTCCTAATAATGTTGCTTTTGTTGCAGGATATGTTTTGTTTTATAAATATTGTATTTTAGATAAAAATATGTGAGTTTGATAAGTATAATAGAGAAAATTGTGACTTTTTATGTTCTGAAATTTGTAAAAAAGTGTAAAATATGTATCATGCATCTTGTTTAACTTCTTGACCTACAACATACTTGACTAAATGAAAATAAAAATAATGATATGCCTGTACTTTTAATTCATGCTTTTATGTTTAAAGTAATTTCATTTATGTCACAATTCCTCTTTTTGTTTAGTAAAAATCACTTTACTTTGTAATTCTGAAACCTTGGAAGTTAATAAATTATATATGTATTACATCTATCTAAGAGTGAAAAGATGGAGACATTTAGCCTAAAATCCAGATGGCAAGGTGCAGTGGTGCATGCCTATAATCCTACATCTCGGGAGACTAAGGCAGGACTGATCACAGGTTCAAGGCCAGCTTCAGCAACTTTGCAAGACCTTATCTCAAAAATGTATTTTTTAATAGTTTTAGTTTTTTGTTTAATATTTATTTTTTAGTTGTAGTTAGATGTAATACCTTTATTTTATTTATTTTTATGTGGTGCTAAGGCTCGAACCTAGTGCCTCACACATGTGAGGCGAATGCTCTACCACTGAGCCACAACCCCAGCACCTCAAAATTTTTTTTAAATTGAAAAAGGACTATGGGTATAGCTCAGTGGTAAAGCACAGCTGGGTTTAGTCCTCAGTACCAAACAAAACAAAACCAAGTGACCTATTTCTGAACATATCTTAAATACTCTTTTTTTTTTTTAAGTACATCTTATTACAAGTAAAACTGGGATTTCTATCCTAAGTTTTGAGACTTCTTAGCATTGGAAATTGTACATGTAAAGTATTCATGGAGAAAGAATGAATGCTTTGGAGAAAATATTTTTTTAATAGGTCTTCTCATTAAGAAAAGTCTGTTTATATCTCTGATGCTGCTTTTTTAGATTTTATTATACCTTTAAAACCAGGAAGGAGGAGCTGGGGTTGATGCTCAGTGGTGGAACACTTGCTTAGCATATGTGAGGCACTGGGTTTGATTCTCAGCAACTCATATAAATAAATTAACAAAATAAAGGCCCATCAACGGCTAAAAAAAATATTTTTTAAAAAATTCAGGAAGGAAAAACAACAAGAAAGCCAATGCCCAGATCTCTAAAAAGCACTGATTTTGATGATAAGGTCATACTAAGTGGTAGAGCTGTTGCCTAGCATGTACAAGGCCCTTGGTTCAATCCTTAGCAACACCAAACACACAAGAGGGAAGCAGCATTAAGTATGGGAAAAAAATAGGTTAGGGTGAGATAATGGAAAGCCACAAATGATAAGAATCTTCAACTTTGGTATTGACAATATGGTTTCCTCTCCCAGAACTTCAGAAACTTTCACCAAACAACTTGGACATTTTAGATAGAATAAGCTACAGATAACTTTTATTAACCTAGTTGGATGATATCAGTGAGAGACTGCAAATTAAAGAGTTTTTTCCTATCTCCTTTTCCCAAATATACTGATGTTTTTGCCTCTGCCATTCATTCCTCCCTTTTCTGGTAGCAAAACCTTGGTTTTCTCTTGGGAAAGCACCCTTTCACTATTCAGTTCAAATGAGGCAGAATAGCCTCCAGAATGGATATGTGAATCAAGTCCTGCCAATTCTGGAAATTGTTAAAATTTACAGACATATTTTCTACTAGCATTACCTTTAAAGATGAGGTAAGTCTGGAGTTAAATGTGAGAGTAGCTGACTGCCTGACAGAATAAACTTGATACAAAAAAAAGCAGAAATGAAGGCCGGGGTTGTATCTCAGTGGTAGAGTGCTCACCTGGCATGCATGAGGTACTGGGTTCGATTCTCAGCACTGCATATAAATAAAGATCCATCAACAATTATAAAAATAATAATAATCAAATAAAGGTACTGTGTCCACCTATAACTGAAAAAATACATATTAAAAAGGAAATGAGAGATGGTTAGAAGGACCAAGACCTGATGACTGGTTTGAATCTCTGGCTCTAGTGGGTATAGGTTTTGTATTTTGTGGTGTTTTTTAAAGATAATTAAATGCTTTTCTTTTTCTCTTGATCTGATTTGAATTAGATTTCTGGGACTGCAACAACAACTACAAAAATCTTATTTGATAGAAGGTCCCACTCATGAAACTCCATGCCCAAAATTATCAGAATATGCCAGGTGTGGTAGCACACTCCTGTAATCCCAAAAGGCTGACGCAGGAGGACTGCAGTTTCAAGGCCAGCCCAGGCAATTTAACAAGACCCTCAGCAATTTATTGAGATCATCTGAAAAAAAATAGAAAGGACTAGGTTTATAGTTCAGTGGTAAGTGCCCTGGGTTCAATGCTCTGTACCCACCACCCTGCCAAAAGGAATACTTAGATACTGTAGTATCTTTTACATCGGTGATTATGATTATACATAATACCAGGATTCATTATGCCACCTTCATACATGGCATAATAGATCACTCTCATTCCCCAGGACCTTCACTTTCTGCTCTACCCTTCCCAATCTACTTGCTCTATTCTATGGATCTCCTATTATTTCAATGAATGCATCATAATTATATAAGTAGAATTCATTGTAATCATATGTGGACATAGCATAGTTTGGTATATTTTGTTTCCCCAGTACTTTCCCCTTCTCTCCCCTCTTTATTGGTTTCCCTTCTATTTTCATAAGATTCCTCTCCACTTTTTAAGTATTTTTTAATTTTTAAGCTTTTTTTTTTTTTTTTTTTTTTTTTTTT
>NW_025999891.1:3139228-3153008 GCF_001458135.2 Marmota marmota marmota | reverse complement strand
TTTTTTTTTTTTTTTTTTTTTTTTTTTTTTTTTTTTTGTAGCTGGACACTTTATTTTATTTTTATGTGGTGCTGAGGATGGAACCCAGTGCCTCACATGTGCAAGGCAAGCACTCTATCATAACCCTTGACTTTCCTGGCTTATTTCACTTGGTATGATGTTCTCCAGTTCCATGTACCAACAATGACAGTTTCATTCTTTATGGCTGAGTAAAACTCCATTATGTATATATATACACCACATTTTCTTTATCCATTTGTATGTTAATAGATACCCAGGTTACTTCTATAACTTGGCTATTGTGAATTGTGCTGCTATAAACATTGGTATGCATGTATCACCGTAATACGCTGCTTTTAGTTATTTTGGGTAAATACTAAGGAGTGGGTTAGCCAGGTCATACGGTGGTTCCATTTCTAGTCTTTTAAGGAATCTCCATACTATTTTCCAAAATGGTTGCAATCTCATCAAAAATATTCATGAGTATACCAAGTGTATTTCCCTACATCCTTGCCAATATTGTTATTTGCATTCTTTTTGTATTGTGTTTTGTGAGGTGTTTATTTGTTTTGGTGGTCCTGGGGATTGAACCCAGGAGCCCTCTGCCACTGAACTATATCCCCAACCCTTTTTATTTTTTATTTTGGATCTAAGATGGCCTTAAACTTCAAATCCTTTGGTCTTAGCCTCCTGAGTCACTGGGATTACAGACCTGTGCTACTGCCTGACTCTTGTTATTTGTATTATTTTATTTTATTTTGGTACCGGGGATTGAACTTGGGGACACTCGACCACTAAGCCTCATCCCCAACCCTATGTATTTTATTAGAGACAGGGTCTCACTGAGCTGCTTAGCACCTTGCTTGCTTTTTTTTTTTTTTAATTCTATTATATATGACAGCAAAATGAATTATAATTCATATTACATATAGAGCACAACTTTTCATATCTTTGGTTGTATACAGAGTATATTCATACCATTCATGTCTTCATACATGTACTTTGGATAATGATGTCCATCTCATTCCACCATAATTTCTAACCCCATGCCCTCTCCCGTCGCCTCCCACCCCTTTGCCCTAAGCTAAAGTTTGTCTATATGCTACCCCTCCCCACCCTACTATGAAACAGCCTGATGCTGGTTGTTTTAATGAATCATAATAATAGTCATTATTTATTAGGTAGTTAGTATGTGCCCAATACTGTTAAAATATTTCATGAACTAGATTTCTTTTCAAAAGTCATGTTTGTTGAGATATAATTTATACATGGTACAATTTGCCCTATTTAGTTTTATAGTTATATGAATTTTGACAACACAAATATAAAAAATGACAACATATATATGAATATACAGTCAAGATATAGATTGTTACCTTGTTATTTTTTTAAAAATAGAGAAATTAATTTTAATATATTTTTATTTAACCCAATGGATAACCAACATAATTTGCAAAGAAAATAATTGTTAATAAGATATTTCATGTTCATTTTGTTTGTCCTAGTAATTTTTTGGAATATAATGCCTATTTAACACATAGCATACCTCAACTCAGACTAGACACATTTCAAATACTTAGTAGCCTCATGTAACCAGTGGCTGCCATATTGACTTTTTTCTCAATCTTTCACCTTTTGGTGAGACATATGGTATATGCTGCATGATAAGTCCCCTTGTTATGTGGTTTCTTGTTGAGGCCTGTCAGAAAGGGACACCAAAGGGATGAGCTTAGAATAAACAAGTAGAGCAAGTTGCTTTATTCCTCCCTATAAGACTGTGAGTTGGTTTCTTCATGCTTTGGGTGAGAATAACTTCAGTTAGTTTGCCTTCTCCTACAAGGTTTTCATAATGGCTCTCTCTTTTTTCACCTCCTACCTCTACAAGTCTATGGGAAAAAAAGGTGCTTCACAAAATTTATTGGTTTCCCTTGATCTTGCCCTTACCTTTATAAATACTTTATTATTACCCTGATTGATCTTTTTCATCCTTGAATCTTTTTAAAAACATTTTTATTTATTTTTTTTAGTTTTCAGTGGACACATCTTTATTTTATTTTTATGTGGCGCCGAGGATCGAACCCAGCGCCCTGCACATGCCAGGTGAGCACACCACCGCTTGAGCCACATCCCCAGCCCACATCCCTTAATCTTGAATAATGGTTTTTTAATTATAAGAAAGAAATATACCTCATATCACAGACAATGTATATACACATACCAGATTAATTATATATTAAGATATATAAAATGCTAAAACCTTTAAGGAAAATATTTGTGTAACTTTGTAAAGAGAAATGGAAAACAAAAAAATACAAAATAAACAAAAACCTGAAAAATTAGATAATATTGTAGTTAACATTTTTTTTAAGAGAGAATTTTTTTAATATTTATTTTTTAGTTTTCGGTGGCCACAACATCTTTATTTTATTTTTATGTGGTGCTGAGGATCGAACCTAGGGCCCCACGCATGCCAGGCGAGCGCACTACCACTTGAGCCACATCCCCATCCCCTGTAGTTAAAATTTTTATGTATAAAAATTTATCAAAAAGAGTTGAAAGAGACATTAATTGTATTACCAGTCATTTTTGTTTATTTTTGGTATTTAGCTTGACTTGGTTTCTCCTTTGGTTTGTTTTTCCTTTATGGTAATTCTTCCCTTTGAAGATTTTCATGGTTGTTTTTCATTTCCTCCTT
Source organism: Marmota marmota marmota (assembly GCF_001458135.2). Taxonomy (NCBI): domain Eukaryota; kingdom Metazoa; phylum Chordata; class Mammalia; order Rodentia; family Sciuridae; genus Marmota; species Marmota marmota. The sequence continues at coordinate 3,150,313 of NW_025999891.1, read as the reverse complement.
GTGGAATATTTTGCCAAGAATGTTCTAGTAGAGCAGGCTTTCTTGCTGTAAATTCTTTTAGCTTCTGTTTATCATGGGAGGTTTTTATTTCATCAAATTTGAAGCTTAATTTTGCTGAATATAAGGTTCTTGGTTGGCATCCATTATCTTTTAGAGCTTGGTATATGTTGTTTCAGGATCTCCTGGCTTTGAGAGTCTGGGTTGAAAAATCTGCTGAGATCCGAATTGGTCTTCCCTTATAGATAATCTGATTTTTCTCTCTTGCAGCCTTTAAAATTCTATCCTTATTCTGTATGCTAGGCATTTTCATTATAATGTGTTTTGGTGTCGATCTGTTGTAATCTTGTACATTTGGTGTCCTATAGGCCTCTGGTATTTGATTTTCCAGTTCATTCTTCATGCTTGGGAAATTTTCTGATATTATTTCATTGAAGAGGTTGTGCATTCCTTTGGTTTGTATCTCTGAAACGTCCTCTATCCCAATAGATTTTAAATTTGGTCTTTGGTGGTATCCCACAATTCTTGAATATTTTTTCAGGGTTTCTTACCATCTTCACTGTGAGGTCAACTTTATTTTCAACATTGTTTATTTTGTCTTCATTGTCTAATGTCCTGTCTTCCAAGTGATCTAGTTGTTGGTGATGCTATCTATTGAGTTTGTTATTTGGCTTATTGTTTCTTTCATTTTGAGGATTTCTATTTTTTTTTTTTTCAGTATCTCTATCTCTTTCTTGAAGTAATCTCTTGCAACCTGTATTTGCTCTTATGTCTTTGTTGGAGTGATCAATTTTTGCCTGTATCTGCTCACTTAGTTCTTTCTTTAATTCCCAAATCATTTTAGTTTTGTATATTTTGAACTCCTTCTCTTGACATTTTACCTACTATGCTATCTGTGGATTCTATTGGTAGTATTGTTTGGGGCACTTTCCTCCCTTGTTTTTTCATGATGTCTATGTGTCTTCCTCTCTTGCAGTATAGATCTGAGGTATTTTAGCTTCTTCCCTATTGTCTTATAGTGTCCCTACAGTTTACCAATACCTCACTTTTAAGGGAGAGATCAATATTACAGCACTCAATGTACCCAACGTGCAGCCATCAGTTAGCTTCTATTTTTACTTTTACAGTTTTGTCACTATAATCAGAAATGATGAGTTTGGTTATCTTCAACCATATAGTCAATAGGTTTGCGTAATGTTTACAGTTTCTAATGGTAGAGAGGGGTTTAGGGGGTTGGATGAGATGTTTATGAGGTAGGACGTTAGAATATGGAGGTATTATGTGACTAGAGAGGGTCATCATAAGAAGTTGGTGTTAGTAGGAGAAACAAGAGATAGGCAACCCCATTTAAGACTTCCTGTTACCTCAGCAACAGGATAACTGTTAGCACCCCTAGTAGAGATATCTCTGGTGCAGCCAGGCCCACAGGGACCTTGATGAGGGCTTACCAATTTCTTATTGTTGACCCTTGATGGAAGTGGCGATATCCCAGTCTCGTGGTGGTGGCAGCCTCAAGCCTATATGTACCCTGATGTTGGGCTATGGAGCCATGCTTTTGTGAATAAGGAACTCCAACGCAGAATGGGCTGCTCTCTGGATCTCCTTAGCACCTCGCTTTTGCTGAGGCTGGCTTTGAACTCGTGATCCTCCTGTCTCAGCCTCCCGAGCCACTGAGATTATAGATGTATGCCACCACACCTAGCTGTTATTTATATTCTTGATTGTCATTCTTTTTTTTACTAAATTATTTATTCTAATTTGTAATATATGATGGCAGAATGCAACTCATTTCATATTACACATATAGAGCACAATTTTTCAAGTCACTGGTTGTACACAAAGTATTTTCACACCATTCATGTCTCATACATGTACTTAGGGTAAAGATGTCTAACTCATTCCACCATTGTTCCTACTCCTTTGTCTTCTCCTTTCCCCTCCCTCCGCTTTGCCCTATCTAAAGTTCCTCCATTCCTCCCAGGCTCCCCTCCACATCACCACTATGAGTCAGCATCCTCATATCAAAGAAAACATTTGGCCTTTGTTTTGGGGGGATTGGCTTGCTTTACTTAGCATTATATTCTCCAACTTCATCCATTTATCTGCAAATGCCATGATTTTATTCTCTTTAAATGGCGAGTAATGTTCCATTGTGTATATATACCAAAGTTTCCCTATCCATTCATCTACTGAAGGGCATCTAGATTGGTTCCATAATTTAGCTATTGTGAATTATGCTGCTATAAACATCGATATGGCTGTGTCCCTGTAGTATGCTGTTTTTAAGTCCTTTGGGTATAAACCGAGGAGTGGGATAAGTAAGTCAAATAGTGGTTCCTCTCCAAGGTTTCCAAGGAATCTCCATACTGTTTTCCATATTGACTGCATCAATTTGCAGTCCCACCAGCAACGTATAAGTGTGTGTGCCTTTTTCCCCACATCCTCACCAACACTTATTGTTTGTATTCTTGATAGCTACCTTTCTGAGTAGAATGAGATGAAAACTTAGTTTTGATGTTCATTTCTCTAATTGCTAGAGATGTTGAACATTTTTTCATATGTTTGTTGATTTGATTGTATATCCTCTTCTGAGAAGTGTCTGTTCAGTTCCTTGGCCCATTTATTGATTGGGTTATTTTTTTTTTCGGTGTTAAGTTTTTTGAGTGCTTTATATATCCTAGAGATTAGTGTGCCGCAGTCTGGCTGGGCACAATCAGGAGCCACTTGTCAAAAGAAACTAACTTTATTTTTAGAACCACACACGCCAAACAAAACAGCTCCTCAGGAAAAACCCTCAGAGCCCCAACTGCCACCACCGGCTTCCCACAAGCCTCTCTCTCAACCACAAGCCTCACCACCTCCCCCCATCCTCCTGCTCTTGAGGCTGATTGGCTGGGTTGCGTGGGCGGAGCCAAAAAAGTCCCCCAATGAGCAGCTCCGTGGACTGAAAGGGCAGGGAAACAGCCCAATGAGCATCACCGCAGAGGAACCAATCAGCTAGATGTTGCTGGGGCCGCTGTGAGCCAATCATCAGCTGGCAGTCTGAAAGGGCGGGAAAACAGCTCAATGAGCATCTCCAATGAGCATCACCGCAGAGGACCCAATCAGCTAGATGTTGCTGGGGCCACTGTGAGCCAATCATCAGCCGGCAGCTGGAAGTTTGCTGGGGCCCCTTCGGCTGTGGCTCTCAACATCTCCCCCTCTCTGTTTAAACAACAAGCATGTGGCTTAGGGACCGTGCCTGCCTTAGGTTGTCCAATAGTACATATGGTCCTTACCCATTAGGTTGGTACCATTGCAATTGGATCTTACCCATCACTGACTACCGGTCCAGTATACAGCCACACCTGTGGAGAGGTCTTTGTACCAGCGGGGGGGTGAGGTTCTTTGCCTCACCTCTGTTGGCCCCCAAATTTTAGCTGGACGATCATGACAAGCAGAAGGGAGGAAGATACACCAAGCCAATTGACGGCTCCTTTTGGAAAAATTGTACCACCGATGACATCATCAGCAAAAATACCCCAACACTACCACAAGTCGCTGCACCAACAGATAGTTCACAATGCATACAGGTGAGCTCACAATGTGTCCAGGCAAGTTCTGCAAGCAGTTCAGTGATGGCTATTGTAGAAGCTGTAGATTGGTTTTATCTTTGACTTCACCAGCACTGGGATGAAGATAGGAATTCTGGCAATAATGGCTAAAGAAAAAATTATGTAACATTACAGAAGGCACTAAAAGAAAACAATTTTCTTAACAATTTACATTATCTTTAAGAGAATTATTAAATATAATGAAAAGGAAAGGTGAAAGTAAACAAACAGATCTGTTAACCTTCTTTTGTGTTCACATATTAAAACAATCTTTAACAGCTGTTTACCCAATTAAATTAAACCATTTAAATCACGTGAATTAAAAAAAAATATTTGGATCCATTTTATCATGAGCGCTCATCATATATGATATATGGACATACATACATTCAAACATATAACACAAAACACAAGTGTGCACACATAATATAATACATACAACACATAACATTATAGTAAAGGCCTTATAACTTTTTACAGGTGAAATCTCCATTGCAATGTTTAAAAACTCTATAGTCAAAAAATAGAACTGATCAGCAAAACATTAACCTAGGTCTGTATGAGCTCAAAAAACAAAATAGAACTTCATGATATGGCAAAGGGCAATAATAAAATAGATATTGAAAAAAGCATCCTGGTTCTGTTGCAGATGTAAGAATAGCCAAACTGGAGTTTTGGATATCAGTTGTTATGGATTTGAGCCAAATCATCTTCTTTTTGGTCTGTAGAAATCGCTTTAGTTAATCTTTCTGGAATCCAAATCGGCTGCTGTTCTCCCTGTGGAAACACATAAACAGACTCCCGACTCCAGACAATCACTGGGTCAGGACCTTGGTTAATCTCTCTGGAATCCAAATCGGCTGCTGTTCTCCCTGTGGAAACACACAAACAGACCCCCGACTCCAGACAATTACTGGGTCAGGACCTTTCCATTGTCCTGTTAGAATATCCTTCCAAAGTACCTTGGGCTTATGTACATTTTTTGGACACATATGCCTTTCCGCAGCACTAAGTCCTGATGAATCCAAATTTAAAAAGTTTAGAGTAAAAAGGGTTATTTTAAGTTTATCTTTGGGGAATATATACCCCTTCCCAATTCCTTCTTTTTGCTTTAATAAGTACATTTTAATAGTTTGATGAGCTCTTTCAACTATGCCTTGTCCCTGTGGATTGTATGGGATTCCTGTTATATGAGTAATGCCAAATGTTGAGCAAAATTGTTTAAAAGAGGTAGAAGTATAACCAGGGGCATTATCTGTTTTTAACTGTTTTGGAACACCCACAGTGGCAAAATTTTGTAAGCAATGAGCTATAACATCTTTAGTTTTTTCTCCGGCATGAAGGGAGCCCATCAAAAATCCAGAAGAAGTATCAACTGTAACATGCAAATATTTTAATTTTCCAAATTCTGGCAAGTGTGTGACGTCCATCTGCCAAATATGGTTAGGTATCAATCCTCTAGGATTGACTCCAAGATTAACTTGTGGTAAAAAGGTCACACAATTTTGACATTGTTTTATTATTTGTCTAGCTTGTTCCTTAGTTATTTTAAAACGCTTTTGTAAAGTATTAGCATTGACATGGAACTTTTTATGAAAATTTATAGCTTCTTCTAGTGTAGAGAAAATATGTATGTCATGTGTAGTTTTATCTGCTAAATCATTGCCCAAACTAAGGGCTCCAGGCAATCCTGTATGTGCCCTGATATGTCCTATAAAGAATGGATCTTTTCTGTCCCAGATTAGACTTTGTATAGTGGAAAGCAAAGAGAAAACAGTAGAAGAAGGGGAAATCCTACCAGCATCTTCAAGAGATACTATAGCATTAACTACATACTGACTATCAGAAAATAAATTAAATACAGAATCTTTAAACATCACAAAAGCTTGTAAAACTGCATTAAGCTCTACCTTTTGAGCTGATTGTTTGGGTACTAAAAATGTAAAAGTTTGATCAGGGGTAACTACTGCTGCTGTACCATTATTTGACCCATCAGTGAATATATTTGGAGCATTCATGATAGGTGTTTTTCTTGTCATTTTTGGAAAAATTACAGGATGCAATGACCAAAAAGACAATAAAGGATTAGATGGTAAGTGGTTATCAAATGAAACATTAGATTTGCACATGATTATTGCCCAAGTATTTAACTCATTAGCTAACTCATCAATTTGATTCATAGTATATGGAGTAATAATTTTATTGGGAGAAATTCCAAACACTCCCTTTGCTGCTTTTATTCCTTTGAGTATTAATTGTCCTACAGCCTCAGGATACCTAGTAAGAATAGTGTTAGGAGAATAAGATAAATGTATCCATAATAATGGACCTTCTTGCCAAAATACTCCTGTAGGAATATTTTTTGTTGGTAGTACAATAAATAATAAAGGCAAACTTATATCAATTCTATCCAAATGCATATTTTCCATATATGTTTCAATGATTTTTAATGCCTTTCTTGCTTCAGGCGTTAACATTCGGGGTGAATTTGGATCTGATGGACCTTTTAGGATATCAAATAAAGGTCCCAACTCTCCTGTTGGTATACCTAAATAAGGCCTTATCCAATTTATGTCTCCTAATAACTTTTGAAAGTCATTAAGTGATTTGAGTTGATCTACTCGTATTTGAATTTTTGGTGGACGGACCATGGTTGAGGATAATAGAACTCCTAAATAATTAATTGGAAAATTTAATTGTACTTTATCTATTGCTATCTCTAGATTATAATTTTTTAATAAGTTTGTAAGTGTGGCATAACATTCTAGCAATGTGTTTTTATCTTTGTGTGCTAATAATACATCATCCATATAGTGAAATACTTGTAGTTCAGGATTTTGATTTCTAAGTGGCTGGATTACTTTGTTAACATAAATTTGACACATAGTTGGGCTGTTAGCCATCCCTTGAGGGAGTACTTTCCATTCATATCTCTGATCAGGACCTTCATGATTCAGTGCAGGGATAGTAAATGCAAAACGTGGACTATCCTCAGGATGAATTGGAATTGAAAAAAAACAATCTTTAATATCTATAACTAAAACATACCAGGTTTTTGGCAAAGCAGACAATTGAGGAATCCCTGATTGAGCAGGTCCCATAATAACCATCTCATTATTAATGGCTCTTAAATCTTGCAATAATCATTGCATTAGTGCTCTGATGTGCTTGTGGTAAAGATTTGCTCCTATTCTGTAGTCTCTCTATTCATCTCACTGATTGTTCCTTTTGCTGACAAGAAGCTTTTTAGTTTGAATCCATCCCATTTATTAATTCTTGTGCTATAGGAGTCTTGTTAAGAAAGTTGGGGCCTAATACGATATGATGGAGATTTGGGCCTATTTTTTCTTCCATTAGGCGCAAGGTCTATCTCTGGTTTAATTCCTAGGTCCTTGAGGCACTTTAAGTTGAGTTTTGCTCATGGTAAGAGATAGAGGTTTAATTTCATTTTGTTACATGAGGATTTCCAGTTTTCCCAGCACCATTTGTTGAAGAGGCTATCTTTTTTCCAATGAACGTTTTTTGGTGCCTTTGTCTAATATAAGACAACTATAGTTATATGGGTTAGAATCTGTGTTCTCTGTTCTGTACCATTGGTCTTCCAGTCTGTTTTGGTGCCAATACCATGCTGCTTTTGTTAATATTGCTCTGTAGTATAGTTTAAGGTCTGTAATAGTAATGCCACCAGCTTCACTCTTCTTGCTAAAGATTGCTTTGGCTATTCTGGGTCTCTTATTTTTCCAGATGAATTTCATGATTGCTTCTTCTATTTCTATAAGGAATGTCATTGAGATTTTCATTGGGATTGCATTGAATCTGTATAGTGTTTTTGGTTTTATGGTCATTTTGATATTAATTCTGCCTATCCAAGAATAAGGGAGATCTTTTCCTCTTCTTAGGTGTCCTTTAATTTCTTTCTTTAGCATGTTGTAGTTTTCATTGTAGAGGTCTTTCACCTCTTTCATTAACTTTATTCCCAAGTATTTTTTTAAAGTCTATTGTATTGTCTATTGGGGTGGTTTTCCTAGTTTCTCTTCAGTGGATTTGTCACTGATGTACAGAAATGCCTTTGATTTATGGGTGTTGATTTTATATCCAGCTACTTTGCTGAATTCATTTATTAGTTCTAGGAGATTTCTGGTGGAATGTTTTGGATCTTTAACACACCTCTTTCACCACTAGATAGGTTTTCTAAACAAAGAAACTATAGAACTCAATAATACAATCAATTACTTAGACTTAACTGACATATATAGAGTATATTATCCATCAATAAGCAAATACACTTTCTTCTCAACAGCACATGGATCCTTCTCTAAAACAGACCATATGTTATGCCACAAAGCAAATCTTAGTCAATACAAAAAAGTAGAGATACTATCTGCCCTGCATTCTATCTTACCACAATGGAATGAAATTAGAAATCAATGATAAAATTTTTGTAAAAAGCGCTACTCCAACACCTGGTGACTGAATAATATGCTATTGAATGAACAATCGGTTGCAAAATCAAGGATGAAATTTAAAAATTATTAGAGTTAAATGAGAACCCTGATACAACATATCAAAATCTCAGGGACACTAGGAAGGTAGTTCTAAGAGGAATGTTCATTGCATGGAATTCATTCCTTCATTTCAACAAATAAATGACCTAACATTACATCTCAAAGCCCTAGAAACAGAAGAACAAATCAACCCCCAAAGCAGTAGGAGACAGGAAATAATTAAAATCAGAGTTGAAATCAATGAAATTGAAACAAAATAAACAACTGAAAAAAATGACAAAACAAAAATGTGGTTCTCTGAAAAAATAAATAAAATTGATAAACCATTAGCCATGCTAACAAAGAGAAGGAGAGAGAAACTCAAATTTCAAACATCTGTGATGACAAAGGAAATATTATGACAGACACTATAGAAATACAGAAGATATTTAGAAATTATTTTGAAAATTTGTACTCCAATAAAATAGAAAATGTTGAAAGCATTGACAAATTTCTAGAGGTATATGATATGCCCAAACTAAATCAGGAGAAAATACACAATTTAAACAGATCAATTTCAAGCAAGGAAATAGAGGACGCCATCAAAAGCCTATCAACCAAGAAAAGCCCAGGACTGGATGGATACACAACTGAGTTCTTCAAGACCATTAAAGAAGACTAACACCAATACTTTTCAAACTATTTCATGAAATAGAAAAAGAGGGAACACTTCCAAACACATTCTCTGAGGCCAGTATCACCCTGATTCCAAAACCAGACAGACACATCAAAGAAAGAAAACTTTAGATCAATATCTCTAATGAATATAGATACAAAAATTCTCAATAAAATTCTGGCAAATCAAATACAGAAACATATCAAAAAGATAGTGCATCATAATCAAGTAGGGTTCATCCTAGGAATGCAAGGTTGGGTCAACATAAATGAATGATAAATGTAATTCATCAATAAATGTAATTCATCACATCAATAGATTCAAAGATAAAAATCATATGATTATCTCAATAGATGCTGATAAAGTATATGATAAAATACAGCATCCCTTCATGTTCAAAATGCTAGAAAAACTAGGGATAACAGGAACATACCTCAACATTGTAAAGGCTATCTATGCTAAGCCCTGGGCCAACATCATTCTAAATGGAGAAAAATGGGAAACATTCCTTCTAAAACTGGAACAAGACAGGGATGCCTTCTGTCACCACTTCTTGATTGTCATTCTAATTGGAGTGAGTTTAAATCTCAGTGTAGTTTTTATCTTGCATTTCCCTGATTGCTAAAGCTGTTGAATATTTTTTGGCCATTTGTGTGTCTTTTTTGTTTGTTAATTTGTTTTGAGAAACGTCTGTTCATTCCCCCACGTAATTTTGTGTGTGTGTGTGTGTAGGTGGGTGGTTTTATTTGGTTTTGGTTTTGTGTGTGTGTGTGTGTGTTTAATTCCCTGATGGAAAAATAGCTGGCAACAATTTCTCTTATTCTGCAAAGATTTTCTCCTAAATTTTATTTATTTCTCCTAAACTTTAGTGCATAGAAAAAGTGCATGACTATATAGCTTAATGGATTTAACAGAACAGACCCATTTCAGAAAGAAATATTACTTGTACCACAGAAGATCTACTAAATGCTTTTCCAGCCTAATCTGCCTCTCTTTGACTTTGGCTTTGGGTTTTTGTTTTTGCAATGCTTGGAATTGAACCCAGGGCCTCACCCATGTTAGATAAGCACCAGCTGCATCCCTAGCCCCTTTCAATTTATTTTGAGATAGGGTCTCAATAAGCTGCCCAGGTTGGCCTCAAACTTGCTGTCTTCCTGCCTCAGCCTCCTGAGTGGCTGGGCTTATAGGCCTGTGCCACCACACCTGGCTTCTCTTTGACTTTTAACTAAAAGTTTGCTTGTTCACATGTTTTTTAGCATTTATCCATTCTGTTGTTGGTGAACATTGGGTTATTTCTTGCTTGAGGTTATTATAAGTAATGCTTCTAGGAATATTCTGTATTTGTCTTCCAGTAGATACATATATGTTTGGGTGATTCCTAGAAATGGAATTGCTGAGGCATAAGATATGCAAATGTTCAGCTTTATTAGATTAGATACTATCAAAAAAAGTTTTCCAAAATAGTACTAAAGTGTACTCTCCATCAGTGTAAGAAAGTTCCTCTTTATGTCTTACTTTAGCCATCCTAGTGGGTGCAGTGGTCTCACCGGTTTTCATTTTGTGGTTCCCTTATAGCTATCTTATGTATTTATTAGCATTTGGATTTTTTTTTTAATAATCTGTTCTGTGGCCCTACACACACCTTTTTGGGGGGGTGGGGTGGGGGAAGGGGTAAGAGGTAGATGATCTGCCGTTTGTTTTTTGTTTGTTTTTATTTTACAGTGCTAGAAGTCCAACCCAGGGCCTCATGCGTGCCCTCTACCATTGAGCCACAGCCACAGCCCTGACTTCTTTTTTTCTGTATGAGTCATTTAAATATTCTGAATATGAGTCATTTGTCTTTGCAAGTAACTTCTTCCTCTGACTTGCCTTTCATTGTCTTTTATATTTTATTTTTTGGATTAAACCCAGGATCACTTTACCACTGAGCTGCATCCCCAGCCCTTTATATTTTTGATTTTGAAAAAGGGTCTCACTAAATTTCTTAAATTTGCTAAGGCTGGCCGTGAACTTGCAATCCTCCTGCCTCACTTTCCTGAGTCACGGGCATTACAGGTGTGTGCCACTGCATCCAGCTTCACTCTCTTAATGGTATCTTTTTAAAAAAATATTTTTTAGATGTTGATGGAGCTTTATTTTTATTTTATTCATTTATATGTGGTTCTGAGACTTAAACTCAATGCCTCACACTTGCTAGGCAAGTACTCTACCACTGATCCATAACCCCAGCCCTTAATGGTATCTTTTTATTTTTAAGAGAGAGAGAGAGAGAGAGAGAGAGAGAGAGAGAGAGAGAGAGAGAGAGAGTATGAATTATTAGTTAATTGATGATATG
>NW_025999891.1:3132499-3139203 GCF_001458135.2 Marmota marmota marmota | reverse complement strand
GTTACAAGCTTTTTGGAATGATGGTTTGACTTTACCTATTTAATCATTGGCACTGAACTTTTTTCCTTTTTTTTTTTTTTTTTTTTTTTGGTGGGGGGGGTGGTACTAAGGGATTGAACCCAAGGGCGCTGAATCACTGGACCATATCCCCAGCCCTTTTTATATTTATTTACAAACAGAGTCTTGCTATGTTGCTGAGGCTGGCTTTGAACTCATGATCTTCCTGCCTCAGCCTCCTGAGCTGCTGGGACTATAGGCGTGTGCCACCATGCCCAACTGGCACTGCACGTTTCTTATAATGCAAATATTCCACAGATGCACCAGGAATGTTCATAGTAGTGTTTTTTATCAAACTGGACACAACCTCAACATCCACTCAGTAGTAAATTAAATATATATACGTTCACCACACCACATGCACAGTCTCCAACACTGCAATGATCTCATTAGAGCCACATATGACAGACAACTTGGATGTGTCCCATAGCCTTGTGACAAAAAGCAATTCACATAGTTTGTATGGGGGGAAAAGGTTCAATTATATTCTATAGAAATGCATGGTTAGGTAGTAAAACTAAAGAAAAACAAGGAAATGATGATTACAAAAGTCAAGATAGCATTCATTTATGGAAGGGATACCCACTGAGCTTCTGGATATTGTCAGTATTTTGTTTCCTGCTGTGGATGGTGGAGACTCAGTTGCTCGCTTTCTCGACTGTAAGTATGTTTATATATTTTGCATGTATAATGTCTCCCAGTAAACATTTTGGTAATCTTAAATTTTTAAATATATGGGTTGGAGGAACTGGTTAATCTTAGTCATTTCTAATGGCTTATGCACTTACTATAATACATTTGATAATGTATTATTTGGACCAGTTTGAATAAGAGATTTATTAAATTTGTTGCTAGATATATGTTATTTTGAACATTGGAGGCCCAAGATAATGTACTTAAGAAATTTAATGAATTGGTAAACAGCTGTTCCTCTGAGTCAGTTTTAAAAATAAGATATGAAGGACTTAAAATACCTTAATTTTTCTCCCCATGCCCTTGTTTACCCTTACTCCAGGCACACCAAATACATAGTACTAACTCCTGCTAACTGTGATTTCTTACTTTGTTATGGGTTTGGATATGAGATGTTTCCCAAAAACTCATGTGTGACACAATGCAAGATTTTCAGAGGTGAAATGATCAGATTATGAGAGCCTTAACCTAATCGTAGGATTAATCTAGAGATATACATTAATTTGGTGACTGCTATAGGCAGGTAGAGTGTGACTGGAAGAAGATCACTGAGGTCATTCCTGTGGGGTTTTTATCTTGTCCCTGGTGAGCAGACCTCACCCACCCCACTCCAAGGCCTCTTTTAATACCCATCTTGGTTTCAGCAACATGTCCATGTTTCCTTTGCATTCTGTGCTTAATGCTATCACCGCATTATAGTATGATGATAGTGTGTCAGTTGTTCAAGGGCAAAGATCCAATTTTGTGTGCCCAGCACTTACTATAACACTGGCATGAGGGAAAATTTAGAAAAGTTTTCTTCGTTATTTTAGCATGATTTATTTTAATATTCCTCAAGTGTTTCTTAAAATCAGAATTTTAAAACTGGAAGGAGGGCTGAGGTTGTGACTTAGTAGTACAGTGCTTGCCTAGTATGTGTGAGGCAGTGGGTTCAATCCTCAGCACCACACAAAAATAAAGGTATTTTTTAAAAAACTGGAATGACCTTACAGATTACCTAATGTAGACTCTGTGCTCTGGTTTGAATATGGTTTGTTCCCTCCAAAACTCATGTTGAGGCTGGGCACAGTGGCACATGCCTTTAATCCCAGGAGCTCAGGAGGATTGCAAATTCAAAGCCAACCTCAGCAACTTAGTTAGGGCCTCAACAACTTTGCAAGACCCTATCTGTAAACAAAATACAAAAAAGGGCTGGGGGGTAGAGGACTGTGGTCATGGCTCAGGGGTAGAGCACTTGTCTCACATGTGGATGCTGATCCATAGTGGGGCAGGGAAATAGGGAAGAATGAAGGAACTTTGGTTTGTGTACAAGGGAGTGAGGGGAGGGATGAGATTGCAGGGATGGGAAGGACGGTAGAAATAGACAGACAGTATTTCTCTATACACATGTACGATTACACTACTGGAGTGACTCTGAACCATGTAGAGCCAGAGGAATGAGAAGCTGTGCTCCACTTTTGTACAATATGTCAAAATGCATTCTATAAAATAAATTAATTAATTAAAAAGAAAGAAGTCCCTCTCATCCTGCCATTCCAGCTCCACTTAAAATTTGAGTATTTATCCTGATCTTTCGTTTCCTCCTCAGCATATCTTTTTATACACAAAGCTTTACTCACTTTTATTTCATATTAAAGTACAAGCACCTTTCCATTTCATCTGCATGGGTTCGATTCCTGTAATTATGAATGACCGTGTAATTTTTTTATCCAATTGATGAACCGTGATGTATTAATCATTCCTTTATTGTGAGACATTTCGTGTTTCCCAATTTGTTTTAGGCATTTAATTTTTTCCATATTTTGGATTAATTTTCCTCAGGATAAATTCCCAGAAATCTAATTACTGGATCAAAGGCTACAAATATTTTTATGGCTCATGATATTGTAATGCCAAATGTTTTCCAAAAAGAAGGTACTAATTAATAAAATTCATCAACAACAACAAAAAATGAGAATATCATTTTAGAACATCCTCACTAACAATTAGGCTTAATAAAAATAAATTTTTAGACTTTCTCTGCTAATTTTAATTTAGAAAAATTTAAATTTTTATTTTTAAATGTCTTTGATTTTTTCAGCTCAGTCAAATATTTGCCATGTTTATCTGCTAGTTTTGACTTCTTTTTTTATGACTTGTCTTTTTATGGCCTTGGAATTAAAATGTTTATTTTATCAATTTGTACAAGCATTTTTACTTAATAAAGATATCAGGACTTTGACCACTATAACAACAAACAAATAAACAAATAAAGTTAACATCACCAGTATGAGGACGAATCAAAATACTGCTCCAGCTGATAGGATGTAATGAAATAACACAGGACAATTTCCATGATATCCCTGCCAAAGGTACACAGCCTGAATCTAATCTTGATGAATCAATCATCAAGCAAATTGAGGGACATTTTGCAGTGTAACTGGCCTGTAATCTTTAAAATCATCAAGATGATGAAAGTCAAGGAAAGACTGGGAAATTGTTCTAGACTGGAGGAAACAAAAGATATGAAACTCAGACATGATTCTGGATTGGGTCTTTTTCCTACAGGACATGATTTAACGAGGTCAGAACATGAGACGGCAATCAGGTAAGAATGTTACTTTTCCTGATTTGATAGTTGTATTGTGGTTATGCAGGAAAATGTCCTTATTTGTAAGAAACATCTGATTTTTAAATTTTAGGATTTGTGTTGTAAGATATATTTCATTTATTCAAGTCTATTAATTTAGGATTCAACATTATTATATCATTATTATATCATTTCAGTATTCTATCATTCACTATCATTTCTATTAATTTAGGACTCAACATTATTCTGTCTTCTCACTTAATGAATTTTAAAATTTATAACAAATCATATAATAGGGCTAGGGCTGTAGCTCTGTAGAGCACTTGCCTCACATGTGTGAGGAACTGGGTTCAATCCTCAGCACCAACTAAAAATAAATACATAAAAAGATATTGTGTTCATTTACAACTAAAATTTTTTTTAAATGAAATAAATCATGTAATAGAGGCCCTTTATGTAGCTCTGTGATAGAGTGCTTGCCCAGCATGTGCAAGGCCCTGGATTCAATTCCTAGCACCATAGAAACAAAAAACATGTAATAGAAAAGCTAGGCATGCTCAGAAGGCTGAGGCAGGAGGATCACAAGTTCAAAGCTAGCCTCAGCAATTTAGAGAGACCCTAAGCAATTTAACAACAACTTGTCTCAAATAAATAAATAAAAGGACTCAGGATGTAGTCAGTGATACAGCACCCTTAGGTTAGATCCTCATTATAAACAACAACAACAAAAAAACATGTAATAGAGAGAAAATGAATGTTGGTAATAATTTTGAGATCCTTAGAGTTGTTTCTTTCTTCTTCTTCTTCTTCTTTTTTTTTTTTTTGTATGGGGGATAGAATTTAGGGGCACTTAACCACTGAGCCACATCCCCAGCCCTATTTTATATTATATTTAGAGACAGGGTCTCACTGAGTTGCTTAGTGCCTCACTTTTGCTGAGACTGGCTTTGAACTTGGGATTCTCCTGCTTCAGCCTCCCAAGTTTCTGGGATTACAGGCATGCGCCACCATGCCCAGCTAGGGTTATTTCTTAAAGATGTATTCCAAAACTGGAGCTGAGACCTCAAAGAGAATTCTATAATTAAATATTACATTTAACATTGGTATCAGATTTGTGGCTTATCAATTATATGTGAGAATGTCATTTTAGTCTGATAGTTAGCCTCATTCTGGGCCCCATTTTATTATCCCATTCATATAATCCACCTTTTTCTTTTATTTTGGGAATCCCTACCATGCTCTTTAAGCATCTTTATACAAGTCACTGTAAACCAGTTAATCTGACTCTAGTACAAGGATTAGATTTACTGTGGTGATGTTACCTGGGGAATCTTTTTAAACTAACTATAGTGTGTACATACACACAGAATGATATGTCAGCATCAGTTTCTTCCTCTGTTCCTATTCCTCCTCTCCATCATGCTCTAAAATGAGACAGAACAGTAGCATACGCCTATAATCTCAGCAGCTCAGGAACCCAAGGCAGGAGGATTGTGAGCTCAAAGCCAGCCTCAGAAATTTAGCAAGACCCTAAGCAACTTAGCAAGACCCTGTCTCAAAATAAAATATAAAAAAGAGCTGAGGATGTGGCTCAGTGGTTAAGCACCCCGAGTTCAATCCTTCATACCAATAAATAAATAAATAAAATTAAAAACATTCTTGTATTTTAGAATTTCCAGGTTTCTATGGATATTGGTTTCTCCCCAACCCCACCTCACCCTGTGCTAGGATCAGATCCAGCACCTCACACTTGTTAGGCAAATTCTTCACCATTTAGCCATATTAATGGCCCCAGTGAATGCTTTTTTTTTTTTTTTTTTTTGAGTACTGGAGATTGAACCAGGAGTGCTTTACCACTGAGCTATAAGCTATATCCTCAGCATTTTTAATTTTAATTTTATTAATTTTATTATGGGGGTAGCTGATTGAATTTAACCAATGAGCCGCAACCCCAGCTCTTTTTATTTTGAGACAGGGTCTCCCTGAGTTGCTGAGGGCCTTGCTAAGTTGCTGAGGCTGACTTTGAACTTGCAATCTTCTTGCCTCAGGTTCCACCATTTCATCCAGCTTTAATTTTTATTTTGAAACAGAGACTCACTAAACTGCTAAGGCTGGCCTCGAACTTTTGATCTTTGTGCTTCAGGCTCCTGACTTGCTGAAATTACAAGTTTGTGCCACCATACCCATCTAGATTCTTGTGTGTGTGTGTGTTTGTGTGTGTGTTTGTGTGTGTGTGTGTGTGTGTATGTGGTGCTGGGGATTGAATCCAGGGCCTGTGCATGCAAGGCACTCTACCAACTGAGCTATATCCCCAGCCCTTGGGTGCTGACTTTTAAGATAGATGTACAGACAACTTTGGCCTGGAATTAAAAAAAAAAATAATAGGCATAAGTCCTGTTCTGGAACTGTTTTAGTCAGCTTTTTCACTGCTATTATTAAAGGACCCAATCAACACAATTGTAGAGGAGAAAAGGTTTATGTAGGGGCTCATGGTTTCAGAGGTCTTAATTCATAGAAAGCCTGCTCCATTCCTCTAGGCTCAGGCTCCAGGTAAGGCAGAACATCATGGGGAAAGAGTATGGCAGACAGAAGCAGCTCACGTGGTGGTCAGGAAGCAGAGAGAGAGACACTTCACTCACCAGATACAAATTTTTCTCCAAAGTATACACCCAATGCCCCATCTTTCCAGCCACACTCCACCTACATTCAGTTACCATTAGGTAGGTGATTAAATCACTGATTGGGTTAAGGCTCTCATAACCCAATCATTTCTCCTCTAAACCTTTTTGCATTGTCTCACACATGAGCTTTTGGGGGATACTTCACATTCAAACCATAACATGAACTTTTCAGCTATGTGAACGTGGATAATCAACCAACCTCTCTGAGTCTCAGTCTCTTCATCTGCAAACCTGAGAGTATAACATCCATGACCTAGATTTCTGGTTAGCAAAGAAATGACACATTCTAAAATACATTATAAACTATAGATTGTTATAATTGCAAAGACCTGTAATAATTTCTTTACTTGCTTATTGTTTTACTGAAATTTAATATTTCTAATTTGAGGTGATTTTGATGCTAAGTATTTGCAAATGACTGTAGTGCTGTTTTGAGGAAGGTCTAAATATCTGGACAATATACAATAAGTTTTTAGCTGAGCATAGTGGTGCACTCCTGAGACTCAGGAGGCTAGGGCAGGAGGATCGCAAATTCAAAGCTAGCAATTTAGTGAGACCCTAAGCAATTTAGCGAGACCCTATCTCAAAATAAAAAATAGAAAGGGCTGGGGATGTGGCTCAGTGGTTAAACACCCCTGGGTTCAATTTCTGGTTCAGAAAAAAAAGAAAGGAAGGAAGGAAGGAAGGAAGGAAGGAAGGAAGGA
>NW_025999891.1:3076286-3131219 GCF_001458135.2 Marmota marmota marmota | reverse complement strand
TCCTCCTCTCCTCCTTCCTCTTCTCCTCCTTCCTCTTCTCCTCCTTCCTCTTCCTCCCTACCCTCCTCTTTCCTTCTTCTCCTTCCTTCTTTTTCTCTCTTCCTCCTCCTCCTTCTTTTTTTAATAGTAATAGAGATTGAACCCAAGGCCTTGTACATATTGCAGGCAAGTACTGTACCACTGAGCCACATTTCCAACCTAAGCCTCTGTCTCAACGTAAAATTTTACAAGGGACTGGAGGTAGAGCACATGTGCAAAGCCCTGGATTCAGTCCACAGCACTGGTGAAAAAGAAAAAATACTAAGGCCAGGCATGGTGGAACACATCTGTAATCCCAGCTATGATGATGTGTGAACTCCATGATGACTTCTTCCCACTTAGCATAGGACTATTTTGGTTTTATTGTATTACTTCTGGGGATGACAGGTGGTGGCATAATCTTTCTGAGGAGTCTACTACTACTTTTCCTCATCCCTTCCTGACAAAGGAAAAAAAAAGGAAAAGAAAAGAGGAGTGAAAAATGCCCCCACTGTGTTTAAAGAAGACAACCATCCTGGACAGTTCTGATATCTTAATCACTCAGTGTTGATTTATGAGTCAACAGATATACTAAGGAAGGAACCAAGCTTCAATTGTACCATTGAGTGGCTGAGCATTGTCTAAGATACATGTGAGAACAGCAATGTTAAGCCATCGTGTTCCATAATATTTAGTTTTGTTAGCAATCTCCAAGTCAATTATAGAAGTAATAAAACATCAGGTCAGTCTTTCCTGCTTATCAGAACAAATGCTCTTCTAATTCCACCAGAATAGTCTCCCTTCTAAGGGAGAGGGAAGAGTTAAATGGAAATTTATGCGTACACTTAAATTTGTATATTGGTACCACCAAATTACCAAGATTTGTGAAAATAAAATGTTCAGAAAGTGACTAATCTCACAGAATAATTTTTGCCTTATTTTGTGATTCCATTATTTAATGATTCTGGAGCCTTTGATTTGAATTTGGATTTGTGAGGGTCTTTGCATCTGTCTCCAGGTGGGAGAAGCCAGAATGATGAATTTAGGTTACAACTCATATACATTCTAGCCAAGTTTATAGTTGAGAGATGAATTATTTAGATTTAATTGCATATCAATAGAGGAAATAACCTCTAATAACTGAATTGTCTCCTTGACTTTGTCTTGTATCTTGTCTATTTCTTGGTTGTTGGCTTTTGGGTTTGGGGGTTTGTGTGTGTGTAGCTCTAGGGATTGGATCCAGGGCATCAAGTATGCTAAGCACATACTCTACTACCAAACTACACCTCCCATTTCCACTTTCTTGGGTATTTTTTCTAGTAAAATCACAAGAAATTAGCTTCAGTTGTTAAATACTTTCACAATTCAATTTTCAATTTTTTACTTCTTAAAAATATATTAATTGTTGATGAATATTTATTTACTTATTTATATGTAGTGCTGAGAATCGAACATAGTGCCTCACACATGCTAGCAAGCACTCTACCACTGAGCCACAACCCCAGCCCTCAGTTTTTTTAGATGCTACACTAGGTGTTAATATCTTTGAAAGAGAATTTTAAAATCTACCACCTCTTAAATTTTCCTTTAAAAATTTATAGTGTTATTAATAAAGACTAGTCCAATAAATGTAAAATATGTAGAAGAAACAGATATTTTGGGATTTTTTCAGATTCATGAAGTTTGAAGCTCCTATATAAGATTCCCCTAATACCTGACTTGGTGAAACTCATTCCAATTGAAAAAGTGCTTATTAAAAAAAGTGTAATCTTGGGAGAATGCTTAAGTGTATATGGGGTGTGGAGAATCTTTATCCAAAAATTTTTACAAAGCAGGGTCTTAACGTTTGCAAAGCTGTTTACCACTTAATACACTGCCACTTACAGGACTTCTCTTTTCAGCATACTACAAAACAAAGGGAATAGAAATAAGGCACAAAGAAGGAATGAAAGAATGAAGGTAGGTAAATAGACATTCTTAAATCCCTCTTTTCCCTTAACATTTTAGGAAACTTCTCAGTAACTGACATCTATGAGGAAAATATATTGCCAAAAAGACCCCTGAAAGACCATTATGTCAGGAGAGTACAGGAAGATAGAAGAGATTGTGGAGGGAAGGAAACCAAGGGAGAAAGATCTGTAATGGAACAAACCCAAGCTTCTATTACATAGACTTGCTTTTTATAAGGTTGTTAAAATCAAATTTGGTTTATATGGGGGACCGAAGTTATGTGGGCCAGATGATTAAGTTCTTTTGTCATTGATGAGGTTTTATTCAAGATTTTGCTAAAGGAATCTCATACCACAAGCTAATATTTGCTTCTCTACTTTTGGTCACAAGTCACCAAAAGCCAAATGTACTTATCTGTGTTAAGGGCTTTACAAGGGACAAAAGATCATTCACTTGTTGGGTTCCCAAGCAGCCTTATATAAACTCAAAGTTGGAAACTATCTGGAGAGTTCACAATAATGGCCACCACGAAGGGGAAAGACAAAGAAGGAAGGCAATTAAAGCTAGCCAGACTCTCCAGTTTCTCCTGGACTAATGATACCCTTGATTTAGCTCAGGGTGTCAGATCTCTACACTGAGAGCTAAATGGGAATTGGATTTACACTCTCAGCACAAAACAAAATAACCTAGATAGTTAAACTTAGTCATTTGAAGTAGACAGAGCTTAAACCAGAAGATCAGTTGAACATCGAAGGTGCACATGTTGACATCTATCTTCACAGTAGTTCCCATAACTAACAACATAGGCCATATTTGCCTATGAAATATATTATCCTGAAGATTGAGCGCAGAGAGGAGCAGTAATGAAGTGCGGCAAATACCAAAGAAAGGTGCGTGGGCTAACGTAGTGTCAGTGGAAAAGGAAAAGGTAACAGAACATGTTGTAATACTTGTACCCTTCAAATAATAACACACACACACACACAATTGAGTAGGTAGAATTTGTTAATGTAAGAAAATTAGAGGTAATTCATAGCTTGTAGTGGACCCAAAGTATTGGAATAGAGATAATACACAGACACAAAAATATACACACACACAAATGCTCAAATGTACACATTGTTTTTCAGTTTAGCTGCTGCTGCTTTTCCTGACTCCACAGCAGCACATAGGTTAGAGGGTTCTAGAAGGTTCCAGGTATAGAGTTCTACACTACTCAGAAAATATGTGGCTAGCAAGACAATCTTTGTTTTCTCCTAGATGGTTAGGACTTCATGAACAGTGGAGTCCTTAGAAGCAGATGTCAGCTAACAATGATAATACCCAAAAAATACAGTAGACTTTCACAGACTTGATTCTAAACCTAATCCTAACTGATGATAGGGTGGTCTCATCACCTCCATACACACCCTCACATGTCCAAAACAGGCTACTTCAACTGTGTCACAGTCTAACGTGGTAATATGTCCCAGAGATTCATGGAAAGAAATGGCTGGAGGCCATAAGAGTCTGGGCACCGTAATCTCTTGGGACTGTGTCTCCATGAAGAAGGCCCTTCTGTTGTCAGGCTCAGCTGGAAACCAATTCACGGGGAGGGGAGAGGCAAGGTGGGACTCATCAGAGCTAGAGGTGGCAACAACTGGGAAGTGTTTTCCTCTCTGGAGTGTTTACACAGCATTCAAGCGGATGTCCCCGCAGGGAATTTCTGTTGGTGTTTCTGGAGTGATACTTTTAATAATGCGCTGTTAGGAAGAAAAAACAATGTTACAGTCTTGTAATTTAGCAAAATTACAAAAATATTTCAACATTAATATTAAAGCTTAAATAGCATTTTACTAACACTTAATAGTAAGTTGGAACAGTCTCAATGACTTTTCTTTTTTATTGGAAAGATGCTTAACCACTGATTCACATCCCCAGCCCTTTTTTATGTTTTATTTAGAGAGAGGGTCTCACTGAGTTGCTCTATAGGGCCTCACTTAGTTGCTGAGGCTGAGTTTGAGTTCAAGATCATCCTGTCTCAGCCTCCCAAGCTGCTGGGATTACAGGCATGTGCCACTGTGCCTGGCACTGACTTTTAAGAAGGAAATTCCCAGCCTTGTAGGTGCATGCCTGTAATTCCAGCTACTCAGAAGGCTGAGGCAGGAGGGTGGCAAATTTTAGGCCAGCCTTGACAACTTAGTGAGACTCTTTCAAAATAAAAAGGGCTGGCCATATGTAGTTTAGTAGAGCACACGACCTAGTTCAACCCACAAGTTTAAAAAAAAAAAAATCCCCTTTTATTCTCAATATGAATAAAAATGGTATCTATTGTCTGGATCTATAATAATCTGTAAACTAGTTAAGATCATCATCATAACATAATGGGAGAAAACCAACCTTCAGTAGACCCCCTGCTGAACTATAACATGCCTTTGAATGACTTGGGACAAAGCATCCCTGTTTCCTAGACAAAGGAGGTTCCCTGTGGCCACACAGGGCTTGAGGAGCAGAGTGAGGGCTGGGTTTTGGTCTGCCGGCTTCCTCATGCCCTGCATGCACACTGCAGCCACAGTGGCCAGCCCTTCAGGAACCACTGCAACAGCCAGGATGTTACTGACTCAATGAATCCAATGTACAGCAGTGCTGGTTAGTTCATATGAATACAAATTACAGCCATTTAAAGAGGTGAGCCTTAAAATCGTCACTTCTAAAGCAGTCTTACATGGAGTGGTCCTCATCACAGAGAAGCTGAGAATTTCTACTATAGAAACAGCAGGAGTACACAGAAGCTTTGAGAGAGAGCTGAAATATACTTGGGCTTGGTATAAAACATACAACCTGCCTTGTAAAACTTAGCATCAGAGTGATATGAAACAGCTCAAGGAAGTGGAAAGAGAACAGCACCACACAGAGGCTTAGAAAAAATTTTAGTAAGTCACTTCATAAAATCTTTAATGGTCAAATGTCTGTATGTTGGTAAACAGACAAAATTGGATCTGAAAGCATCTTTTGATTTATTGATCTTTAGGTAAAGCTTTGCTGTCCTTTTTATTTTAGGTTGAAAAGGGAAGGAATACTCTTTCCCCCCCCCCACCCCCGATTTTCTGTTTCTGAGAATTTATTCTTTAAGGTACAAGGCCTATGGAATTCAAAGAGTTCCAATCCCAGCCAGCCAAAGTGATGCATGCTTGTATTCCCAGTGGCTCGGGAGGCTGAGGCAGGAGGATCACAAGTCTGAGATCAGCCTCAGAAATTTAGGGATGTCCTAAGTAATATAATGAGATCCTATCTTAAAATAAAAAATAAACTGGGTGTGGTGGTGCACTGTAATTGGGATTACACCTGTAATCCCAGTGACTCAGGAGACTGAGGCAGGAGGATCGCAAATTCAAAATCAACCTCAGCAATTTTTCGAGGCCCTAAGCAACTCAGCAAAAGGGTTGGGATGTGGCTCAGTGATTAAGTGCCCCTGGGTTTAATCCATGGTACCAAAAAAAAAAAAAAAAAAAAAGAATTGTATATTTTGTGTTTCTCATGACCTTAAAACCTGAGTACTAAACTCTCACACTAGTACTTAAAAAGGAGTTGTTGCTAGGTGAGGTGGTGAATGCCTACAACCACAGCCACTTGGG
The DNA here is from genome assembly GCF_001458135.2 of Marmota marmota marmota. Classification (NCBI taxonomy): domain Eukaryota; kingdom Metazoa; phylum Chordata; class Mammalia; order Rodentia; family Sciuridae; genus Marmota; species Marmota marmota. Next base: position 3,125,637 of record NW_025999891.1, on the reverse strand, counting down.
AGAATGAGGCAAGAAGATCATAAATTTGAGGCCAGCCTCAGCCTCTTAGTCAGACCCTATCTCTAAATAAAAATACAAAAAGGGCTGAGGATATGGCTCAGTGTGATTAAGTGCCCCTGAGTTCAATCCCTAGTATCCAAAATAAATAAATAAATAATAAAAATAAAATAAAAAGGTCTAGGGATGTACTGATATCCTTTATCAGGGAATGACAAGTCACTGAAAGCAAAATTCCAGAAATGATCCATTCCTGTAGATGCATATATAAACTATAACTGCTTAAACAATTATACCTTGCTAATTGGCAACTAGACGTAGATCATGGCAACCAGTCTTATGCCGAGGTATGGGGTACTGAGGGAGAAGAGATCACTAAGTCATGCATAGGCAAAGGCAGCAAAGAAAAAATCATTATAAAGAAAAAAATGTTTGGCTTTTGTTGCCCAACCCCTACCCACACATTCTGCTTTCCTCTGGCTGCTGGTCTCCCATAACACAGACTCAGTTTTGTTTCCTGGACTTTGGCAGCATTCTAGTTGTCAGTCTATTGTTGCTCTTAAAATTTGGCAGGCCCGGGCCTTCTACAAGACGGTCACTAGCTAATCTAAGGAATGGACCACTCCTGGCATTTTTCATAAACATGTCACTCATGGGAAACGTTTTCTAATATCTTTGTGTAAGTTACTGGGGGTTTATGCAACAACAAACTAAGTTGCTGTATGACCTTGAGACTTCGAGGCTTCAAATGTGTATGATATCCTCCAATTATACCTGTAAGTGGTAGCTCACTCCATAGCTCCAACCTTATACAGATGGCCCCCCACTTACAATGGTTCAATTTAACTATTTTTTACTTTATTATGGTACAAAAACAATAGGCATTCAATAGAAACCATATTTTGAATTCTCATCTTTCTCAGGCTAGTGATATACAGTACAATACTTGGGGGCATCAACAATGAGCCGTAGCTGAAACTATGATATTGTTGGATAGTTAATTTTTTTTAACTATTAGTTGTTGATGAACCTTTGTTTTATTTATTATATGTGGTGCTGAGAATCAAACATAGTGCCTCACACATTCTAGGCAAGCGCTCTACCACAGAGCCACAACCCCAGCCCCAAGTTAGTTAACAATTTTTAAGTTAAAACTATGAAACTGTTGGAACATTCTTATTGTATGATGATTTTTAAAATAGTACTTGTCACATTGCTGTTATACTAAAAAATGCCCACAGTAATTTTTTTCTAACTTCCACTTAAAAATCTGTGTGTGATCACTTTGCAGTCTTTTAGCTAAGATTAAGTATCATATCTGTTCTTATCAGTTCAACATCTGATATGTCCTCCATCCAAAGACAATATTTTAAACTTATGCCATTTTTTTAAAACGAAAGCAGAGATATGTAGTTAACAGAGCCAGTGTGTTTTAGAGTCTTTAAAAGGATATTTTTAGTTGTAGATGTACATAATATCTTTATTCAACTTATTTATTTTTATGTGGTGCTGAGGATTGAAATCAATGCTTCATATGTCAAGGCAAGCTCTCTACTACTGAGCTACAACCCCACTAATTCAATGAATAGTAATCATAGAGTATCCATATTATATATCCAGTGTCTGCTAATCAAATACATTTTGATGTCTACACTATGTAGGTAGTAATGCTCTGGAGAAATTAGCAAGTTCATCTCTTATGATCAAGATCCTCAAATATGCTTTTTAAGTCAGTGAATTCTGTACTATGAATCAATTTTCAGAAATATAACAATGGGGGCTGGAGTTGTGGCTCGGCGGTAGAGCGCTCACCTCGCACATGCGAGACCCTGGGTTCGATCCTCAGCACCACATACAAAAATAAACAAGTGAAATAAAGGTCTTGTGTCCAACTACAACTAAAAAAAAAAAAAGAAAGAAATATAACAATGAATAAGAAACCACCTTAGGGATGTTTGCTATTGATCACAACTTGTCATGATCATTCAGTTATGTGGGAGAAAGCTCATCAGAGGATGTTCTATTATAGTTGATGTGACTTTCACACTACAGATTCTTAAGTTTTGAATGTCTAATACAAACACTAATTTCTTTTCAAAGATTGAAAGAATCTTTTGCTAAGTGCTGTGCAGTTATAAACAGAAAATGTAATTATTTTAGAAAATGGGTAATTAAATACAACCATTACTTGATAATTAACTATTGTAAAAATTTATGTGTGACTTCTGACATCACAGATCTGTTGTCCATGCCCAATGGCAAGCAGAAGGCTGAGTAATTGATAAGTTGAGAAAGCTATATACAACCCAAAGTACATGCTAAGCTTTACCCAAAGGTGTCACTTTTTTGCTGTTGTATTTGAGGGGTTTGGAGATGCCTTATGATGATAGTGGCAGCCTTTGATGATAGTGAGTGGTAGCCTTAAATACCATAGTATAGGTATTTAAGTAGGTAAGGTTGAGAGCCTTCTGGTGAATTTCATATAGACTTATCTTTTTTGTTTTGTTTTGGTATCAGGGATTGAACCTAGGGGCGCTTAACCCCTGAGCCACATCCTCAGCCTTCAGGGTCTCACTGAGTTGTTTACTGCCTCACTAAGTTGCTAAGTCTGGCTTTGAACATGTGATCCTCCTGCCTCTGCCTCCTGAGCCACTGGGATTACAGGTGTGTGCCACTGCACCTGGCTAGACTTATTTTTTTTATGTTGTGTATACATATATTTTTTAATATATAGACTTGTCTCTTGATAGAGCATAACAAGAGAATCCTTTTCTCCCCAATTACCAGACTGAACACACACCACACACATACACACTAACACATACCTCCTTAAAAGTCCCTGGAGTGATGATCAGCCGATAAGTTATATACGTCGGGATGCAGATGAAAGATGAAGTTCCTATGCAGTAACCCAGGATGACACTCCAGTGAGGATAATTATATTGGAAAAGTCGTAGCTGGGGTGGGCTCATCAAAAAACTGCAAATGATGAACTAAAAACAAAGTCCAAGAAATATTAAAACTCTTAATATCCATGCAGATAGACACAAATTCTGGTACCATAAATGCTAAAGATACTGTTGAAATATATTCTAGATTAAACTCTGACACACAGAATTATCAATTGTACCTAAGTTGCACGAATAAGATAGACAGGTGCTTCTCTTAGTTTTCCTCACCATCCCTCCTCACCTCAGGGCCTGCAGTGGGATGTTACAACATCCCTACAATTACCCCTAAAGGGAGAGAAGTTACAGTCCCCACTTTAGTGCAGCTCTGTGCCAGGGAGAAGAAACTGCATCCAGCAGGAGTGAACTGTGTGACCTCTCCACAGCACCTGCCAGTCATAGGGCTTCATATTGCTCTCTGCCTTGTTCCATTTTCCCCGCAATGATTGTTTTTGGTCAGATGGCAGGTGCCTTGTGTCCAGGAGAGATAATAAGGTTCTCAAAACCCAAGGAAGACTCAGCCTCCTGCTTAAGTTCCTTCTGCTCTTTGCTTTCTGCATACAACTCCCACAGCCTGCGGTTTCAACAAGGATGCCTCTGCGGTGAGGCATCTTAACAATGGATACCTGCCTGCCACAGGTCCTCATAGTGAAAGAAATTACAGAAGGAAAAATGCAGCTTATTACATTTTTCACTTGAAAATTCCATGAAAAGTTTGACCAAGAAAAATTCCACAGAGCTCTTCTAATTTCCAGTTTATGAGTTTTCTTATTTCAGTTTGGTTTCCAGAGAGAGTGTAAATATCAGTTTTTGCCTAGTAACCACTGTGCAGAAATCGTTATTGCAATTGATTTAATTTTATTTTATTATTTCATAGTCATAAAGAAGACAGTAATGTAAATTATTTGTGTGGTTAAACATCTATTTTTATCTTTTTTTTTTCTTTGTCTGCAGGTAATAAAATGGGAAGATGTTAAACACACATCCATCTTCTGAGCAGTGTTATCCTAAGTCCAGGAGGAGACCTTCAGAACCAGGAGTCCAGTTAATCACAAACCATTCTCTACACTCTTTGTTCCCAGACATAGCTCCTCAGGAAGGTAATCTGGGAACAAGGAAAGAGAGGGTCTGGTTAGGAGCCAACCCTGCCAGAACTCGGCTCTTCTTGATGTCAGGTATGTGAACTCCAACTCAGCCAGGAGGGCTCAACTCTAGCTCCAGAAACCTTCACGTGGCCCAGCCTCTCTTTGCTCATACACTATATTTTCTTTTGTTGTAACTTGGCTTTAGTGAAAGGGAATATTTTTAGTAAGTTACTCGTTGTTTACCTAAAGCAGCCTTTAAAAGCCCAGAGCAGGGGATCTGTTAAGTAAACGTAGAAGTGGAAGACAGATTTGCCTCTTCTTAATTGGGCACTAGAGCACTTGCCTGTGGAAGAGGGGAGTAAAGCAAACATCACGGGGATTGTGACTAATGAGCCTGCACCCAATTTGGTACTTGGGTTTTGCAGGGGAAAAGAACTCAGTGAGTGTGCCCCTTCTTCCTCTTTTGAAAAACAAATGAAAGGGTCTAAGTAGATTATCAAGAAGCACTGGTAAGAATATGAATTAATAACCCATTTATGTCAGGACTTCTTATGGTAACAGAGGGCCAGGTGATTCAGTGCAACCCTCTCATTGAAAACAACTGAAACTTCTGCATCATAAATTTGTTCGCCAGGCATGGTACTACTCGCCTATAATTACAGCTACTTAGAGGCTGAGGCAGGAGAATTCCAAGTTTGAGGCTAGCATGGGCAACTGAACAAGACCTTACCTCAAAATAAAATAAAAATGACTGTAGCTAAACTTAGTGGTAGAACATTTGTCTACCATGTGCGAGGTCCTAGGTTCAACCCAGAACATCAAAAAATAACTTTATATGTTATAAATGTACACTTACGATTGGACACTTTTCTGTGTATGTGTTATATTTCAATAAAATGTCTGGGGGTAATTTCCCCAGGGCAAGAAGAAGAAAAGAAATGACAACTCACCAGGAGAAACACAGGGCTGATGGCTACCCAGCAGATCCTCCAAAACCATCCAGGGCTGAAGCCAAGCATTTCCTTCACATCACTGCAAAACTGAGTGATCCCTGAAATCATCCGAAAGAGAAAGAGACTGATTGAGATGATAGGGACAGTCCTTCTATCTCCTGTTCTCAAGGAGAATCAGGGTCACTGGGGTCAGCACTGAGAATGACAAGAATTCCTATCCTGAACAGTGTAGCAGTTCTGGAATTTCTCCAAGAGGTGCTCAGGGACACCAATCTGGTATGAAGGGTCACAAAACTGCATTTTTAAAGCAAAGCTCTTTCTACATAGAGCAGGTTGATAGGCATTTGGGGAAAGACGGAAAGCTGGCATTGGTACCCATACTAAGATCTCAGTATAAATATGATTTTACTGGTATTGTAGAAAAGAATGCTGAATTTTGTTTAGGGATGGTGAACCAGCCTGACAGAGACAGGCTTTCCACCATACACTGCAAACTTTCAAGAGAATTTTTAAACCACAATATTGCCCATTCATATGCCAGATCAAGATCAAGTTTCTTCTATAAAAAGTTATTGGCACAGTGAGAACAGAGAACTCCCATTGACAGAGGAAAAACTGAGAAGCGGAAGGTGTTTTGCAGCTGCTTCCCTGAGCACTCCCTGCATATCCTAGGGCAGGCAGGTCTGCAGCAATTCATACACTTTGAACTTTGTCCTCTGAATTACAGAAAGGATTTCTTTCTTCCTTCCTTTCTTTTTTTGTTCTAATTAGTTATACATGACAGCAGAATGTATTTCAAGTCATTGAACACAAATGGAGAACAACTTCTCATTTCTCTGGTTGTACAGTATGGAAGAGAATTTCTTTTTAAAAGACCAGACCCATGCGCAACTCAAAACACGCTCTTCTCTCTTCTTAACACGTGTAATCACTACAATGCTAAAGCAGTTTTATTATCATAGAAAGTAGAAATTCAGATAAATTTTTTAGAATGAGATAATAGCTTCTTGATTTTAAAGAGGCATCTCTGAACTGGTGTTCTTCATTTCAATTTGACTGTGCCCTAAAATCCCAGGGCTCCTGGGACCTCTGCCAATAGACCCATCTCAGCTCACTCCCTGAACCCTTGGTGCTTCCACCCTTTATCAAATTCCATCCCAGGACCAGAGGAGGGTGATCTGGGAGTCTTAGCAGGGTAGATAATGCAAATAAGAGCATCTTTGCCTTTTTCTTAGAAGATCAGCCTAAACTCATTCTCAGGGCTTCTGGAGGAGATGTCGCTTAAGAAATTTAAATTTGAGACAACTCTGTTTAGCAATTTATTGTGCATTCAGCAAATGAATTCACTGTACATGAATTCTGTGTTGTGGTTCAGGATCATGAATTTCTCAGCCTTCTTCCACTGGGTAAACATTCAAACTTAGAAAGGGAAACATGTCTATCCCCAAGGGTGCAGGCAACATGCTGTACAGAGGGCAGAGGGAATGACGGACTTCTGGAGAAGGCACTCAACAGATTATTTAACAGATCCATCAGGAGGTCACACCTTGTCAACTGTCCCTTTCTGTCCTTCTTTGATGAAATCAGCCCTTCTCTGTGCTGTGAGTAGCGTAGTGGGGGCTGAAGGAAGATCTTACCATAGAACCAAGACACAGCCACTGCTTCTATAAGCACGACGGTGAGCACCGCGGGACCCGTGGCATATTCTTCCAGCAGCTTCACCACATAGGCCCCTCCCTGGGGGCAAGACCACAAACCTGGTTAAAGGCTGCCCCTCCCTACTGCACAGGACTGCATACGCTTCTGAACATAGGGTAATGCTGGGAAACTTCCGCCTTGGACTTAATCTGTCCCATAGCCTCAGCTACCAATGCTTTACCATTGCAAGTTCTAGAAGAGACACGTGGCATTACAACATGGTAAAGCACCAGCTTCCAGCTGGCATGATGGTACATACCTGTAATCCCATCAACTTGGGATGCTGAGGCAGGAAAATCACAAGTTTGAGGTCAGCCTCAGCAAATTAGTGAGTGAGGCTATCTCAATAAAAAATAAAAAGGAGTGGGGACATAGCTTTGTGGTAGAGTGCCCCTGGGTTTAATCTTTAACATCCCACCCCACCACACCCCACCCCAAAAAACACCAGCCTCCAGCTTGCCTCACACATGTGAGGCACTGGGTTTGATCCTCAGCACCACATAAAAACAAATAAATAAAAATATTGTTTTTCTCTACAACCAATAAAATAAAATAATAAAGACAACAGGGCAATATTCCTGTGAAAGCAGCCCTAAGTATTAGAAATAGACTGGAAATGCAAACCCAACCTAATTTTTCTCCAGATATTTTGCCAAGCTAGAAATGTAATTAGATCGATTATAATATGTGAAGAGCTTCAGGATAACATATCATGTATGATTCTACAAATGGATGCTGCCAGATAACTTTCCTTCTTTTCCTGGGTGAATTTTTTTTTTTTTCCCTCAGTGCTAGAGATCAAACCCAGGACCTCATCTAGGCAAACGTCCTACCCCTGAACCACTCCCCAGTTGTGGTAACAAAATACCCCCTTCTACTCCCCCCACATAGTGCCCTGATTTGGAGCTTCTTGTAGCTGTCTGCTGCCAGCTCAGAGCTGAGGGCCACAATACTCACAAAAGTCAGGGTGACCAGGGATCCAATGAAGCAAGTAACCACCACAGCAAGCACAAACCACTCCCGGCGCTTGGCCCAGATGTGTGGAAACTCATCTAGCACAGCCGTGATCACACCCTCCAAGCCTGCAAACTGAGAGGTACATGCAAATGGTCACTGTGGAGGTTTTGGGACAAGTCTGTGCCTTCAAGGCAGTGTACAGGAAGAGGAGTAAGATTGCTAAGTGATCAGTCAAGCTGATCATAACCAGTTCCCCCAACTCACTGGTCCATGAACACACCTGGAAGCCTATTTCCCTTATTTACACTGTATTTAGAACCCATTTCTGAGGACATCCAGGAAAGAAAATACAATATGAGGACTGAAACGTAATATGTGAGGTCTCCTGGGGAGACGGTCTGCATCAGAAAGGCCAACTCAAAACTGAGTCTCACTCCATGGTAATAAGGCCAAGGCACTAAGCTAAATGCTGGGCAGGGTAGACACAGAAGAGACCTTGTCCTGGCCTTCAGGGTCAGCACACAATAAGAAATTCACATATGTGGAGTCTTCTCCTTTGCCAGGCACTTTCTTCACATGATCCCACTAATGACTCTGTAATATAGTGGGGGCTGTAAGTGCCGTTGCTGAGCTTGGGGGGCACAAGGTGAGAGTAGCTAACACTGCCTGGGATGGCCAAGGTGGGAGGAATGGGTTCAGCGGCCTCTTCTCCTCTTCATCCTCCCAAAGCCTGTTTTCCTTCCCCATTTACTCACTGTGCTGTCCAGGCCCAGTGTGATCAGCATGAGGAAGAAGATGATGGCAAAAAATGTGGATGCAGGCATGTTGGCTATGGCTTCTGCATATGTGATGAAGAGGAGGCTGGGTCCTGAGGGCGATGAGGAGAAAAGAAAGGTGGTTGCTGAGATGTGTCCTACAAAGATGTCACAGGGTGACACTCGCTGACTACAATTCTCATCATAAGACACGTGAGTTGAGCTTTGCCATGTACCAAGTGCTTCCTCACACTCCACACCCTCTTACCTGGTCACCTGGGAGGTAGGGAGGAAGGAGCACACACCTTGAAAACTGGATGCCCTTAAGTAACATGGGGGGTGGGGAAACAGAACCAAGACCCCAAGACTAGCAAAGCTTCACATAAGAGTAAGAGTTTTCCACTGTATAATAACTTGGTGTTTTATTTCCAGGGCCAGGACTGATATTTTTAAAGCCCCTTAGCCCCTCTGATATCTTCAGCTTCAGAACAGTAGAAAATGGAATAAAGACTTCCTGCCATTTTTAAAGCCACTTTTATTAGAGTGAGGGACGTGTTCTCAATCTCTCAGGGGCTAGCTAGGGGTGCCCTCTTTTGGGGAACAGGGTTGGCCAGAGTACTGCATCCGGCCAAATACACAAATATGCTCTCAAGAAAACCCCGGGACTCCATCCACTAGATCCTATCAACTTGTTTCCAACATCTGTTACAGCAGAATGACCACAGCAGCTACATTTTTCTATAAGGGGAAGTTCTAAGGATTAGTAACTTGATTTGCCTACAAGACTGCATTCATTATAAGACCATCACAGGACCCAAATCCACTGGTTTCAAAGCCACCATCCAAGCCATATTTTCAAGCCTATTGTGTGTTAACGGCCCAGTGCTGGGTGCCAAGGGACTTGCTCTATCGCCTGTGGCCTTGAACACACAGAAAGGATCAAGATCACCAAGGCATTAAGTTTCTCTCAAGTCCTAGAAATTTTAAAGAGCCATTCGAAAGTTAGATATTTGTAAAGATTCAAAGTGAAGCAATTCAAAAGAAACCGGAAACCTAGATAGAACCCAAGGTCCTACCTGCATCTTTGGCCACCTCTGATACATCTTCATTCCTCATCTCAGCCATGTACCCGAGCACAGTGAAGATAACAAATCCCGAAACAAAGCTGGTCATGCAGTTGACCAAACTGGTCACCAGGGCATCTCTGGAGTGGAAAACCCAAGGGACATGAGACGGTTCTGGGGTGGGGAGTGCAGCATTATCTGTCTGCATACCAGTCTCACCAAGACACACCACTCTGGCTCAAAGGACCCCTAACTTTTCTGGGTCCCTCTCATTCCCCCAGAGCCCAGCCTCTCAGGCTTGAAGTTCAAATACCCTGACCATCACATGTGGGGTGGGTCAGTTAACAGGTCAGAGGTGTTTTTTAAGAGGTGGTTCTGCTATGAAACAGCACAGACCTCTCCATTTCAAACAGGAAATATCTGTTCTGGAACAGGGGCTAGACTGGAGAAGGGGGCAGGAGGGGGGCTTTGGCCTCACATTTTAAAATTCCTCAGATTTAGATGTTTGACATTATCTTCAAATGAAGTCACAGGCTGCCACAGAGATATCTTTTTCCCCCAGGGTCTTGCACGTGTTCAGGCCCTCTACACTGAACAATACCTCTAGCCCTTTTTAAATTTTTAATAAGGGTTTTGCTAAATTGTCTAGACTGACCTTGAACTTTCATTCTTCTTGCCTCAGCCTCCTGAGTAGCTAGGTGTAGTATAGGTGTATGCCCACTGTGCCCAGATCCCTGGCACTTTTAAAAGACCTCAATGTACAATTTCAGATTGGTATCCCAGTGTAAGGCGACATTGCTTTGGGTAAATGTGAACCCTCGCCCCTATCTTTTAAAAAACCCAACTCTATAATAATGACTTGTGCAAATATATTGCTACACATTGTCCTTGGTGATGGGAATTAAAATAAAATCTAGTCTAGAGGTGATGAGTGACACATAATGATAATCAGTGCAACATTCCCTGCTTTGTTAAAATATCTAAAGTAATATTTTTCTATGAAAATTAATAGCATTTTAGGCTGGTCAAAAAATCCTATCAGCCAGTTGTGATGTTGCACACCTGTAATCCCAGCTATTGGGGAAGCTCAGGCGGGAAGATTACAAGTTTAAGGTCATCCTGGGTAACTTAGTGAGACCCTGTCTCAAAATAAAAAATAAAATGGGCTGCTGATGTAGCTCAGTGGGAGAACACTCCTGGATTCAACTCCCAGTATCACAACAACAATAACAACAACAACAACAAAATTCAATCAGTAAACTTTTTGTGTACATATATAACAAATTTATCACATTATAATTTTGTTGGTAAATGTATTAACCAAGCCCAAATATTTAATTGCATTTTGTAATTTTTGTAAACCTGCTGTGGAATTTCTTATTATTTTTATATATAGGGATTTTTACAAAACAGAAGTGGCCTGGGGACTCTCTCAACCTCTGGTAAAGTTGTAGCCTGGACAGATGCTCTGGCCAGAGGTGAATGGACAGAGGCTCATGGTACCTGTGAGGGGCACTGTCATCATAGCCAGAGCCTGGCCAAATTTGAAGCCATAGGTTTCGTAGCCTTCCTCCAGACTGGCTTTCACTCACTCTATTTCCAAGCCTTGCTTGGACACCCCAAATACTCACTGGTAACAGTTGTTGTTGAACTTGTTGTAGCTAGCAAAAGCCAGGAGGACTCCGAAGCCTGGACCAAGAGAGAAAAAGATTTGAGCAGCAGCATCGATCCACACCTGGAACACAGCAGAGGAAAGGGCACGGGGTAAGAGCGAGACCCAGACTGACACTGGGCACCAGCAGTGATTCCACATGACTATGTGCAAGGTAAAAAGACCAGCTTTCAAGGCTCATTTCAAGGATGGTCACACAACCTAGTGCAAACACACGTGACTTCTCTTCCCTATTGTCATTTAGGTTTAAAACCACCCAGCGGTGTGTACTACTTTTTTTTTTTTCGGGGGTACTGGTGACTGAATCCATGGGAGCTTTACCACTGAGCTATATTTATATCCTCAACCCTTCTTATTTTTTGAGACAGGGTCTCACTAAGTTGTAGAGGCTAGCCTTGAATTTGCAAGCTTCCTGCCTTAGCTTCCTGAGTCACTGGAATTACAGGCATTCACAACCACGAAGATCAACTGTACTTTTTAAAAAACTTTTTTTTAACCTTTATTTTATTTGTTTATTTGTATATGGTGCTGGGGATCGAACCCAGTGCCTCATGCGTGGTAGGCAAGCACTCTACCACTGAGCCACAACTCTGGCCCTCAACTGCACTTTTCATGCTTGTATTTCTACAGCATTATTGCAGACTTGTATAGTGAAAGTAAATTTCAGTCGTCCCTACTGTCTTAACTGAAGGGGAACTGGTTTTGTGTAGTGGATGACAGACAGGTACACACTATTTCCCTCAATATCTTACCCCTGTCTCCAGGAGTTTCTGCCAGTTGGGTTTCAAGTAGAAGAGGACACCCCTCCAGGCTCCAGGGAGGGTGGCCCCCCTCACCAGCAGGATAGAAAGGATGATGTAAGGGAAGGTAGCTGTCACCCATACCACCTGGAAGGAAGGAGAGTGGGAACACTGTTATCGCCTATTTCACAGAAAGCAAGGAAAGGGGATGGGTTGGTATCAGTGTCTTAAGTTGTAGATGGACACAATATCTTTATTTATTTATTTTGATGCTGAGGACCAAATCCAGTGCCTCACACTGAGAGGCAGGTGCTCTACCGCTGAGGTATAGCCCCAGACCAGTATCAGTGTCTTTTATTCCTAAAGATCTACAATAAAGGAAATCTATCTCTGTTTTGTCTGTCATTTTCAGGAGGCAAAGTGTGAAGCAGAAAGATCACTGCCTTCAGAACCAGGCAGATGGGGATCTGACTCAGCTTAGCCAGTACTACCTATCTCTAAGCCACAGCTGTAAAATGCGACAATGTCTAGCAGGAAATAGCCTGTGGAGATAAAAGCACTTACCATGGCCCATGGTGGACTTGCAGTAAATTATTGCCACTATTGGGCCATGGGTATATATATAATTGTTCTTAGGACTAGGCCATTTCTAGAATCTTCTAACAGATGTGATAGAAAAAGAACACCATGGAATGTAATAGGTGTTGAAAGAGACAGTGATCATCCCCTGACCAGTAGCTGTTCAGGCTACTGGGTTTTGAGTTTAAGACCCTGTAGGGCCCCTTTGCATGCTTGTATAAGCAGCCAGAGTCCTTCTCACCTTGCCAGAAGTTTTGACACCTTTCCAGATGCTGAAGTAGATAATGGTGAAGATGAGCATGATGCAGAGGGCAAGCTGCCAGCTGATGCCCCCCAGGTCCTGGAGTCCCTTAGACCGGTGGATCTGCAAGACATGGCGCCTAGAATAAAAGAAAAAGTCTGTGTGAGTATCTAGACAGTGACAGGAGCTCCCAGTTGTGATACCTCCAAGAAGGTGCCCAAGAAAAATGGACACTACACTGAAAGACCAAGTGTTCACCAAGCCTCAGAAAGGACTGGGATGGGCCCTGCTGATCCTGAAGGAGCAAGCAACAGTCAGCCAACAGTCCCTGGGAAGAGTTCTCAGCCCCAAGATAGACTTCCTGATTTCTCCTTTTGTGGCTGGGACCTAAACCTCTTTGACCAATATGCTTGACTTTTGGGTACCTGAGGATTTGTGTGTGTAGGTAGCAGGCCCCCTCCCTTACCCTGGGCAGTAGTTCTGTCTTTGGGCTGCCTGAAATTCCTACATTAAAATAATGCTATCTTTTCCAAGCATCATCTTCCAAAGGTTAGATCCTGTTTATGAAGTCGATTAAACCAGAAACTATTTGAATAGTTTCAAACTACTGAAGATCCTGGTTGTTTTGCTTTCATGGCAATTGACTGAGGAGGAGGAGCCAGGAAGAAGGGTAGTTTTGGTGTAGGGGAGTGATTTTAGAAAGTGAAGGCAGGGATCAGCTTGGACATGTTAAATAGCCTGTCCTGACAATGGGAAAGGTAGGAGATGGCGCAGCAGGTGGGATCGTGCAACACTCAAAACAGAGTTTCCTTCGGGTGTGGTGGCACACGCCTATAATCCCAGCAGCTCAGAAGGCTGAGACAGGAGGATCATGAGTCCAAAGCCAGCCTCAGCTAAAGCAAGGCACTAAGCAACTCAGTGAGACACTGTCTCTAAATAAAATACAAAATAGGGCTGAGGATGTGGCTCAGTGGTTTAGTGCCCCTGAATTCAATCCCCGTTACTCCCCCCACTCCCTCCCAACAAAACAAAGTTTCCCAGCTTCAAATCCTGCCAGATTTGGGTTCTGCCATCCCCTTTCTAATTCTCTCCTCCACCCCTGACAGTTGGCCAGGAGATTGGTAAAGAGCCCTTGGCTCCTGCCTGCTTTCTAAGAAGCCAAGTCCCAGATGTGTGGCCTGCCTGAACAGACCATCCTCTCCCGCACGCTTACGTGTAAAATTCTTCAGCAGGGGATGTGGAATGGAGTGTCCAGGTGATATTGTCCTCTGAGAAATAGTTGGTGCAGTTGCCAGTGTTCCAGGAATTCTTGCAGCTGGTCCAGGGCAGCTGATCCGTGAAGGAGGAGATGAGGTAGTAGAGCGCCCAGGCCATGATGGTGTTGTAGTAGGAGGCAGTGTAAAAGGCAATGATGCAGATGGCATAGCCGATCCCTGGGAAGTGGGTAAGAGAGGCCAAGTTCAAAGGGCAGCCCAACAGTAAAAGGCTGAGCTAGAGCACAAGAGTCCCACAGCCTGAGTGAGGGGTTAACATAGATACTGTCATCCATTTCATTCCCCAAGAATGCTGGGAACGACTGGGAAAGAGTGGCAGTGTAGCCATTTACTTGTATATGTGCAAGCTTTCATGTTTTTAAAGACGCATGTGAGCCCTGTTGATGTCCTAAATTTTTAAATTTCAGTTTACTTTTTAATTGCCATTTGTTCTGTTTCTTCTTAACAATTTCATAACACTTGAGCAGTCACAAACTTGATGACTCAAGTTGTTTCCCAGATATAGCTGAGACCTAAGTGTTTTTAGAAGCAAGTTCCCAGCTCCCACCCATTGATGAAAATGCCCCCACTGACCCATTCAGCAAACCCTTCAGTTACCTTTGAAAATTGGGCAGATTTTCCTCCATATAGAAATGCATCCATTTCGGTGGTACTGGCCCAGTGCAAGCTCCATGTAAAAGAGTGGAATTCCCCCGAAAATGGCCATGATGGTGTAGGGGAGAAGGAACGCCCCTGAAGCAGATGAAAGACAATTTCACTCCCTGACTACATCTGTCCTAGAACAATCCAATTGATCTGGACAAGAAGGCTCATGTTGAGGACTACAGAGCCACCCTGTGCTGAGTGACCTACACTGTCCTGCCCTGGTCTTGGTGCTTTGCCTGAAGTAATAATAGACAGAGCTGCACAGCTAAAAAGAAGTTTCAAGAGGAGGCTGAAGGAGTAAATGGAAAGAACACTGGGTTTGGAGTTGAAAAGGGCAGGCACTGGGAGCACCTCCACTTCTGGCTGCCTAGAGAAACCTGGGCCACTTCCCCTCTTTGAGCCCCAATGTTTTCCTCAATAAGATGACAGGGTTGAGGAGAGCTGAGGTTCCTAAACCCAGCCACACATCACAATCACCGGTGAGCTTAAAAACTCACCTCCAGATTTCAGGGCCCACCCAGATCTCCTGAAGCAGAATGTTTGGTGTGGGTGCAATGTATGATTGTTAAGCTCCTTGAATGATTCTGATGCAACCATTACAGGGTCCCTGGGTACAGACCACCTGTAATGAGCTATACAGATGCCATCATCAATGGTCACAAAACTAGAATTTTGTTCTTCTAAGTGTTTCCAGATACTTATTGATATTTGACTATATATCCATTAATTCCAGAATGATTTCTCACGAGCCATCTCTTGGGGGCCTGGCTGCAAGGGTAAGTTTTTCACAGAATAAGAAAACACAATATAAAAATAATGTTTTTGCATAATTAAGACATCTAGAAACAAAAATGTCCTTAATAATGCTTTTGGTCCTCACCTCATTTCAAAATTAAGAACAAATATGTGGCTATATTATGTCAATTAAAATAGAAGCTCTCCTTATCAAAGTTTGCCAATGTTTAAGATATCTGCAATAAATTTATTTTTTATTTATTTATTTTTTTAAATATTTATTTACATTTTAGTTTTCGGCAGACACATCTTTGTATATGGTGCTGAGGATCGAACCCGGGCAGCACCCATGCCAGAAGAGCGCGCTACCGCTTGAGCCACATCCCCAGCCCCTCTGCAATAAATGTATAAAAAAAAAGAAAAGAAAAAAAAAAAGAAAGAAAGCAGAGCTATTGCATAACTATTGATACTGATGTTTCCTTCATCTTAAGGCTGTTGGAAATGTTGGGGATTGTTCCCTTGCAGCTTGAGTTGTAGCACAAAGGGTGAGTCAGCTATGATTTTCCCTGATAACTTTCCCTTCTATAAAATGCTTTGCTCCTAGAAACCTTGAGGTCAGTGCAACTCAGAAGGGTCCCACATAACTTGCAATTACACTGGGTAAACCTGCCTTGAGAATAAAAAACCATGTTGTGTTTTCATGGTGGCCTTTGTCCAAAGGGTTTGCTTGATCAGCTTTAAAAGGAAATATCACCAGTGACCCAGCCCCTTATCTAATACTCAGGCTAAAGGTGAGTCTTTCCAAGGTAGAGATAAAGTGATTATGACTTCCGCTCCTCCCAGACCGAGCCCCTAAGCAGCTGCTTTTGCAGCTGCATGGACAAAAGTCCCTAAAAAATCTAGCAAATCTAGACTGCTTCATGTCAGGCCATGGAAGGAGTGAGGGTGACACAAATTATCCCCAAGTCTTGTTTTAGCTGCCCTCCCAAATCTATTGCCAGAGCTCCTGTCAAACTAAATATTGATTGATTTGACACCCATTTTTGCATGTTGTTTTCCTATTCTGATAACAAACCCAATGCCTACATAGAGGCCCCATTCCTGTTCTCTCCCCGCCAGGTTCCCATGTCCACATCTAACTCAGCTACAATTTTTGATCCTCTACAAGGTAATATCTGTGGATGCTTTAGAGTTACAAAGAGGAAGCAGATTTGGTCTCAGTCCTCAAAAATCTAACAATCTTATCGGAGACATAAGCATATCCATGCATGATTTGGAGTTGGCAATACTGTGGCTGGGTTCAGCCTTATACCCAGACTGGCAACTTAAGACTCTGGAGCTAAGTTGATGTCATTCTCTGACTTCACACAGGTCCCAAAGACCCAGGAGGATCTGAAGCCCTGCAGCAATCTCTCAATTTTTCCTGATGCAGATGTGACCCCTCCAGATACTTCCAAGAAGAACATGCCACAGAAGTAAAGAAACGGGACATAATGCTGCTGGCCATTCCCTCACTTTTGGCTTGGTCGGGGACGATGCTTGGACAATGCAGGATGAGGAGGCACATGGAACACTGATGATGCTAGAAACCTGTGAGGTCAGGTTTGGGAGAGCTCCTGCCCAAATCCTCAACCCAGAAAGCCTCAGACATGCTGATCTAAGCTTTTAGCTTACTAGAGATATGTCTTTTAGACTAGCATGAATGTCTAAGCAGCCATGTTCCCAGGCTCCTCTCAGTTACATGAAGCAGCTAAGACATGATTTATCCTTTGGCCTCCTGTGAGGATCTACAGCCCACCCCGTTTGTGGCTGTGATACTGACCTCCTCCATTCTGGTAGCATATGTAGGGAAAACGCCAGACATTGCCCAGGTCCACAGCATAACCAATGACTGAGAGGAGGAAATCCATCTTCTTGCCCCAGGTCTCCCGTTCCCCCTGATGAACCTCTGCCATTAGGGTGGTGGTGGCAGCTGGCATAGAGTGAGGAGTATCATCTCCTGCGCTAGGGCTCGGAACTGCAGAGTACCCATTGGACCTTTGGCCAGACTCAGCTCTTTCCTCTGTGGTGGGGACACCCTTCTGCAACACTCCATTTTTCTGACAATCCTCTCCATCCTTACAGGCTGACAGCACCTTCTGAGAATTCAAGGGCGTGGTCTCCATTCTGCAGGTTAGTAAATAATCCTGCTGCCCATCTGCCAAGGACCGGAAGGAGTCTTGCTGTTTGGGTTTGTGGATCTCCTCAGAGCTTTATGGTGGCAGGTTTGAGAGCTCTGCTGGAAAGGCACAGAGAGAAAGGAGAGAAAAAATTAGGCCTTGTGCTTGTCTTTGGTATTAACGCACTGTATTTCTTACACATTAGAAAATGGGATTATAATGCACCAGTTAAATGTGAGCCTGCCTATTTGCTGTACAAGAGTCAATCAAATCAACTCCATTTTCCAACCTGTACAGGCAGCAAATCACAATCAAGAAACCTGAAAGGAAACAACAGAACAAATACAGCATATCACCGTCCAGGCAGGGTGGCACACACCTGGAAGACCAGCAGCTTGGAGGTTGAGGCAGGCAGATTTCAAGTGCAAAGCCAGCCTCAGCAACTTAGCTAGACCGTTTCACATAAAAAATAAAAAAGGGCTGGGGATGTGGGTCAGTGGTTTAGTGTGCCTTGGTTCAATCCCTGGTACAAAAAAAAAAAAGAAGCATATCACCAATATTCACCCAGGCTCTACTTATGAAAAAGCACTTGCTTCACTTTGAGGGGCCAGAATTTCACCCCATAGTTTGTTTAGATATGATCTAAAAAGCCAAAGAGCAAAGTATAGAGGCTAAAGGCCACACTTAGTGAAATACCCCGAGATCCTTGGCTGCGGGCTTTTTCACTCTTCTTTTACCCAGGTCTGGAAAGCAGATCCTTGTGGCCTCTGGTGTTCAGTCCACAGTGCTTGGCTCTTCAGCCTTCCCATTATGCCTCTGCAGGTCTCACTAGGCTGTAATTAGCTCCACTGCTCACCATTCATCTTCTTGCTACCTACCCAGCAACTCTTGTGGCCAAGCCCCTAGTCACTCTGCAACAGTGACAGGGCAGGCAGGCTCCCTCTCACCTGGAGAGCCAGAGAGAAAAGCATGCAGTTCACTGAGGCTGGTGTGCCCCCATGGGGCCAGGGTGGCCTATGCCTTTTTTTTAGTTCCCGGGGCCAGGGTGCAGTGGAGGCAGCTCTGCTCTCCTCTGGACTGAGGTCTGAGATGGCCAACGTGGGTAGAAAGAAATCTGAGCCCTTTTGGACTTTACACCTATGACCTATTATAAAGTTGCAAGCAGCCAAGACCTCCCAGCTCACTTGGTTTCTTCTAGGCCTGAGCTTTCAAACTCTTGAAACAGATTGGAAGTTGAAACATGTTTCTCCTTAGATCATATCATACCTTTGTAGAAATGGACAGTAAGCACTATTCACATCTCTGCTGCAGAGATCCCACATCAACCTTCCAAATCCAACAGTGAGAGATGGGCTAGAGGCTAAAAATGGCAAGTGTATGTCTCCTACCTACCTATTTGGGGCTTTCTGTGACTCTGACTTATCTATACATACAAATGTGAAGATAAGATGAGCACAACTATAATCCCAGTAACTCGGAGGCTGAGACAGGAGGATTGCAAGTTTAAGGTCAGCCTCAGCCACTCAGCAAGGCCCTAAGCAACTAGCAAAACCCTGTCTCAAAATTAAAAAAAACAAAAACAAAACAAAACAAAATAAAAAACAGCTGCAGATATAGCTGCAGATGTAGCTCAGTAGTAAAGCTCCTGGGTTCAATCCCTGGTTAAAAAAAAAAAAAAAAGACAAAAACAGTTGAAAATTAGAACACAAAGTAATAACTTCACAGTGATGACTATGGACATAAATATTGGCAAAGATTAGACATGAACACCAAGGGATGAAAGTAATTAGGGTTTTGTGTTCCTTGGTTTCTTTTTATTTGTAAAGTGGAAAATAAACATTTTAAAGGGATTTATTGTTACCAAAAATATCTAAAGCACTGAGAGATAAATCAGCTCTGTGTAGTGAGGGTGTGTGTGTGTGTGTGTGTGTGTAAAGTGGGTAAACGTTCTATCCTATCCAGCTGTTTGGCCCTTGCCTACCTACCACACCCCAGACTCAAGGGAGCAAACACCATGGAGGAGAATATAAACTTCTGACAGAGCAATCTAAATAAAACCTCATTCTAAGCCAGGTGTGGTGGTGGACACCTGTAATCTCAGCTACTCAGGAGGCTGAGGCAGAAGGTTCACAAGTTGGAGGCCAGCCTGGGTAATTTAGTGAGACTCTGTCTTAAAACAAAAAATGATGGGGAGGTGCTCAGTGGTAGATTGCTTACCTAGCATGAGCAGGCTCTGGGTTCCATCCCAAACAACCACAACAAATTAAAAAAAAAAAAAAAAAAAGAAAGAAAGAAAACCTCACTGTGTTCATGCTGCTGAAGTCTCTCTCCACGTCCTTGGGACCTCAACTAAACCTGTTTTCTTCCTTTTTTCTTTCTTTCCTTTTGGAATTGAACCCAGGGCCTTGAACATGCTAGACACACTTTGTATCACTGAGCTAAATCACTAACCATACACTGTCTCATTCTCCCAGGCCAAGGGATTTTTTTTTTTTTTTTAAGAGAGCATTGATGAGATGTCAAGGTTTCTTAAATACATAGCTAAGTTAAACCTGAACTTGGCAGTCTTTGGTGGTGTTGAGAAGGCCTCTGTTCTCACTCTGGCCTACATCAGTGACATGTTTTCCACACTAAACATGGAAGAACCTGAAGACCCAATGGCAGGGATCAAGAGCTTCCCCACAGGGCTGGGGCTGTGGCTCAAGTGGTAGCGCGCTCGCCTGTCATGCGTGCGGCCCGGGTTCGATCCTCAGCACCACATACAAACAAAGATGTTGTGTCCGCTGAGAACTAAAAAAATAAATAAATATTAAAAAAAAAAAAAAAAAGAGCTTCCCCACAGGTGGCCAGGTGGCACTCAGCTGACAGAGCCTGCCAGGCCTTGCTCTTTCTTCCTCCATCCCCTGAAGTTTTCTGTAGGAACTTCTTCCCACTTCAACACTGCCACTTTCCACCCATTTAAACCCGAGAGGGGAAACATGGTCCATCTCAGTCACAGCTGTGACTCATTACCTTCCCTCCTTAGCAGCCAAACCATTTGTTGTAGATTTCATTTATTTTCTCCCTCAGGGCATCCTGCAGGGAGGGTGGAAAACACATGTGGGTTGGTGGATGGGGGTGAGAGCAATATGTGTTTTCCAGGGTCCTCAGCCCCGTAAGGCATCTGATCTTGATTGCTTCACAACTCTGATGAGCAGCTCCTGGAAGAATAATACTCTCTCCTCTATTTGTTCTGAGACAGTTTCCTGAAATACCCCGCAGCACTTTTTAACTTGGTAAAAATAAGAAAAATCATGCCTGTTAAGAGCATCCTTCAGACAACCCATGACTTTAGGCTGCCTGTCTCCAAACACTGGGCTCTCCCTGTTCAGCTTTGCTTTCTGGGGTTTTCCTACTGTGCTCCCATCCTTGATCACAGAATTTGGGATACAAAAAAAAGTGAGTCACTTGAAACCACCAAACAGGAAACACACATCTCCTTTTCTTCATTTCCCTTCTTCTCCCAGTTAAAGGAGACAAACTCCTAGTTGTGAATCTGGTGGGCCAGGAGCAGAGGACACGGGCCTGGGCCCCTGTCGACAGGCTCCTTCCTAGCTGTGTTGCCAGGACTCCTTTCCCAGTTTTGTGATTCTGCTGAACCCTCACGGGCCATTTCTACGCAGACCAGCAGATAACAATGGTTGAGAGCAGGCTGGCTCAGGTATTCAGAAGAGAGTTGATAAGAAGGTTTCTGAATGCGCTCTTGAAAGCTTTCTTTTTTAAAAGATATTTTTATCCTGCTGGGTAGGAAGATGGCAAAGGAGGTCAGAATTATAACTGTGACCTCCTCCAGGTAGCTTTTGAGTTTTTCCAGGGCCAGAAAAAGCCCCCGAAGCTTTCCTTTGAAACTTGAATGGACACTATAGCCCCAGGCTGAAGCAGGGGACAGGCTGTGAATGGTGCATGAATACCCAAGGCAGTGTGGGACAGCAACCTGACCTTCTCCCAGGTTTCCACACCTGAGGTGTGCAGCTCCGTGGTGCAGTAGACCCCAAGACAGTCATGATTAACTTTCTCTTCACACTCCAGCTTCCTCTTGGCTAATTCACTCTATTCCCTCCCACGAGTTTGTGGGGTGTGTGTGGGGGGGAGAATTGTTTCTATTCTATTTAAATTTGTGATCAAATCTCCATTCCTGTTTCCACACAACTGTCTCTGTAGCCAGGGGAACCAGTAACCGAAGGAGTAATTATGACGATTAGTCATAAAACCACCTAGCCCCTTGGAAATGCCCGTTGACTGTTTTTCTGTTGGACACTATAGAAATTTTGTACTTTGACTTCATGTGTCAAGAGCAAAGTGAATTCACATCTCAGGATACTGGATTTCCATTTTCCAAAACAAAACAAAACCCCAGCGTGAAGTATGGGTTGAACACTGAGATAAGATTAATTACAGGTCATCAAACCAAGTGGCAATTTGCATTCTCTATGCAGAGGGAGTCCAAAGTTCCCGAGGCATCCAAAGATGATAGGAATTACAGAGCTCTGATGCCTCCTGCGCAGTGAACACTGAACCTGGCCCCCTGCCGCGGAGAAGGAGTAACCCAACAAAGCCCTGCTGCTCGCCCACAGAACAGGCACAGTCCTGCCTTCATGGAATTCACAGTACAAGGCCAAATCTGGAAAGGCAGGCAGATTGCAGGACAAGCAAAGCAATGCCCTGGCCCATGCTTCCTCTAAGAGCTGTGGCGTGTGCCCTGTGGACATATCCCCATGCCTGCTGCAGCATGCTGAGATGCCCCATATTTCCAGCTCCAAAGCAGCCCTCAGGTTCAACTAATCTCCCAGGTGCTACCTTGAAGTTTCTGTCCCAAGACCTTGGAGTTTACTTGATTCGTCATCACAGGCTCCACTGGATAAAGCAGAGGCTGCATTTGTACCTGTCAGAGGGCTGCTGTCTCCAAGGTGTGTGGCATCATAGGTCACAAGTCATGGTGGCCCTTGGCTTGCCTTTCAAGCAAAATAGACTTGGGCTATCGATCAAGGGGTTTGAGAAAATCTGCTTGTGTTTTGGACATACAGGAAAGACATGAACTCTACTATCCCAGCCATCACCTCCTCCAGAGGATTCCTCATGAGAGTCAGTTTTATTTTTTATTTTTTGGAGAGGAATTAAATAGGGTAAAGTCCTCAGGGCTATTTGGGCCAGTTACCATGAGGAAAGAAAAATCTTTTCAGAACTTTCTCTGCCTGGCTGAGGAGAAAATGGGAGCTCTGAGCTTGTCTGCACAGAGTGTCCAGTCTAGAGGACTAGTCGTCCATGATGGGTCTAGATCACTGAGAGGCTGGCCAAAAAGTACAACGGATTATTCAGACTTTCATAAAAAAGAAATGAATTTGGCATAAATGGGCATGAATAATTCTTTTCCAATGAGCATGAATAGCCAAGCCTAGATTAACTGACTTCCTGAGTCATTCAGTGATAGTTCTGTGTGTCCACAACCCAGAACTCTCCTTTCTGTTTCACAGATCTGCACTGAAATCCCAGATCCACCACTTACTGGTTGTGAGACTTTGGGTAGGTCACTTAATCTCTCTGAGCCTCCAGTTCATCCTGTTGGAAAGCAGATGGTTAATATTTGAACTTGGTCAGGGCTGTTATGGGGATTATAAAAGTATGATAAATGCTTAACTTTGCTTCTAGTACACGAAAGCATCAATAAACAACAGTGGGTCACTTCACTTCCACCACCACACACATGCTACCCATTCTACTTTCCACTTAACAGTCCAGTCAATTGGGCCTCACTGGTCCCTGCAGCTCCTGTCAATCAGGGGCTTAGGGTCACCTGGAAAACTTGAAAACAACACATCACTGGCCCACCGGCTTTTCTCCCAGAGACTGGTCTTGTTCTCAAGAGATCTGTGGGGTGCCAGGCATCTGCACTTACCTTTATTTATTTTTTGGGTACAAGGGGTTGAGCCCAGGGGTGCTTAAGCCACATCCCCACTAAGCCACATCCCCAGCTCTTTTTATATTTTGAGACAGGGCTTCACTAAGTTGCTGAGGCTGGCTTTGAATTTGCAATCCCCTGTCTCAGCCTCCTGAGCCGCTGGGATTATAGGCATGTGCCACTGCACCCAGCAAGCATCTGCACTTTTCACAAGTGCCTCAGCAGACTACTCAGGGTTCCATGAACCTTAGAACACACCTTCTACACCCCCACCCAGCTTCCTCTGAGGCTTGGCTTCCTCCACGAAGCTTTCTCTTAACACCTCAGCCCAAGATGTCTCTCCTGATCCTGTATAATTTCTCATTTGCCACACAACGTTGATTAGCACTGTCACCAGTTATCCTTCTATGTATATTTGTTTTGTGTTCCCCTGGAAACAGGGGCCTGGGTCACACATCTTTGTGCCTGAAAGCCTGGCATTTGTGCAGCAGGGCTCTGCACAGGGACCCGTTCCTGGTTTTCTGAGCAGGATGCTCTTTGATGCCATAGACCTGAACTTTGGGCCAGGCACCACTCTTCCTCTTCCTGGGTCTATGTCAAATGTGGCCAGGTCCCATCCCAAGGGGCCCTGTGCCTCCCGCCTCCCCCATCAGGAGATGGGGAGATGATGGTGGAGGAGGGGGGCTGCCACAGCCATGACTTCACAGACTCAGGACTGGAAAAGACTGGCGCACGGAGGATAAAAGAATGAGCCAGGGCTGTTCTTTCAGACTTTGAACCGGCCAGGCACACCCAGCAACAGTCTGGATTCCAAATGTTCATTTGTGACTTGGTTCTTTGGCTCTTGGAATATACTTACTACCCACAGAAACCATTGTCAGAAACGGAGGCATCAAAAGCGAAAGCTGAAGGACACAGGATGAAGCCCCACCAAACAGCAGGGGAGGGGTGGTGATGAAATGGACAGAAGCATCTATTTATTACTCTTCTTTCTGGGTCTTGAGGAATATTAAATTTAAGGGCAAGGATGCAGAGAAACTATCAGATTCCTCGAAGGTGTCATCTAGGCCAGTTAAGGGCTTTAGAAATTGATGGCATGAATTTTTCTTATTCTATTTAACTTAAAAATTGTTGCAGAAAACAAAACTGCTTTTATTCTGTCTTGGTAACATATTTAAATGTGGACAAGACAGGGAAAGAGACAGGAAACTTAATGCAAAGTGATATGGTAAGATTAGGCATGTCACTTTTTTTCCCCTTCCCTTTTGCCATACTGGGAATGGAACCCAGGGCCTTGCTCATGCTAGGCAAATGCATGAGCTACACTCCCAGCCGTGACTTACATTATCAAAATAATAAAAGAATGTTTAGAAGGTGTAATTTGTGTAATTAATAGGAGCATTTCCAAACACAGCTTTGTTTCTTCAATACAAGTATATTACACAACTAATTTTCTGGGCACTGTGGCACATGCCTGTAATCCCAGCAGGTGGGGAAGTTGAGGCAGGAGGATCACAAATCTGAGCCAGCCTGAGAAACTTAGACCACATTTCATGATAAAAAATAAAGGGGGTGGGTGGGTGGGGTGGCACTAGGGAAGTGGTTCAGCAGTAGAGTGTCTTTGGTTTCAATCCCCAGTACCAAAAACAAAATAAAAGGTAAGTGGTGAGGAGGAAAGGGAAACCAGGCACATTTCTTAGTCCTGCAGGGAGAAGGAAGTGGGGAGACAGAGGAGGGAAAGTGGCTGCTAGAGGAGGGGGAACTTCAGAATTGGGGTGACATGGAGACTCCATATGGCACCTCTTTAGCTATAAGGTGAGTGAAGATTTGTACGTCACTGCTAGAAAGTGCCTGTATTCTTAGGTCAAGAAATTCTGAAATGTAGTGGGTGCGAGGATGCACACCTTTAATCCCAGTGGCTCTGGAGGCTGAGGATCTTAAGTTCAAAGCCAGCTTCTGCAATTTAGGGAGACCCCGTCTCAGAATAAAATATGGTTAAGTGCCCTGGGTTCAATCTTTGGTATGCCCCCCCCCCCAAAAAAAAAATAAATTCTGAATGTACAGTGAGTCGCATAGTTGGGGAATATTCATGGAAAAAAATCAGTTCTTTATTACACAGCATTGATCTGGTTCCCACTGTGCACTCAAAGGAAGGCAAGAAATAATTCTGACGCCTAGCAGTTTACAATCTCAAATAGTAACCCCATAAACTCAAAAGGACACCATTGAGACAACAGGGGAAATTTGACCTGTATATTCCATAACAGTTTTGTATGGATGTTTCCCTGGTATGATAATGGGGGTACGATTATTTAAGAGAGGTCCTTATTTTTAGGAGAGGCATGCGGTAAAGTAACTGGACGTCTGTAAACTCTCAAACGTTCAGCAAAAATGCATATATACAAATATGGAAATTATATATAATTACATATTATAAATAACATGTCAAATTTTCTATTACATATGCGAAAATAGATATATGTATAATTAGAGCAACTGCCTGAACAACTGGTGAAACTGGATGATTTATCTGATTTTTTTGTTCAAAATTTCTTCAAATAAATAAGTGGGAGGAGAAATATAATTCTAGTGCCTGGACCAGTGCTGGAAACTCCCAGCGGTCCCACAGAATGGCTCCGCTCCTCTCCACTCTACTCCCTTCCCCTCCCCTCCCCTCCCAGCCTCTTGCCTCCTTTTCCCTCCACGCAGCTCTTTTCCTCCAAAACAAGAGAAAGAGCCAGATAATTTGATTAGCGTTTTTAAGGCACTGGCTCCAGGACTAGTGGGGAGAGAGAAAAGAGTCCATGCCAGGAAAGGCAAGTTCTAGGCCTGTACCCTGAGAGCCACCGCCCAGTCACCTCCCTTCACCTTCAAGATCTTGCTGGCTCTCCCACTCTCTAATTATAGGCCTCTCCCTGGAAGGGAAAATTCCCTTAGAGGAAAGTCAGTCAGTTTATTTTATTCAGCAGGTCAGTAACAAAGGAAATAAAATGCTTTTTTTTTTTTTCCTTGACTATGCTCCAAAAGACCACACAAAAATGCTAGGTGGCAAAGACCCACTGATGGCCCTTCTGCAGGTGTCCACCAAACCTGTGGCTCTGGATTCTCCCAGAGCACCCAGCTGGCTCTTTCCTGAGCCACTGGGAAGTGCTCTTCCAGGTCACCACCTGGCCTGTCACAACTCTTCTTTTACCTCTGCCCTCCCTACCTCAAATGATTACATGAAGAACTGGCTCTCAGGAACCCAGGAGACCCTCCCTTTTGCCATCTGTCACTTGTCGTGCCTGGGGACCCTGGGACATCATCTCCATGTCTCCGTGTCTCTGGAGTGCATCTCTGGTTGTGCAGTCCAGGGGCTTCTGGGATTAATGGAGGTCTGTCCTGTTGTGAGTTTAAAAATCAAGGGCTTAAATACCCATTAACAAGTCCCCTTGGTCCAGGGGTGGGTGGGAGCTAGGGAGCTACTGCCAGGTTCCAGGGTAGCTGAAAGAAAGAAGAAAATAACAAGGGGGCCTACAGCCTCACACCTCACACCAGCCTTTATCTCCACTCATTTTGTCACCTTGTTAGGCGCAGGGCTGGGAAGACACTTGCTCAGTTTAAAAGCATGTTGTTGACATTTAGTAAATGAGCATTCATCTTTCCAGTCACCAGAAGCTAAAAAAAAGATGGGGAGGGGGAGTGTCAGGCTTAAGGGAATACCCTGCAGAGACATTACTCACGCAAGAGCATTTCTAAAGACGGTACAAGATCTCCAGATCTCTGCATAAATGACCTCTGGGATGCAGCCCAGCTGGGTGTGGTGGCATATGCCTGGAATCCCAGCTATTTGGGGGGGCTGAAGCAGGAGGATCACAAGTTTGAAGCAGGTCTGGGCAATTTAGCAAGACCCCATCTCCAAACAAATAAACAAAGGGCTAGGGACATGGCTCAGCGGTAGAGCACCCCTGGGTACAATCCCCAGGACTTGGAGTGGGGGCAGCACACAGAGTAGAAAAATAACATGGCCCATGGTGGGTCTTGTGCCAACCCTAGATACACAGTATACCAAAAATGACTGTTTTCTTTTTGGCCATACAGGTGACATTAGGAAAGGACTCAAGTCATGACCACATCCTGTTGATTCAAAATGCCAAAATAAAAGGTTAGTTTCATGTATTTTCAACCTGACCTCTCCTAGAAAGATGTCAATTTTACTTCCTTAAGGTGCTCTTACCACTGGGAACACAGACAGTGACTCCCCATAAGAACAGGGGTAATCTGTATGTAGTACTTGCTTCAAGTATGAAGAGACAGAGGCTTTTATCAAATGTTGGTCTCCATACTCATGCCTGTGCCACCAAATACCGAAGACCTCAGAGAACTGTGACTGGTTGGTGACAGCTCAGGGATTGGGACAGAGAATGGGCACAATCCAAATCTGTGCACGTGGAGGCCATTTCTATGGCACTACGCCCTAGGCATCTTGCAAAGGGTTTTAGGGGAGTCTGGGAACTTGGACCCCTATTGGCTGGGCATGGTTGAGGCACAGTATTTAATTTCCACATGTCAGAGTATGACAAGTCTTTGCCTTCCTATCAAACCTGAGCAGATCTCCAGACATCCCTAACTAGATAGCAACATCTGGGTAGAGTCCAAGCCCTTGGGCACTCTTGTACCATTATTACAGCTCATATATTATAGCTCATATTTTGTTTTGTTTGTTCGTTCCTTCTTTTTTTTTTTTTTTTGTGTGTGTGTGTGTGTGTGTGGTGCTGGGGATCCAACCCAGGGCTTTGTGCACACGAGACAAGCACTCTAGCAACTGAGCTACATCCCCAGCCCTTGTTTGTTCTTTATACTGGCGATTGAATTCCAGGGGCACTTTGCCCTTGAGCTACAACCCACCCTTCTTTCTTATTTTGAGGCAGGGTCTCCCTAAATTGCTGAAGCTGGCCTCAAACTTGGGATTCTCGTGCCTCAGCCTCGCTAAGTTTCTGGGATTACAGGTGTGTGTGCCTCTGAGCCAGACAGCTCACGTTTTCCTGAGCACAGAAATTATGACCACAGTTGCAGAATGAGTTGAAGCATATCATCACGCTACATAGGCACCCCCTGTTCCTCCCTGCCATTTGCAGCTGAAGATCATGAGACCCAGAGGAGCTGGGTCTATTACTGGGAATAACTAAGGCTCCGGTTGCCTTCTCAACCAAAAATGACTGCATCATTTTCCCTTTGGCCATCCAGGCAACTTTAGGAAAGGAGTCAAGTCATGACCACATCCTGTTGATTCAAAATGCCAAAATAAAATGCAACTTTGCCTCAGGCAGTCCTGCTTTCTGTGCTCTCAAATTATTTGACAAGTATGAAGAAGTGGCTACTGCCACGAACTGGTTTAATTTCTTGGAATTACCTGTGTTTCTCTTTGGTGGATTCACTCAAGGTGTTTTGCAAGCCTGCCAGACAGAGCCCAACCCATGCTCCTAATCCCCTGGAGCCACAATCCTCATTCCAGTAACCCCACCCATTTGTGAAACCCTCCACATGCCTCTCCAGGTTTCATCAAAATGCTCAGATGTCCCTGAAAATCTCCCCAAGAGGAAATTTGGAGGCCGTGGAGATTCCATTACAACTTCAACATTATCTGTTCTCCCCACTCCTACATGTCCTATGTGTATTTCGTAAATAAGGAAACGGAAAGAAATGGGTTTGAATAGCTGGGCTGATAGTTACATCTCTGAAATGTCCTGGGTGGATCACCAGAGTATTTCTGGGACTTTTGATTTAATGAGTAGTTTCAATCCGCTCGTAAATTCAGTGAAAAAAGAAAAAAAAAAAAAAAACCTACACCCAATCCAGCAAACCATTTTTTTTTCCTTTTTTCTCTCTCACAATAATCCAAAATCCCCACACATTGTGGTGATTCATCTAATGCATTTCAGAGGTGTAACTTCTAGCTCAGATATACAAACCCACTTCTTTTAGTGGAGCTCAGTGGTAGAGCATGTGGTTAACATGCAAGAGGTCCTGGATTCCTTCCCTGGCATTGCAAAAAAATTTTTTAAAAAGGTACATTTTCACATGCTACAGAAAAACTTGCCTCTCTTCCATACTGAACAGTCATCTCCACCCCCTCCTGTGAGACAAAAACCCCGAGTCTTCAGGCAGCAGCATCTCCACACAATAGCAAGCTATGGGACAAAGAGTCAAAGCCATGTGTTTCCTTGCACTCCTACACTCCATGACACTATCACTGCCCCTAGCTCTCCTCCCTTTCACTAAACACAAATCCCAACGTTGTCATCTTAGACATTTTTTCTATGTAACTGAAGGCAAAACATATTAAATATTTGATCTCGTCTTACTATGATGAGAGCTAGCAGGCTCATAAATAATCCATTGACCTGGTTCATTTTTCTGGACAAAAAAATTGATTATAAAAATACATACACACGAGCTTTTGTAATGTCTGACTCTTAGAAATCCTCTCCAATTCTTTAGAAACTCCAACTGGAAAAGGAACAATTCAATAAGAAAAGCCTCAGTGCAAAAGGAAATCTGCTCCTTAGCATTCGTCAGCTCCTGAGAGCCTTTTCAGAACAAATTTGAACGTACACATTCTTCAAGCAACTGATGGCTGTGCATTTTAGCCATGTAGATCAGCCCGTTGGAGTTTCGCATAAATTCTGAATGGCCTGTGAGTATCAGAGCCAGCAACCAGCTCTGCCAGCGAAACCAACCAAGCGCACGGAGACTCGGCCCACTTAAGTATCACTCAAAGATTTCTCTAGATATTTGGGCATTTGTGTCAACCAGAACTCTCCCTGCACAAATGCGTTTGCATAAAGCCACCTGCACGCGATGGCAGCAAAGTAAAGATCAAATATAAAACCACGGGTTAAAACTACAACTTTTCCCTATGCGCAGGACAGCACTTTGCTTTTTAAAGACCATCTTTACCTGGTCTTCTAGCTTGAGCTCAAGCGCTCGCTGAGCCTCCGCAAGCAATAGACAAAGAAGCCCTCCAAAGCGCCTGCAGCCCACAGACGCGCTCCACGCTACCCTCTCCTCGGGTGTATCTGCGAGTGGCACTTGTCTTGGTTAGAATGGAGGGTGCGGGAGGCAGGCGCGCACCGCCCGGAGCGCCTCAGCAGGACCAGAGAGCTCAGCTGCACGACGGCTCCGCTCCAGGCAAGGGAGGGGTTCTGGAAAGAAACCGAGATCAGAGGCAAAAAGAAAAGCGGACCCACCTGCCGGCTGGGCGTGGGGAGGCTGGTACAGCGCTGGGGAGGCGGTGCGACCCTCGCGCCCTCGAGGCACTAGGGCAGCAGCTATGCCTGTGAGCAGCGGCGCCCGCGCCGCACTATTTGTACTCTCGGCCCCTCACATGGTCTGATCTCTAGATAGCCGCTGCCAAAGAGCTGTTTAAGAATTTTTTGCGTCACTTTGAAGCGAATAAACTTTATGTTTCACCGCAGCCGCAGCTGGGCGCTCCTCTTAGACAGAGGGAAAGTCTGGGGCTCCCATGCAACCCCAGCCGTGGGAGGGGACGGACATCCCCCCACCCATCACACTCACTCGCAGTGCCCTCAGCCGCGAGGGACCCGAGGGGGGCTGGTAGCGGGCAGAGCAGAGCGAAGGACTCGAGGTGTCTACTCTTGAATCTTGCGGGGCGTGGGGCTGCTCCACTTCTAAATCCGCCCAAAGTAGTGTCTAGGTTTTCTCTTAGAACGATTTTTCTTGACCACCAACTC
The DNA here is from genome assembly GCF_001458135.2 of Marmota marmota marmota. NCBI lineage: Eukaryota > Metazoa > Chordata > Mammalia > Rodentia > Sciuridae > Marmota > Marmota marmota. Next base: position 3,094,467 of record NW_025999891.1, on the reverse strand, counting down.
TTCCCTATCATCCCCATCCCGACGAGTCCTGCCTCATTTCTTTTCCTAAGACTTCACGGCACTTGGCTCCACTGATGGGACGTGAGCTCAGCCAGGGGGGGCCTCCTCGTCTTAACTCCTCTGCCAACTCGGAGCCCCCTGCAGCTGCACGCAGTAAATACTTGCAGAATGAATGGAAGACGCTTTCCTTTCGTTAACCAGCTACAGCTCCAAGCAGTTTTCAAACAGAGAGCACACGGGCTGATCTGCAGAAACGCCCGTGGTTTTCGACAAGGATCAGGCTACTTCAATAGTTGAATTATCTCAAGGGTTTTAAGAGGAGACCCCCCCTCTTTAAAATGTTTTGGACACCTTTGTTATTTTATTTATTTATTTTTATGTGGCTCTAAGGATTGAACCCAGTGCCTCACATGTGCTAGGCAAGCCCTCTACCACTGAGTCACACCCCCAGCCTGAGCCCATTGTTTTTGAACCACATGCATATGTTGTTTTGCTAATTTAAAAAACTTACTGTTATCATATTAGTTTTTTGCTAAAATTATGTAAAAATTTTAAAGTACAGATGAAGTACTTGATTTGTGCAGAGATGTCATGGTTGGGACCAACCAATCAGCCTACCTCTCCCAATAGGAGGAGGCCAGGGGATACTGCAGTGAAATCAAAGCCAAAAACAAAGTAAAAATAACAAGTTTGCAGTTTCAGGAAAGCTGCAGCCCCTTGGCACATGGGGGGAACTAAACCCAGAAAGCCCAGAGCACCCAGCTGAGCTGAACAGGCACCGGGAAGGACCAAGGACAACTGTCCGCAGGTGTGGGGAGCTCTGCAAGGAGAGGGATCAGCACAGGGTTTTGGTGCCACCTAGACACCAGGGAGGGGACTGCAAAGATTTGAAAGCATTCCCAGAGCACCAAGATGCCTTGGGGAACTAACTGCCTGGTGCTCAGGGGAACAAATTGAGGCTGGGGACCTGGGCAGGCTTGGGTATTTCATGTCCTAATCAAGTCCGCAGGTGACAGGCTCCGCACTGGGCTGCTCCAACAGTCATTTGAACACAGTGACCTGCTGCATCCTTCCACTTCTTCAATGAATGCGTAAGTGCTGTGCAGACCAGGCGCTGCACGGATATAACAGCATCTTGAAGGAGGAGGCAGGGCAGACAGGGGAGCAAGTGGACCAAAGCTGAAGGAGGCATTGGGGATGACTTTGCTTCTGGCTAAGGACACTGGTCTCCACCCCATCTGTCCCTTATGCTGTCTAGACATGGCCTTTTTTTTTTCTTTCTTTCCCGACATGACTTTTTAACACTGTTCACATTCTCACATAACTTGACCTCACCACTCCTGACCTTTCTAGGCTGTGTCCCTTCCCACCCAGCCACACCAGGCTTTCCTGCTTATGCCTTCCCTGTGGTGATAAGTGGCCCCTCCTACTGTGCCCTTTCCTCCCAGGGTCTGGGGCCCAGGGTGGAACCTCCCAAGAGTGTCTCCTCCCCTTTTGCTCCTGGGTAGAGGGGCATGCTGAAAAGGACATCAGAGTCCCACATCCTGCACCTTTCCCCTGTCCCTTGTTACCTCCCTGGCAGGTCTGCTCAAAATTGATCTAGGTGGCCATCCCCTTTCAAGCAAGTGTCTTCTCCTCCTGTACCACGGGGGCTGCCCCATAGGTACAGCTTAGCCTCCTGTCCCATCTTGCTCTGAACAGATCTGCCTCTCACCTCCCATGCAGCACCTGCCCCAACATGCTTCTGATCCCCATGGCCACCCTTCCTTGCTTTCCTCTGGGGTCCTGCCTTCCTCCCTTGCCAACATCCTGGGTTCTGGAGCCCTGTTTGGTGGCCGGCAGAGCTTCACTGGGCTGCCCCTCCTCACCTGGATGGACAGACTACACTCCTAGGCATGTGGGATGATCTACTCCTCCTCCATTGCAGCTCCTTCCTGACCTACGCTGCTGCAGCTGAGCATGACAGAAGCCACATACGTCCCTGTCCTTAAAGACCTGGGGAGTCTGGGACAGGGTTGTACTGACCATGGCAGGCAGTGGGAACCCTGAATGGAAGAGGCACAAGGAAAACTGTGTTTCTGGGACAGGACCTAAGGCTGTGACCAGCATGGGTGGCAGGTATGGAGGGGAGTCAGTGCACACAGGGACCAGATGCAGCCCAGAAACACAAACTGGAACCCACAAGGCTTAGTGCTGATCTGGTGTATGAGCAAAGTGATGGAGATGTCAAAGCTGGTGGCCGGACCCCAGTGACTGGGTGGAGCCGTGGCAGATATCAGCGTGTAGCAATACTTTCTCTTTCCTTCATTAGCTCAAGCTCAGGACAGTGGGGCTTAGAGCCTACTATTCAGGGGCAGAATAAGCAGTCTTTCCTGGAAGAGGTTGGGAACACATTTCAATATTTATGTCCCCCCAACATATCACCAAGACAACCCACTTCCTGGAAGTCTCAAAGCCCAGCAATGGCTCCACTGTGGAGCCAGGTCAAGACAACAAACCTCTCCTTCTGGAAGCCCCTGGTGCCTTCAGTCTATTCTGCCTCTGTTCTTGTCAATATGATAAAAGAAGACAAAGACCCACCCCAGCACTCTTGGCCAGCACCCTAAACCCTCCAGGAGTACTCGCTGGGCAAATGCTAATTCTCTTAACAGCTGGACTCTAGCCGCACCCCCATGCCAGGCACCTCATCTCAGTGATCCCATAACTAACAGCCAGGCTTTGCCGTGGCCCTGGCCTTATCCACTGCCCCATCTAGATACACAGAATAACTGTCCAAAATCATGAAATATGTGTCAAATTAGTGTTGATGTGAGTCACTTGCTGCCCATGCTCAGACTTCATGGATAATTGTTTCTAAAAGAGGAGAAAAGGGGGAAGCAGCAGGTATGGAAAGGTCACTGATACATAAGGAGAAGTCAGGGGGGACACTACCCAACCAGGCTGACTCCATGCTCTGTCTGTAATATCTTTGAACCAGAGGTTTTGATTTTTACCTTCTTCCCAGGAGATTCCTTCCCCTGGCCGTCAGCACCCTTAGCTAGGGCCACCTCTACAAGGCTTATCTTCTACCTTGGTGTAGAAGTGAAGCCAGAAGCACAGGGTACCAGGAAGGGCCCCTGGCCCTGTGTCCACAGATCCATTAGTGCACTTTGATGTCTCTCTAGCTGCCCTGTCCCCCATGAGGCTCTGAACCTCCCAGGGACCCGGCTCTGCCTCTCAGCATGTCTTAGAGCTTCAACTGTCAGCATCCAGCAGATGCCACAGTATGTCGAATGATGATGAACAGGACGATGCCTCTTACTCTACCTAACAGACTGGGTACTACATTTCCTAGGGGCTGGGAAGGAAATGGTGCCATTTCAGCAATGGAGTCCCACACAGCAGACAGCAGTTACATAGGCAGCTTTATACGGGATGTCTTGGGGAGTTCCTCAAGATTTATTGATAAATAGGGGGAAATCAAAGAACAGAACAGGGGTTACTCCCATTTGTTGACAGCAAGAGGGGGCTGTTAGCTGTGCCAAGAGCTCTCTGTGTGCAGAAGAAACAGGGAACAGTGGGGACCTTGGTGGGAAAGGACACTAGGGGGTGAAAGGGAGCCCATTTGTCACCTCTTTTATACTAAAAGTATATCTGCCATGAGTAGGTGATACGTCCATAAAACTTTTCAGAAAAGCCACTTTTTATTTATTTTTGGTGCTGGGGATGGAACCCAGGGCCTCATGTGTGCTAAGCTCGTGCTCTACTGCCAAGCTGCACTTCCAGTCCCCCCAGAAGCATTCTTTAAAATTATAAAACATAAAAAAAGAAGGGAAAAAGTAGGGGGGGAAGGAAAAGAAAAAAGAGAGGAAGGAAGGAAGGAAGAATAGAAGAAGGAAAGAGGAAAAAGACATTCTAAGGGCCCCATGCTTCTTACAAAGAGGGGAAGGACCCGAGGATTCCAGAATGCAGCTCTGCTTTATGCCACACAGTCAAGCTGCCTTCCCCAGTGGGGTCAAATGGTTCCCCCCATTGTCTTTTGTTTTGTTTTGTTCACTTAAGGAGGAAATTTATTTATTTATTTATTTTTAGTAAGGATGCTGTGAGCCAAGAGAAGTGAAGTCCAGTGTTCTGCTCAGAATCAGATCAGAGGGACAGAATTATTTTGAGAACTCTTTGCTCCCAGCTCCGGAAGTCATTCATCCAGTGACTTTTCTTTTTTTTTTTTTTTTGTACCAGGGATTAAACCCAAGGGTGCTTAACCACTAAGCCGCATCCCCAGCCCTTTTCATTTTATTTTGAGACAGGGCCTTGCTAAGTTGCTGAGCCTGACTTTGAACTTGCGATCCTCCTGTCAGCCTCTAGAGCCGCTGGGATGACAGGTGTGCACCACCATACCTGGCTCTATTTCCATTTTTCTGTATCCTGCTTGAAGATTATAAAATACTCTCTTGGGCTCTTCTTTCTCTCCATAGACTTCGAGATAACGTGTGCCTCTGTGTCTAGGGAACTTCCTCTCAGTTCTTTTTGGTAAACTGGTCACCCTCATCTTTGATGGTCAGAAGTTAAAGTAGTCAACATGTTTCCAGTTTGAAGTCCTTTTACAGCCCTTAGGCACTGACTGAAGACCTCACTCCTAAAGCCACCTTCCTTCTCAACATCTTCTTTATTTGTGGTGCCAGGTATTGAACCCAGGGGTGTTCTACAACTGACCTACATTTCCAGTCCGGCTCCCTCCCCTTTAAATTTTATTTTTGAGATGGTCTTACCAAGTTATCAAGGTTGTCCTTGAACTCGTAATCCTCCTGCCTCAATCGCCCAAGTAGCTGGAATTACAGGTGTGCAACAGCATGCCCAGCTCAACATCTTATTTTCTCAACTAAATGACACACTTAGCTGGAGAGCAGGGAATTGTTCTAACCCCCAGAGGGCCTAGCAAAGTACTGGACATGTTGAAGAAGCTTGGAGAACCTTGTCAGAAATGGTTTTTAGTAAAAGTTGTCATTTTTTGAGCATCTACTGGGAACACTATGTGCATTCTTTTTTTTTTTTTTTTTCCAGTGTTAAAGATCAAACTCAAGACCCAGAGCCTTACCCATGCTAGACAAGCATTTTACCCCTGAGCCACATCCCCAGGGTTCCAAATTATTATTATTATTTGATATTTTTTTAGTTGTAGTTGGACACAATATCCTTATTTATTTTTATGTGGTGCTGAGAATCGAACCTAGTGCCTCACGCGAGCAAGGCAGGCACTCTACCACTGAGCTACAGCCCTCAATTTTGCTTTATTGCTCACATGATTACACAGTGAATTTTTATATTTTTTAAAAAATTTTTCATTATATTTGACTCATATATCTGCATGAATAAGACAAAGGAATTCCCAGTCTTTTTTGTTCGGAGATAAGGTCTCACTAAGTTGCTAAGGCTAGCCTCAAACCTGTGACCCTCCTGCCTCAGCCTCCTGAGTCCCAGTTTATAGGCCTGCACCATCACACCTAGTTATTTGCATGATCTTATGTCCTTTCTCTACTGTATGAATTATGTGCTGTATTTTATTATATATGTTACTAAAAATGACTTAGTTTTCCTCCTTTTTAAGCCATGAGTTTTCACTTAGTATGATGTAAAAATAGGTTTTCAATACTGGTAGAGAGGAGACTGAGACTCAGAGAGGTGGAGTGCTCTTCCCACCAGGTTGAGCCAATTTGAAGCCAGAAGGGCTCATGCAGTGAGAAAATCAAGGAGGCTTTTCTCCCCATCTCTTCTACTCCCCTTGAGCAAAGCTCCCTTCTAGGAATCTAGACCTTTATGTTAGGCATTCAAATGTGAAGATCCACGGGGGCTTTGTTCTCCTTCTACTTGTCCCCACTGAGCCAGTTACAGAGAAGCAGTCTTCAGATCTATGTATAAACTTTTAAATGATTACAGCTGTCAGAATGTAGGGCACATTCACTCAGCCAGCCTCCCCGTGTTTACTACAAGCCAGGCACCGAGAATACACTGGTGGGCAAGACAGAGTTCCTGCCCTTGGGAAGCTGACAGGGAGTATTGATTTTGGAGAAAACAGACAATAAGCATATAAATAAATAAATACAATAACTTCAGGAAACGGTAAGTGCTGTGAAGAAAACAGACTCTAGTAACAGGATAGAGAATGACAGGTGTGTCCAGGCATGGTGGCGCATTACCAGAATCCCAGCTGGTTGGGAGGCTGAGATAGGAGGATCACAAGTTTGAGGCTAGCCTTGGCAATTTAATGAGACACTCAGCAACTTAATGAAGACCTGAGGATAAAAGATAAACTGGGTGTGGTAGTGCATGCTTGGAATCCCAGCTACTTGTGAGGCTGAGGCAGGAGGATTGCACGTTTGAAACCAGCCCAGGCAAATTAGTAAGATACTGTCTCAAAACTAAAATAGAAAAAAAAAAGAGGTAGAGAAGTAGTTCAGTGGTAAAGTGTACCTGGGGTGACCTGAACCATCTGAAAAAAACAAAAAAAGCCAGAGGAAAGAGCTCTGGATAGAGGAGACAGCAAGGAGGCAGAGTGAGGCTGGTACATGTGAAGGGCAAAGTGCCAGAACAGTGGTTGTCCAGGGCAGAGAGAATAAGGGGGAAGGTAAGCTGAGTCTGGAGAGGTGGGCAGGTGGGGGGATGTGCAGCTCTTCATTGAGTATATTGGAGTAGAACTTGCAGGACTTCGGTTTTGCAGAATTGTGAAGTTTGGACCAGGTGACCCATTAGGCCCCTGCCTTGTGAGGCACAGGGATACCTCAGTTGATTTTTGTAGTTTGTTTTGTGCCGGGCAAGGAATCTGCTACTGAGCAACATCCCTGAGCTCAGGATGCTCCCGTTCCAAGTCACTTCCTACTCTTTCTGCACTCTGCTACAGCTGTCCTATCCTTCTACATGCCAGAAAGTTTATTTGTTTGTTTGGGGCACTTGGGGATTCAGCCCAGGGGTGCTCACACCCCAGCCCTTTTTATTTTTTATTTCAAGACAGGCTCACTAAGTTGCTTAGAGCCTCGCTAAGTTGCTGAGGCTGACCTTGAACTTATAAATTTTTTTTTTTTTAGTTGTTGATAGACATTTATTTTATTTACTTATATGCCGTGCTGAGAATCGAACCCAGTGCCTCACACATGCCAGGCAAGTGCGCTACCCCTAAGCCCCAGCCCCTGCCCTAGTCTTGAACTTTTTTTTTTTAATATTTATTTATTTAGTTTTAGATGGATACATTATTTTGTTTTTATGTGATGCCGAGGCTCGAACTCAGTGCCTCATTCATGCTAGGCGAGCACTGTACCACTGAGCCCCAGCCCCAGCCCTGGCCTTGAACTTTTGAACCTCCTGCCTCAGCCCACAGAGTCAAGGGGAATATAGGGATGCACCATTGCACCAGGCTTGCCAGCTGATTTTAAAAAAGTGAAAACCAAGCTGGGGATGTAGCTCAGTGATGAAACACTTTTCTAGCATGAGCGAGGCCATAGGTTCAATCCCCAGTCCTGCAAAAACAAAAAACCAACTGTCAGAGCCCACCCCATCCCCATCAAACTGTGCTACTGAACCAGGTTTCCTAGAGGAGCGAACAAGAGGAAGAGTAAGGAGCATTAATGGGTACCAGGAAGAGTGCAGAGGGCTGCCCACCTTCATACAACCCTAGTCCCAAATACTACAGCTGGTAGGCAATGAGCATTCCTTCCTTCCCCATTTTCCTCCTTCAGTAATGTGTAAAGGACTTGGAATTTGAAATCAGGGTGGGGAGGGCAAAAACAAAACAAAATAAAACACACAGACACACACACACACATACAAACAACAACAACAACAACAACAACAAAAACACCCTGGCTAGTTTCAATCCATCTATACCACAGACTCCCAGGAGAAGAGTCATCTTCATGAGAAGCAACTGAAGTACTGAACAACTTGTCCTAAATGCGAGGCCTCATCTGGAATTACCTTAAAAAAATCTGTCTTAACCAATGACTGACCACCGCCATGGCCAGCATGGAGCACACCCTGCAGGAGGAATGGGATTCCAGAGCAGCCGCCCCGGTGCTGCGACAGCAAGCTAGAATGAAGCTGGTCATCGAGGACTGGCCAGTGGAAGCAGATGGCCACAACCACATCCTGAAGGCATGTCCCATTATCAGTTCTTGGCTTCTGGATACACAGGGTCAGCATGACTCTCCACATCTCAAGAGGAGACCTGAGGTGACCCGACCTTCTGGATGTCAGTCATCAACTCTGCTCCCTGGCGATGCTGTAGGGGAGAAAAGTTCAGGCTTTCCCCTCACCTGTCACCCACAAACCAGCAAGGACTTCTAGGACAGCTCTCCAGCAAAACTCGGGCTCCTTTCCCTTTATCTTCAGGAAGAATCCTTTCCCACTGTTCTTTGTTTCTCCCTACTGGATCCCAAATTTGTTTGTAAGATGACTTCTATTAAGTATTTGGTTATAAAAACGACCTTTTATGTATTGCTAGATTCCGTTTAGGGCTTTGTACCTATGTTTATGGGTGAGATTTGTATGCAGTCTTTTTTTTTTTAACTTATCTTTATCAAGGTTATGTCAGGCTTATAAGCCACTAAGTTATTTTTCTTTCTTTCTTTTTTAAACATCTTTCCTCTTGGGCTCATCAAGATTCCTCAGAGACTTGCAATTTCTTGCCTGTTACAGTTCTAGCAGCTCTAAATGGCCAGACATTCAGGATGTAAATGCTCACTTAATGCCCTCATGGTCCTTACACCCTTGCTTCTGCTCCTGATCTCCAAAAAGTATTTCTCTCCCCAGAGAAATCTTTACGGTTCGGATGAGTGGAGAAAAGGGGGTCTCCCAGCTGCCTGGAGTGGGGAGGGATCTGACATGGAGCCCTTCAGTAACCCTCCGCCTCACAATTCCAGGGGTAAAGCTATCTGATGCGGTCACATCTGAGCTTTGTGGGGGGCGGTTACACAATGTAAATTAGCTTATCACTGGTTTTCTTCACCACTGGCTCAGGACTCAACTTTTCAGCTCTGGTAAAATCTTTCAACACCCACAACTGCTTTTCACCTTCAAATCTTGTGCTCTCCTGTCCTGTTCTTTATGAGATTGTGGATTTGTCTTGTAAACAAATTCCCTTTGCTGTTACTTTTGACAAAGTTTGATTTTTCTTTTCTTCTGTCCCCCCCCCCGCCCAGCTGCTNGGGCAGCTAGAGAGACATCAAAGTGCACTAATGGATCTGTGGACACAGGGCCAGGGGCCCTTCCTGGTACCCTGTGCTTCTGGCTTCACTTCTACACCAAGGTAGAAGATAAGCCTTGTAGAGGTGGCCCTAGCTAAGGGTGCTGACGGCCAGGGGAAGGAATCTCCTGGGAAGAAGGTAAAAATCAAAACCTCTGGTTCAAAGATATTACAGACAGAGCATGGAGTCAGCCTGGTTGGGTAGTGTCCCCCCTGACTTCTCCTTATGTATCAGTGACCTTTCCATACCTGCTGCTTCCCCCTTTTCTCCTCTTTTAGAAACAATTATCCATGAAGTCTGAGCATGGGCAGCAAGTGACTCACATCAACACTAATTTGACACATATTTCATGATTTTGGACAGTTATTCTGTGTATCTAGATGGGGCAGTGGATAAGGCCAGGGCCACGGCAAAGCCTGGCTGTTAGTTATGGGATCACTGAGATGAGGTGCCTGGCATGGGGGTGCGGCTAGAGTCCAGCTGTTAAGAGAATTAGCATTTGCCCAGCGAGTACTCCTGGAGGGTTTAGGGTGCTGGCCAAGAGTGCTGGGGATCAACCCCAGGGTCTCAAGAATGCCAGGCAAGTGCTCCACCACTGAGCTGCACCCCCAGCTGTCTTCTATTTTTCTGGTATCTGCAGCATCTCTGGTAGCCTCATTTCCAATCCTTGTGTTTGCTTTCCCCCAAAGATTTGTTAGTTTGCTTTTTTTTTTTTTAGAACCAAATTCTGGCTTTCTTGATTCTGGGTTTAATTTCTGCACATCTTTCTTTAGGTTTATTTTGCTATTCTAATTCCTTTCTTTGTACTGGGGATTGAATCCATTGGGTGTTTTACCACTGAACAACACTCCCAGTCTTTATTTTTTATATTGGAATAGGGTCTCACTAAAATGCCAAAGCTAGCTTCAAACTTGGGATCCTCCTATCTCAGCCTCCTGAGTAGCTGGGATTCTGAGGTGTGCACCACCATGCCCAGCACCATAAGTTAATTTCTAAACATACAGGGGAATTTTATCTAGCTTTGCTGTTGCTGTGACTCATTAACCTGACTAGAACAACTTAGGTGGAAAAGTTTATTCGGGATTCATGGTTTCAGAGGTCTCAGTTACTCTGGGCCCAAAGTGAGGCAGCAGCGGAAGAAAGCTGCTCAGCTCCTGACGGGGTCAGGAAGCAGAGCCCAGAGAGACCCGCAGGGCAGATGCACCCTTCCAGGGCACACACCCAGAGACTCACTTCCAGTCAGTCCATTTAAACTAGGATGGACTGAACCCCAAGGCACTTAAAGACTGAGCCACATCCCCAGCCCTTTTTAGTTTTTAAATTTGAGACAGGGTCTCGCTAAGTCGCTTATGGCCTTGCTAAATTGCTGAGGCTGGTCTCAAACTTGTAATGCTCCTGCCTCATGCCTTACAGGCATGTGCCATCATGCCTGGCTCTAGTTAACTTTTATTCTACTTTCTTAGCAAGCAAGCAGCAGTTTTATTGCAAAAGTGCCTGTAACAGACTTCTCTGAAGGGGCCTGGAGCTAGAAGTCACTCTAGTTTTTAATGTTGGTTTCTCACCTGACTGGTACTGTGTTTGGAGTATGAGCCACATGATGACCCTTTGACATTTGTTGAAGTTGATTTCACTGTCCAGTGTGTGGTCAATTTTTCAAAAAGTTCCCCAAGTGCTCAAAAAGAATGCGCAATTGTTAGATGTAGTGTTCTACACATGTCCATTATGTCAAAACTTATTAAATGCTTAAATCTTTTATTACATACTCATCTGATGGTTTGGTTGGTTGAGCTATTGGTAATTGTAAAATAGTTAAAATCTCCCATTATGATGTTGGATTACTTATTTTTACATGTAGCTGTCAGTCTTTTTTATATAATTTGAGACTCTGTTATTAGGGGTATACTGATTTAGAATCTTTACATTTTCCTGGAGAGTCAAGTAAACTTATCATTATGTAGTGATTCTCTCTCCAGTAATGCTTTTGTTTCAGAGCCTTTCCAGGGCCACTGAGTCGTACAACTCCAGGGAGGCCATGCACATTACAGTTCATGTAAGTGCCATATCCTGGAGTCATATAGTCTGTTTGGTTATTCAGAGTAGCACTGATTTTGTGGCTTATTAGTATCGCTTCACCAGATTTATTTTAGTACCAGCATGATAGATCTTTTCCATCCTTTTTTATATCCTAGGTTGTCTACGTCTCTTGTTATTAGCATATGGCTACATTTCTTTTAAAAGTCCAATTTATTTGTCTTTTAAAAAAATCTGTTTATCCATACTGTAGTTGGCATCGATCTATTTCTGACTTATTTTGAATATTCTATTTGCCCTGCCTTTTCTTTCCCCTATCCTGTCTTCTTAAGGATTACATTTTTTCATTCTGCCTATTCTTGCTTGGAAGCTGTTATCCTCTGCATACTTCTTAGTAATCTAGACATTTTTAGCATGCACATTAACATATAGAAGTCTAAAGTTAATAAACATTTATTTTCCTGAATTACATAAGGGCCTTATAATGTTAAGCCTATCACTCCCTATCTGCTACTTTAATTTTATCTTTTATTGAACCCTATAAGACTTATCTAACAGTCACTTTTTGTCGATCCATACATTTATCACTTTCTTTATTTACGTTCTTTGATGAATTTTTTTGTGGTATTGGGTACTGAACCCAGGGGTGCTCTACTGAGCTACATCCCCAGTCTGTTATATTTTGAGACAGGGTCTTGTGAAGTTGTTGAGGCTGGCATCAAACTTGCACTCTTCCTGCTTCAGCCTCCTGAGTCTTATGTGGCTTTTCCCCCACCTCCCACCCCCATACTAGGGCTTGAACTCACTGCCTTGTGCATTCCAGGGCTCTACCACTGAGCCACATCCCTTCTTTGATGCATTTCCAACTTTCTACATTAGATCATTTCCCTTTTGAAGGGGCAAACTCAAGATTTTTTTTTTTTTTTCTAAAACCATCCTTGAGCTGTTATCTAATTTTATCTTGGAAAGTGCTATGACAAACAATATCCTTTGCTGGGGTGGGAAGATTCTTGGGAAGCCAGAATAGTAGGAGGCTCAAGTACTGATGGAAGTCCTGACCTGAGGGCTCTGCTCATTTGCTTAAGAGAAGTGGAAGCTAGTGGCCGTCTAGCCTACTCTAAGGCTGGGCTCAACAGAGCCTCACTGCACCCCCTTGTAGGGACCCCAGATCTGGAAAAAGGGGAAGCCCTTTGTAGAAGCCAGTGAGGCCGGGAAGGATCAAATATCCTGTAGAAGAGCTAAAGTAGGAAAGCACTGAGCACTCCTGCTGTTTTTTCACTTTGAGGAACATAAGCCACCTGGTTGCTATCACTGTAGCTAAATAAACACTTCTTAGATCAAAAAAGCCAACTTATTCTCATTTAGCAAAGTGTTTTATTCAAAAGCTTCTCAGCACCATCTAGTTGTCAGAAAGAATGAATATCACCTTTTCCTGCCCACCCAACCCCCAACTCAGAGGCAGAGGCTAAACCATTTGGCTGGAGCTCCCCCTAATGATGGGAGCTGAGATCATAATAGGTACTGGTTGTTCCTCACCCACTTTCTCCAGGCCTCTGGTTAACCTGACTCAAGCAGAGCTGCGCCCCCACAGTTCAGAATAACAGGAAGGAATCATGTCGGACCTGATCAACCTCCCATTCTTGAGCTATCAGAGGCACATAAAATCACCTTGAAGAAACTGAATTCAGTGACTGCCATCTAGGAAGGACAGCGATCTGTGAGGCAGCATGCAGTTTAGAGAGCTCAAATCTTAGGTGACCCTCCCCCAATCTACACTAGGATCAAGGAGCATTAGGTCCATTTTCTCTCCATACACCTCAGTTGCTCATCCTCTCCTGATCTCCTGTCTTATTACAACAGACACTGAAGGCTTTTTTCTTCTTCCAGCACCAGAGACTGAATCCAGGGCCTGCCTCATGCTGAGCAAGTGCTCTGCCATTGAGCTACATCCCAGCCCCACTGAAGACCTTTTTGACAGAGTTAAGACAATTACATCTGATTAAAATGCTAAGAGATCCTGAGCTGTTGGAGATGAGGAGTAGATAATATGACCTGATCTTTCCCTTTTTTTTTTTCTTTATGAATATTTTGTTTCAGCATAAAGCACACTTCCCAAAGAGGTTCCTGGAGGAGACTGGAAATCCAAGAGTCTGTGTCCTGTGGGAATACACAGTCACCTGTGTAACTTTGGCTTCAGTCCCTGGATCTGTCCTTTGCAGCTACTGCAGGTCCCAAGGGAGGAGGAAAAAACCAAGGCAGTATCACTCAGCCAAGGCCCCCATAGGGTCCCACGCCGGCAGGATGATGGGCTCCTGCTCTAGCACAGCCAGCACCTCTTCAGGGACGTGCTTCCTGTCCACCACCACCTCATAGACATACTCAGAGAACCACTCATCGGTCATGCACAGGTAACCTGGAGAAGAGAACAGAAGCTCATGAGTCCAGAGAGTGGGACAAAGAGCAGAAACACTTTGGTACCACAAAGACACCTCTTCCAAAATACTATATGTTTTTCAGCTTTCCCATCTGCAATCTTTATTCAAAAGCTTCTCATTAGCAATTTGTGAAGTACACATAATAGCCATGGCTGTTTACTAATTAGAAACGGAGGCTCAGGGGAACTCAATCATGTGCCCAGGTCACACGGGTGAGGTAGGGGCCTTGGACCTTGGGCTGTGACACTCACTGCTCAGCTGCCTTGCTGATGGTGAAGGCTGGGAGGGAGGTGGAAAAGCATCTTGTTCACATAGGAGGCAGCACCTCGGTTCCTGCCTGCCCTCTCAGCATCACTGGTTGTGCTCTGATCACACACTCCTAGAGCAGCCAAATAAGCTGCTCCTGGCACCCTGATGGGCCACGTTCCCCCAGGCAGCCATTCTTTTGCAGATGATAGGGTGTGGGTCAAGTGATCACCAGTCCTTGCTTTTGTGGGAAGAAATCTGCTGTGAGAACCAGGCAGTGCTCAAAGACTCAGGACAGCTGTTGATCCTGCCCTCCTGAGTAACGGCCTAGGATTTATGAATTTCTCTGTGGGGGCAGCACTTTACAGAGGTTCCCGTACTAACCACCCAAGTTGAGAACTCACCTGAGAGAAAGTGCTATCATCAGGTACCTGTCCTAGCAACCTGCCTCTTCCCATTAGGAAGATTAACCTGTATCTCAGGCTCCACTAGGACAACACAAAGTCCTCCCAGGAACATACTTCCAACAAACTTGCATCAGAAAAATGCTTTGCCTACACCATTGCTAAGGTGAAGAGCAAAATTAATGTGAGAATAAAGTATATATATTGAAAACAAGACAGGGCTACTGGGCCAGGGAGGGAATTACAGAGCCCCCCAAATATGTACTTCGGCAGAAGCAAGTACACACACATCAAAGGACTCACAGGAGCTAGAAATCATCGCTGTTGTCACCACCACCACCACCACGATCATCCTATATCTGGCATCTCTCTATAGTAGACACTTTACAGCCATTAGAACCATTTTTATTTCTCTAAAGTGTTTGTATAATCCTGGGTCTGTGCTATTCATTTCCTACTACACAAGACCAAGAGAAAAGACACGAATGTCTCTCTCAGGAGAAGTGTAGCAATTCTCAAACTTCTTGGCCTCAGACCCCTTTATACTCTTAAAATTAAGGACTCCAGGGCTGGGATTGTGGCTCAGCAGTAGAGCGCTCGCCTAGCAAGGGCGGGACCCGGTTCAATCCTCAGCACCACATAAAAATAAAGGTATTATGTTGTGTCCATCTACACCTAAAAAATAAATATTGAAAAAAAAATTAAGAACCCCAAAAACTTACTTATGTGAGTTGTTTCTATTAATATTTATCATGTCAGAAATTAGAAGACTAAAAAAATTAATTCATTTTTAAAAATAATTTTAAACTATTAATATAAATAATTTTTAGAAAAAAAATCACATTCCCTGAACAAAAACATATACTTTTGGGAACTGTTGCTCTTAAATCTGGTAAGGTCATCTAGGTCCACTTCCCAGTTCAGGTTTTTTTTTTTTTTAATTAAAAACCTCCGACACAAGTCAAAGTCAGCTCATCCTGACTAGCACATGTATTCACCCTTAAGAGAAAATGCCCCGAAGAAGCGCTCAAGTGGCCAGGGGGTTGAGACACAGCTCAGTGGCAAAGCACTTGGCCTAGCTAGTGTGAGGCCTTGGGTTTCCATTCCAAGCACCTCAATAAAGAAAAGAGAAAGAGCTGGGTGGGGTGCTGCAACCTGGAATCCCAGCGCCTTGGGAGGCTGAGGCAGGAGGGAGGCTCATGAATTCAAAGCTAGCCTCAGCAAAAGCAAGGCCCTAAGCAACTCAGTGAGATCCTGTCTCTAAGTGAAATACAAAATAGGGCTGGGGATGTGACTGAAGTTGAGTGCCCCTGAGTTCAATCCCCAGAACCAAAAAAAAAAAAAAGAAAAAGAAAAAGAAAAACTGCTCAAGGGCTCTGACCAAGTCTTAGGGAATACATCCTTATTCCTGCTGAGCAGCCTCCTTATATAGTGCTCTTTCTCTCAACAGGTAAGACAGGAAGTCTGAGAGAAATGCTTGTCATTTGTCCTGATTATATACCCAAAGTCCCTGGCATTGCTGGTATCAGTCAGTCAGAATCTTAACATCACCTCTATCAGTGCCAAGCAGTTCTAGCAACCAACACTGTTAGATGAAGGGCCAATCTGACTTTTTGTTGCATCCTAAGTGCATGCTTCCTCAGAGACTCAGCATCTCCCTTCTCAAAAGGGGCTGTGAGTGAGCAAGAGACCAGAATGTGCAATACCACACTATACCATCTGACACATCGGCCATCCCTCCTCTTATGGCACTGCAGGCTAAACACATTTTAGAGTAGCTCTGGGCAGTGAGAAAGGTAAGGGACAGGCAGATTCATGTAATAAAGTTCTGTGTCTTTATAACAATACTATCATCATAAGATCAAATGAATCTTCAAGAATACCCAGAGAAAATGGACAATAAGTACATCTACACTATCTTGTCCCAAAGCAGATCAGATTAAGTCCTCACAAATTAAAACTCCTATCATTTGTAATCCACCCTTTTAATGTCCCTGCCAAGAGGACCTGCCTTGATTAGTGTCTCTCTTCAGGATATGAGTTCTTTGGGGGCCCACAAAACCCTCACAGTCTAGGTGACTGCCAAGTAATTGCACCCTGAGTAGATAATGGACTGTGGCTGCTGTAACTGTTGACACTGTGCGTCTCCGAGTTTGACTGAGAAGATTAAGATCGATGTGTCTGAAAGCCAGGAATGCTGTGGAAGAGCAGCAGACCAGCTGATCAGGCAGGGTGCTGGTGGTCATTCTGATTTCAGAAAGGCTGCAGCCCCAGCCCTTGAGCTCTCTAGCCATTAGAAACAGGAACTCCACAAGGAAGAAGGAAAAGAAAGCAAAATGGGAGACTCCAGGTTAACATTTAGGAAAACAAATAAATAATGGATAAAGAAGGTCAACTTCAGGCACTGGGGTTGTGGCTCAGCGGCAGAGAAATTGCCTAGCATGCGTGAGGCACTGGGTTCGATCCTCAGCACCACATAAAAATAAGCAAATAAAATAAAGGCATTCTGTCCATCTACAACTACAAATAAATAAATTAATTAAAAAAAAAAAAAAGAAGGTCAACTTCAGAAACTAAGGTGAAATTAGGGACTGGGGCTGTAGCTTAGTGGACAAAGTGCTTGCCTCGCAGGTGTAAGGCCCTGGGTTTGATACTCAGCACCAATCAATAAATAAAGATATTGTGTCCATCTACAACTAAAAAAATTAATAAAAAAGAAAGAAACTAACGTGAAATTAAATTGTATTTAAACTTCAATGTCTTATTACATGCAATAAGAAAGAAATAAAATAAGTGAGCAATCTTTCAAAGAAACTAGCAATGTTTTTATATTTTGTAAGAGAAAGAGGAGGATCCATCTACAAAGGTTAGAAAACTGTCTGTGGATAAAGCTGTGGACTGGTGAGTGCACTAAGAAGAGATCCAAAGGACTCACTTAAGGCAAGGAAGAGTTTACCCAGGAAAGTTATCTGAAATTCTGCCAGGGACCTGAGATTAGCCAGCTGTCGTGGTGCACACCTGTAATGGCACCTCCTTCTCCACAGAAAATCTTTTTTTTTTTTTTTGGGCTTAATCATACTGTTCTCTTTATTTTTGTGTATTTGTGAGGATTTCCATAATAAAATATTTTTAAAATTGAGTTTTGTTTTGATAGTGTTATACTATAAAACATCAAAAATTTCCTTCTTTATGAAGATTTCCAGACAGAAAAATAGAATTTTCTGATGGACCATTAATTAGTACATTAACTTAAATCTTCTAACAGTTATTTAGAAACTGACAATGAAAAATAATTTTTAAAAGATTGTACAAATTACTGTTACTATATCAATAAAAGACCACCAAAAGTTGGAATTTTAAGCCAAAAGCAGAAATGTTTGATAAATCTAACATTAAATCTAGGTAAGGGTGTGGGCTCTAGAGTCAATAAGATCTAGGTGTATATTCTAGCTCTGCTCTGTTAGTCCTAAATATTTTTTGGCAGATCATTTAATTTCTGTGAACCTCAGGAACCATGTCTATAATGTGATAAGATTTCTTGATTAGTAAAGCACTGACCACAGGGCCTGGCACGTGGTAAGTATTCAGTAAAGGATTCCAGTAAATCTACTACCCCATTTCGGTCTTAAATGCATATTTTTCCATATTCTAACATCTCTGAAATTGAGATGTATCCTATAATTGATGGCATTAATTCAAGGAGTTTTCCTTCCTTAGTGGTATATAATAGGATAATGGAGCATTATAACAAATTGATAGCATCTAACATTCAATACAACATGGAATATCAATCATGATAAAGCTATATTCCCAATTTCTACTTTAAGACTATTCTGAATAATGATTATGATTT
>NW_025999891.1:2996582-3075815 GCF_001458135.2 Marmota marmota marmota | reverse complement strand
AAAAAAAAAAAAAAAAAAAAAAAAAAAAGGAGTTTACTAGTGAGCTTGTGACCAGAGACTCCACTGGAGTCTGATGGTGTGGGCCAGAACCCTAAGCCTATCCCTAAGTGGTACATGATCAACACCCAGATTGGACAGGAAGCACCATGGACACCAGGTGCCCTGATGTGATTGGACTCAAAAACCTACTGCTTTTAAAATTTCTAGCTTATGATCTTCAAGGCCACCTAACTCACCTTTAACATAAACCCCTAGACAATAGCCACCCCTCAGAAACCCTCCTTGGGATGACTCCTCCCTTTGCAAGAGCTCTGCTTTCTATTACTTTAATAAATCCTGTTACTTTTGCTCTCACCCTTTGTGTCCATGGATCTCATTTGAATTCATGAAGACAAAGAACCACAAGTCCTCCTGCTTCATATCCTACCATGGAGCCATATCCCTGGCCCTTTTAATTTTTTATTTTGAGACAGGGTTTCACTAAGTTGTTCAGGCTGGCCTAACATTTTGAATCCTCCTGTCTCAGCCTTCCCAGTTGCTGGGATTACAGGCATGTCCCACCATGTGCAGCACCAATTAAAATTTTAGGGTTAAGTAAATGGGTACTATTTTTGTAATTAACTCTTCCTCCACATTAAAAAAAATTTTTTGTATGCTATCTATAATTTTCTTTTATAAAGTGTCTGAGATCTCTCCCCCTTTTTAATTGAAGAGTTTGCTTTTTCAGTGATCAGTAAGAGCACACTATATATTTATATTGGCTAAACACTTTTTCCTACTGTATAATCTGCCTTCTAATTTAGTTTACATTTTCTAGCCTACTAAGGGTTATTGTTTTTATGAAGTCATATTTATCAATCTTTTTTGGTTTACAACTTTGATTTTATGCTTACAATTTTTCTACTATTATTATGAAAATATAAATATAAGAAAAAAAGTAGTAAAAAAAAAATCATTAAAAAGTCTCTTTTTTTTTTTTTTGGTGGCAGGGGTGCAGGGGGATGAGTGGTCTTCTGGGTCTGAACCCAGAGATCTTCTACCATTGAGCCACACCCCCAGCCCTTTTTATTTTGATATAGGGTCTCACTAAGTTGCCAAGGCTGGCCTCAAATTTGTGATTCTCCTGTCTCAGCCTCCCAAGTCATTGAAAATACAGGCATATGCCACCACGACTGGTGAAACATAGTCTCAGTAAAAAACCCCACAGGCTCACTAAGGCCTTGGCATTGTCTAGTCCCCACCTATGAACACAGACAATTTCAATATAAAATTAAATGCCACCGGGCGTGGTGGTGCACACCTGTAATCCCAGTGGCTTGGAAGCTGAGGCAGGAGAATCATGAATTCAAAGCCAGCCTCTGAAAAAGTGAGGCGCTAAGCAACTCAGCGAGTCTTTACAATATGTGCAATAACAGCTGTACATACTCAGCACTTAACTGGACAAGGCACTATTTAAACACTGTACACGTATTAACTCACTGCAATATTGTTTGTAATAGTTAAAGACCAGAAACAACCCAATAGTAAGGGAACTGGTTAGATAAACTGTGGTATATACAGACAATGGAAGACAATGAAGTTTATTGATGTGGAAATATACTGATAAGGAGATGCCTCCAAGACACACTGTTAAAAGAAGTGAGAAAAAAAAATGCAGAGCAGGATAGAAAGTATGCTATATCTGTGGAAGAAATAACACAATATAGGGCTGGGGATGTGGCTCAGTGGTTGAGTGCCCCTGAGTTCAATCTCCAATACCTAATTTTTTTTTTTTTTAAATTATGTGCCAATGCCATTTCTAGGACAATGTCCTATAGTTACAAAGTTCTTGCATGCACACAAGATGTATCCATGTGCAATGACAGCTGTACGTCCTGTACGTCCTCAGCACTCAAATGGGCCAGACACTGTTTAAACATTGTACACATAATAACTCACTGCAATATTGTTTGTAATAGTAAAAGACCAGAAATAACCCAATAGTAAGGGAACTGGTTAGATAAACTGTGGTATATCCAGACAATGGAAGACAAGGAAGCGTATTAATGTGGAAATATACTGATAAGGAGATGCCTCCAAGACATACTGTTAAATGAAGTGAGAAAAAAAAAATGCAGAGCAGGGTAGAAAGTATCCTACCCCCATGGAAGAAAAGAAAGCAATAATACATTTTAAAATATATTTACACTTACAAAAAAAAAGGAAAGATACACCAGAAACTAACAGAAATGGTAACCTTAAAGAAGGGGTGGGGAAATGGAAAGGAGAGTGACAGAGGGAAAAAAGATTCCCCTCTATAAACTTTGTTATTTTGATTTTAGAACAATGTTAATTGTATTAGCTATTAAAATAATTATACTTCAGGAAACAAAATAAAAAACACACACATTAAAAAAGAAAAAAAAACCCAAAAAACCCTGTAGGGAGCTTTCATTTCACAATGCAATGTCACATATACCACCCCCGCTTTGATTTTAATCCTCACAATAATACTCTAAGGCAGGCATGGTGGGTTTTAGTTGTCTAAAAATCACACAGCTAGTAAGCAAAGCCCATATCAACGCAGGTCTTAATTTTCAATTTAGAATCTTTACAGGGCTCAGATTCCTCCAACAGAGCTCTTAGCCTTGTCAGGTAGTTATGGCTGCGGTGACAGCATTTAATCTAGCATAAGCACTAATAGTTTGGAACCAACCCGATCTGCTCACAAATCACAAAACAATAGCCAGAAACCCAGTTTCTATAGGGTCTGTTTATAGGTATTCGTCTTTAAATCAGAGATGCCATGTGTTTTAAGTGTGTGCATTTAGAAGGATGGATAACAGGATGGCCAGAGGAAGGGAACCAAAACAACCACTTCCAATTATGACTGCCATTTGGACAGTGATCTCAGAGGAGGCTTCTTCCTCCAGAGTAAACACAGAAGTCTGGCTCGGGAGTGAGGACACATTAATGTTCTCGAACCTTTTGCTGATAAAAAGAGGAGATATCCATAGAGCCGGATATTACTGGTGGCCCCTCTCAGAAACAAAGGCTAGAGAAGGTCCTATCTGCCTGGTAAAGACATCAGAAAAAACATGGAGTGGAAAATGCAGTAGGGAAAATGGGCTGTTTGGTCTGTGTTTTGCATTTTTAAAAATCATCCACAACAAAGTTCAATCAGCAGAAGTGTACCCATCCTGAGAAGTGCACCCTACTAAGGAGCCCAGAAGAAGCCTGTTCATCACAGGGCTGGTTTCTTCTTTGTTCTCTGGACAGTGAACTTGAGTCAGACAAATGTGAGAGCTCACACGACTCAGCCAGGCTCTCTGACATTGGACAGGGTGAGGAAAGCACAAATTCAGATGTCATCCAAGGGTCTTTTTTCCCACCAAAACTCAATGACTTCTCTCTGACCCCCAAACTACCACTACTCCTATTTGTTTCAGGCAAAGCCTGCTTTTTGGTCATTATTCAAAAGCTCCATGGATGGCAGGCCATATTATGTCTTTTTCTTTTCTTTTTTGTACTAAGGATTGAGCCCTGGAGTGTTTAACCACTGAGCCACATCCCTTTTTTATATTTTATTTAGAGAGAGGGTCTCTCTGAGTTATTAAGTGCCAAGCTAAGTTGCTGAGGCTGGCTTTGAACTCGCGATCCTCCTGTCTCAGCTTCCCAAGCCACTGCGATTATAGGCATGCCACATTATTTCTTGGCCTTACTTCTTTGGTCTATCTAAAGCATGTTCCAAATGCCAAGACTGCCCTTTTCTGCTATCATATTTCTGGCTGGCCTTCCCTCACCCTTTTCCAAAACACATCACAGCCCTACCTGGAAGCCCTAATCTTTCTAACACTAATTCGCCCTTGAAGAACTCGTAGGTTCCAGTCACTCACCCTCTCCCTGCAGTTCATCCCCTATTACTCTACACCTATGCCTGCTGCTTATGTTTCACATACACGGATCAAGATTACAGCTTCAATGGTCCCCTCCTCAATTTCCCCTGATCCTGCTTTACTTGGCATTTGAAGGAATTTAGTACTAAAATGCTGCTGATGTGGCATAACAGGACATGGGCTTGCACCCCCATCCCTCCCAAAGCTTCCTAAACCACTTTCTAATCCAATCCCAAAGCCCTTTTCCCTTGACTCAGTTTCTTTCTGTCCCAGCACTCTCCACATTTTCCCTGACACCACCAAGTCTCCTAGCTTCTAAGGTGCTCTCTCCATCCCTCACCCTTCCAAAAACCTTAGCTTCAATGTCTTTCTACTTTTCTCCCCACTGAGGGGCCCTCCCTGGTTCTTCCTCTTTCTCTGACATTTGCCTTCTTGGAGAAATCATCTTCTTCTTTGCTTTTCTCGGTCTATTTATCCTATATCTTACAGTCTGAGGAGCACACCATGAATGCCACTTCTGTCACATCACAGCCCTCTTCAAATTTCCTTCCCATGTCCCAAGGGATTAAGTATAAACTCCTCTGAGGGCCAAAGACATTCATTCCACCACGGCCTGTGCACGCTTCCCTGAATCCCATCAATAAATATGAGCTGATGCTACTGCTAATGGTTTTTCCTCAGCATCAGGTTTATTCACCTCTACCACTTTCTCTCACGAAACTAAGTACACACTACAGGGTATCAGGGTATGCATCCAGTGAGTGGTGATATAGCACAACAGTCACAATGGCACCTGACTTCTAGAGATCTGAAGCTGGAACCATAGGACAAGTTAGAAAGCCTTCCTCTAGATGGGAAAGGTGAGGGGGCCTGATGTTCTTGTTCTCTTGTTTTCATTAGCCTATGGCTAATAGTAACAACAATAGCAATGTTAGCTAATATTTTTTAGTACTTCTTATGTGCCTGGCATAGTACTCACCACAATCCTCTGAAGTAGACAGAATTATTATCCCTGTTTTATAAATGAGAAAGCTGACAGATTAAAGACCATGACCAAAATTATATAGCCAATATGGGATAGCAGGGATGCATTCCCAGTCATAGGTACTTTTTTTTAGCCTGAGGCATGTAGGCTACTTGGTTAACAAAGATAGATGATGAAAAATCCATTTCAAAGAACTCAGTTATCCAGGTTTAATGGTAGTAGCACTTTCCCTAAACCTGGAGGGACATGAAAACTCTCTAAGGCAACATAACAAATTTGTATATTGCTCCTTTACAGGATATTAAAATCTCTGTTTTCAGTTCATACTTGTTTCAGGAAGTTCAGCTCTACATTGCCTATAATTTATATTACTTGCCCTTGAAGCCAGAAGGGAACCTCAAGCAGATCAGCAAATGATTATCTTTCATAAGTCATATATACGTGTGTGTGTGGTGGTGGGGGGATACTGGGGATTAAACCCAGGAGTGCTCTACCATTGAGCTACATCCCCAGTCCTTCTTTAAAATTTCATTTTGAAACAGGGTCTTGCTAAGTTATCCAGGTTGACCTCAAATTCATGAACCTCCTGCCTTAGCTCTGGAGTCACTGGGTCACAGGCCTGCAAAACTGCACCTGCAAGTCATATACACTATTAGGGATGCTGCAAGTTCTGAATTCCAATTCGATCCCTGACCTTGCACAACCTAAATAAGCCAAAACCTCTCAATATGTTTCAAGTCTCCTCACATAAAGCATGGATATAACCACCTGCATTCACATCTTGATTACCTTGATGCCATGCAGAAAAATAAATACAATTACATTAGCAAACTTTATCTTCTTATAAAGTAAGATGCTATATAATGGTATGTCTTGAGTACCTTGGATAGAAATAAAGAATATTCATTTAACTCTTTAGATTTGTGTGAGAAAAGATGGTGCATCCCTGTAACCCCAGTGACTCAGGGAGGCTAAGGCAGGAGGATCACAAATCTGAGACCAGCCTGTCTCAAAATTAAAAATAAAAAGGGCTGGTCTGGGCACAGTGGTGAATACCTGTAATCCAAGCAGCTCAAGATTACAGGAGGATCATGAGTTCAAAGCCAGCCCCAACAACTTATTGAGGCACTTGGCAACTCGGCCAGACCCTGTATCTAAATAAAATGTTAAAAAAGGGCTGGGGATGTGGCTCAGTGGTTAAGTACCCCTGGGTGTAATCCTCAGTACCAAAAGAAAAAAAAAATGGACTGGGGTTGTAGCTCAGTGGTAAAGTCCCCCTGGTTCAATCCCCAGTATGGAAAAAAGAAAAGGAAAAAAAAAAGAAAAAGAAAAACCAAAGATTTGTCTGACAGTCTACAGTCTGAAAAATGCTTTTACACATTTGATGCCATTTGATGGCTACCGAGAGACAAAATGTAGGATTTCATAAGGAAACAGTAACTATCCATGTTACTAATAGAGAAATGTGAAACTAAGGTTAAATTACTATTCAGGATCTATGATCAAGAATTAAATATTAATTCTCTCCATAATTTGCCTGGTTTCACAGTGTAAGATTACAGGAAGAATATGGTGAATTTTGTGCTAAGCATTGGGCATACTGTTTCCAAGTGGTAGTTTGTCTGATGAGGCAATTAAAAGCCATATGTTGGTTTATTCAGATATACTATGAATTTGCCACATAAGTTTCTTTCTAGATTAATATCTAACATGCCAAAGTCTCTAAACAAAATCATCAAGAGATTCCTTTTTAGGAGTAAGACTGGAAATTTTGCTAAAATGAAATTGGGAACAGAGACACACATTTATAAGATGAAAAATATGAATTAGAAATACTTTCAAGCCAGGTGTGGTGACACACACCTGTAATCCCAGCAGTTTGGGAGGCTGAGGCAGAAGGAACACAAATTCAAAGCCAGCCTCAGCAAAAGCGAGGTGCTGAGCAACTCAGTGAGATCCTATTTCTAAATACAAAATAGGGCTAGGGATGTGGCTCAGTTGTCAAGTGCCCCTGAGTTCAATCCCCGGTACCCCCGACCCCCCAAAAAGAAATAATTTCAAGTGTTTAAGCATCTAAAAGACACAAAAGTAATGTGTTGGACATAGAAACCAGGGCCTTGAACATGCTAGGTAAGTGCTCTACCACTGAAATACATTCTTAGGCTGTAAAATAATTAATTCATTTTGGTTCCAAATGAAAACTAAGAATAGAATTTTAAAAAGATAAAGATTTCTCTTTTAATGAACATTACAGAGTTAGAAAATACTATCACATTGCTCTCACTTAAAAGTTCTATTACTCACCATATAGAGAGACTAGACTGAACAAGCATTATGAATTATGTTATGATAATTCCACACTCGGATTCTGCTGTTATCAGGCTTACCACAGGAATATAATCTCAGGACTAATAAACCAATCCCAAAAGAAAAATTTCCTAATAAAACTGGTCATTAGAGAGACCAACAAAGAATCTGTTAACTATTGACAAGTTTGACGTATATATACTAGAATGTTGAAAAATACCGAAGCTGGGTGATAGGGACATGGGGTGGGCTCCTTAATACTCTTCTGTTTACTTTGAATATGTTTGAAATTGACCATGACAGAAAGTTCAGAAACATCAAAAATTTCTTTAAAAGGAGCATGAACAAAACTGGGGAGGTCTTGGGTGACTCTGTACAGTTTCTTACTTGCCTAACTCATAATGAGCAAATAATGTTGGACACAGACCTTCACAAGATGCTTTCTGCTCCTAATTTAGATTCTCAGCCATGAATGCTGGACTATGAGCCTTTTCTCCCAACATCAGATCATCAAATGATGTCTCTACACCCTTTACAGAGTTTTACGTCCCCTTAGAATTTCTAACCCCCCATATCATGAATTAGACTTCTTACTTACAAGTGGACTAGGGGTGACTTGAACAGACAAGGTGAAAGAAAACACAGTTCTGTAATTAAGAAAACTGGCTCTGGTGTCAGACTATCTGAGTTATAGTTCTAGTTCTACCACTGATTAGCTAGGGAACCTGCAGGTCATTTTGGCTAAAGATTCTTCTCAGATGAATTTCAGACTAAGAATGAGAAAAATCAATAGTTATTTCCTCTAATTTAAATTCTTAGATTTTTACAAATATTCAACTTTTTCTCTTTTCTTTTTTTGTGGTATTGGGGATTGAACCCAGAGGTGCTTACCACTAAGCCACATTCCTAACTCTTTTTATTTTAAGACAGGGTCTAAGTTACCAAGGTTGGCTTCCAATTTTTGATCTTCCTGTCTTAGCTTCCTGAGTTGCTGGGATACAGGTATGCATGACCATGCCTGGCCTGTATCAACTTTTTAAAATGAAAGATAATGCAAATAAAAAATAAACCCCAAGGTTTGTTCCCTCAACTAACTATGAAATCCATATCTGATAAGACCCATAACTAAGGTGCAAAGTGCATAGTCAAGGGCTGGTGATATAGCTCATTTGGTAGAGTGCTTGCCTTGCATGCACAAGGCCCTGGGTTCAATCCCCAGTACACCCCCCCCACACACACACACAAACAAAAAAAGCATAGTCAAATATCAAGAAGGGGAGAAATGAAAACCTTACTGGCATACATGCTTAATAAGCATTCAATTTTCGGTACACCTGACTATGAATACTCTAATTTACCAACACAAATTAACCAAAATGCTATAGCAAGGCAAGAACTAATTTCTCCTTTAATGTCCCTCCTGGTCAGAAAAATCTCTCATCATTTTGTGAAACAGATTATTTAACTTACATAAGTCTCTAGGCAGGAAAGGCCATAAGCATGACCAATGGGGATAACCAAGACAGAACTAGGCAGAGAGCAAGGGCAACTTTTTCAGGTATCTCCGCTCTATTTACCTCTAGCTTATATTATCAACATTGCTTTTTTCCAGAAATATCAATCTTACCAGGCAGAAACCCCAAAGAGAACAGTAACAAACTGTTAACAATGTTATCTACAGAAACAAAAACCCCAGCATGACAATCTTATGCCATGTCTCCTAAGAGAGGACAAACAGAGGTCCTCCTCAGCTGTGCCAGGCAATGCCCACCAGGATGACAGACAGGAGGGCCCTGCTGGGGTAAACAAACATCACCAACAGAATAACACACTAGGCACTCTCCAAAAGTCAGGCCAAGTGTGCCAATTAAATTAGATCATGTTTTCCTTCCTTCCTTCCTTCCTGTTAAATCAGAAAGAACATTACCAAGAAATACATGAGGATAATTTATTTTGGCTTTGAATGAACTATCCCTACCCCCAACCTCAGTTCAACTTTTTATCTTTTGGCTTTGCTCTGTATAATCTCAGGTATTTTTATCTTTTGGCTTTACTCTGTATAATCTCAGGTATTTCAGTTATTTGAGAACAACAACAAAATTAATTTAATTTTTACTAGATCAATGCACATTTCACTAGGAAGGATTAGAGATGAAGTATATGGTCAAGACCCCAGTTCTCTCAACAGAAGAAGCAAAACTTGCATTGAGTAGGAGTAAAGAAGTATTGATAAGATAGGTGTGGTGGTGTATGTCTGTAATTATAGTGACTTGAGAAGCTAAGGCAGGAGATCGGCAAGATCAAGGCCACCCTCAGCAACTTAGCAAGACCTAAACAATTAAGCAAGACCCTGTCTCAAAGTAAAAAATAAAAAGAGCTCAGGATGTGCCTCAGTGGCCCTGGGTTCAATCCTCAGTACCAAATAAACAAACAAAAAAAGTGTAAAGAAAAAGAAAATCAACAAAGTCGCCCAGAATCATCTCCATTACAAAAAACACAGAGCACTTTCCTGACTTTATGAAAGTATTTATCTTCTCTTAAATAAGTACTACTACTATCTATAACCCAATGACTGTTAGAGATGGAAAATACCCAAAAAGCAACTGGACAGATCCAGGCTCGTCTAAACAAGCCATAACTTTAGTCCTTCTCCTAGATGCTTACCTATACAAAAACAATCCCAATTATAGGTACCAAATCAGACCAGAGATGAGACAGGAGCTACAGAGGTTCATCTGCAGCAAGAGAAAAACAACTTTCCCTTGTATCTTATGTTTACTACAAGTAATCAAATCTTTCCAATTTAAGATAAGCATTCATTTCTCATTTCTTAACTACCATTAATTTACAGATATCACTAACTATGAGTTATTTTTAATTTTTTTTTTTTTTGCTAAAGATTTAGAATGCCTCTCTACCTGATACACCAATGTGTACTTGTCTCAAAATGAAATTCACCTTATATGAAATCACACTTTTAAAAATACTGCATTCTGGGGCTGAATTTGTAGCTCAGTGGTGGAGTGCTTGTCTTGCATGCATGGAGCCCTGGGTTCTATACTCAACACCACATAAAAATAAATAAATAAAAATAAAGATATTGTGCCTACCTACAACTAAAAAAAAATTTAAATTAAAAAAAGAATGCTGCATTCTGGGCTGGGGTTGTAGCTCAGAGGTACAGCACTTGCCTCACACATGTGAATCTCTGTGTTCAATCCTCAGTAACACATAAAATAAATTCATATAATACATATAATGATACTGTGTCCATTTACAACTAAAAAATATTTTTAAAAATGCACCTCTAATTCATAATAGTGAATTTAATAAGCACCACTATAATCACAGAACAATTACAGAAGTCACCGAAGGGATAAATGCAACTATTTGATGATGCTTAAGAGAAATGCATGAACAGCACTTATATTTGTTTACATAAACACTGAGCTGCTGAGTTTCATAGCAGCTCCCAGGGACAGTTAGCTAAAATCTACCAATGATCTTTTCATGGGGAGATGAAAAGATTTGGAATGACAGATTAAATGACCTTTAGATTTTGGCCATCATATCAGTGCTGTGCTGCTCAATCAGCACAATAAAGTCCTGTCAAGTTCACAACTCAGGCTAACAGGCTATTCTAAGACAGCAGTTTCAAACATGAGCAACAGAAACCTCAACTGCTCACTTCCAAGCACCCTCTTCCACCTTTAACCTTGAAATCCTAGGGATCTGAAGAACATGGTTGGAAAATCACTATACTAAACACAGAGGAGAAAAACAGCAAAGCGGAGTTAAGATCTCTATTTTTTTTTTTCTTTTTCTTTTATTTTAAAGAAAATGTCTGGCTGATTTCTCTTGGGTAAGATACATGCTGGAGTTTGCTTCCAAGTGTCTGTGTATCTCACTTCTCTGGTTTCCCTACCCATTTCCTCCCAATCTTCTAATTAGTCTAGTAAACCGTGGTTAATGTGGCTTTCCCAGCTAGAATCCATCAACTAAGAATAAGAAATATGGACTCTGGGAAAGAGCTGGCTATAAAACACCACCAGTAAATAGCTCAAGTGCATACACTACTGTAGCCGCCACTTCGGGTTTGAAACCCTAAACACTAAAGCATAAAACTTCCTTTAAAAAGCTTTTATCTATTAAAAAACAATCTTTAAAAGTAGATGCCCTAAACTGTTAATCAATAGTGATCTCTGAGTGGCCAGACTGTAAACCAAATTTTTTTTCCCCCCATGGTACTGGGGATTAAACCCAGTGCCATTTTATCAATGAGCTACATTTCCACTTCTATTTTTTTTGAGACAGATATTAAGTTGCAGCAGTTGGCCTCAAATTTATGATCCTCCTGCCTCAGTCTCCTAAGTGGCTGAGATTATACACATGCACACTACCATGCCTGGCAAGATTTTTTTCTTTTTATTATTTATATTTAAAAATTTTCTACAACTCATACATTACCTTTTTTGTTTAGCTTAGTTATTATACTTTATTTATGACTTCTACCACAGTTTTGATTTCTCAATATCAAAAAGTTGCAGACTGGGGCTGGGGCTGTAGCTCAGTGGTAGAACACCTGCCTTGCATGTATCGATCCTCCTCAGTATCACATAAATAAATAAAGATATTGTGCCCATAAAAAAAAATACATATTTTTTAAAAAAGTTGCATATGGTAGCTGAAGTGTTTTCTCTTCTTTATGCTTTACAAGTTTCAAGGAGTCCTAAAAAATGCCTGAAGAAAGTTTCCTGATAATCCCATTCTCCCACTTGAAGGCTTCTTCCTGAAGTGCTGGTGCAGTATATGAAAATGCACCAAATGCCATATGGCCAGCATCCTAGCAAAGGGCACTCAGCCTCCTCATCAGCCAAGGAGATTCTGTAACAAAGCAGTCTAGCACAGTCAGCATGTCTGGAACAAATGCTATTACAGACTGGTCTCATAGTCAACCTGGGAGTTCAGCATGCCATCTTGGTCATAGGAACCCTGGGGCAAACCAGATCCTCTTATTTTTCTGCATAATAGTTTAGCAAATGGGAGTAATTACCAAAAAATCCACTATACTACAGTAGCTTTACACCCAGATAGGTGGAGTAGAGCAGACCTCAATCACAGGAAGTTAGTATTTCAATATTACGCTCACCTTTGTGGCCATGGTCTTCACCCCATGAATTTTCCACTCTCCATTTCACGAATACACCATCCTGATCATCCTGTAAAAAAAGCAGATGACAGTATAAAATCTGAAACTAGATTTCCCTTCCTAGGGATGGGGAGTGTCATGCAATTTTAGCTCTTTTGCGGCCACTCAGAATAAAACAGCCTGCTCTACACAGCTATAATGTACATGATCAGAGCCACATTTCTTGTACTATCACTAAAAGGATACTCCAATAGAGTAGAGTTTGAATCTCTTGGGATAAAGATACAATAAAACTAATAAGGCAATAAATACTATCTTCTCATTTACATTCTATTCTATACGGAAAATAAATGTAAAAATGCTGCTTGGCTAGGAAAATAAAAATTACTTTTATTAAAATACTATAAGCAATGAACACCATTTGAAGCCAAGGACTCTTGCTTTTAATCAATCAGAATTCCCTGAAAAGGCATCCCATTGCATTTATTTTAGAAAAAATTCTAAGACTTGTTCAGAGTTTTTAAAAAAACAAAATAAACATATTCTCATCATAATACCTGATTTTCTATTTAGAGAAACCAAGTAATGATACTCTCTTAAGTGTGTTCTTTTACTGATTCAGTTATACATATATTGAATTTAATATAACAGAGATTGAATGGCAAGGCAGAAATAAAAAGATCATTTTCATAAACAAAACCCAGGTGGTTCTACTGTTATCCCTCTTCTATCTTTCTTAATAAAATAAGCTCAGTTTTCATCTTCTTAAAGGGACAGCGATACTTATCATGATAACTTATATTTATAGCTTTTATTATAATGACAGAGAAAAGGACAAAAGGAAGGCTCCATTTGGGAAAAGACTTTTCTCTGTCACGTTTACCCAGGACATTTGCTAATGTCAAAACAACTTAAATCTTCATAGCACAAGAAGAGTGCTGAGCCTTGTATTACCTCCTAATGATTTCATCTGTCAACTCCCACTTGCATATCACTGCATGATGAGTCTTATCTACCTGGAATTTGGTTTCCTTTGGCTTTGCTGACCTGAACTCTCTACTCTTAGCAATTTTCTTAGATTTCATTATTTTCAGTCTCAGATTCAGCCAACAAAGAAACCCACAAGTTTCACACACTCTTATCAGTACACTAACAGCATTAAACTATACATTCTGAGGCTGGCATACTAAATGTCTGTTTTGGCTTTTAATTTTACTCATTGTAGTCCATCTTCACTTTCCTTTTAAATATCACCATTAAAATCTATCTCACCTAGGGGCTGGAGTTGTGGCTCAGCAGTAGAGTGCTCTCCAGCACATGCAAGACGCTGGGTTCAATCCTCAGTACCACATAAAAATAAATAAAATAAAGGTATTGTGTCCAACTACAACTAAAAAAAATATTTTTAAAAAAATCTATATCACCTAAAGTCATTTATTTGTTATCATAAGTCTGAAAATGCTTATTATTCTTTACTTAGCCAATGAATTTTTATATGACCTAGATTAAGTTGTTCTTTGGATCTGCAAATCAAGAATGATAATACCTGCATCTCCTACATAGGGATTCTATGAAATTAGAAACCAAGAAAGAATATTGCAGAAGTAAAGCTAGAGATAAGTGCATTACTGTATTCCTTTTGTTGTTGCACCAGGGATTGAAACCAAGTGCACTTTACCACTGATTTACATCCCTAGCCCTTTTTATTTTTTGAGTCAAGGTCTCGCCAAGTTGCTTAGCCCCTAGCTAAATTGCTGAGGCTGGCCTTAAACTTACGATCCTCCTGCCTCAGCCAGCAAAGTTGCTGGGATTATAGGCATGCACCACCATGCCTGCTATTAAAATGTATTTCAAATTAGTTTTAGTGGTCAAAACTCTTAGTGGGGGGAAAAGAAATATTGCAATATAAAATTTCAGTTATCATATAAATTCTACTTTATACTACTAGTATGAACCATACCAAATAACAGAAATTTCAAAGAAAATGATGTGGAGTATTAATGATTTTTATTTCTGAATAAAAATATAAATATCAGGGATAGAAAATACAGAAAATTGAAATTATCTTGGAAATTACAACAGGTTTCTTTGCCTTTTTAAAAAATATTTATTTTTTAGTTATAGGTGGACACAACATCTTTATTTTATTTTTAAAATAAAGTGCTGAGGATTGAACATAGTGCCTCATGCATGCTAGGAGAGCGGTCTACCTCTGAGACACACCCCCAGCCCCTCTTTGTCTTTTTAAAAATCAGCCCCCTATATAATGTAAAATTTTAACTTAAGGGACTTTTTAAAGTTTAATTACAAATCCACTGAATTTTATAATACAGCAGATCTGAACATAAATATGAACAAATTATCTATAATAATTAATTCATGAAAAATTCCTCCCACTGTTTGCTTCTAATGCCAAAATGGCACCCTTATTTAAAATCCCTTTTGCTTGGCATGATGACACATGCCTTTAGTCCAAGCACTTGGGAGGCTAAGGCAGGAGGATTGCTTAAGCCCACGAGTTGAATCCAAGGTTTGAGATCAGCCTGGGCAACACAGTGAGACATCACCTCAAAAAACAAAAATAACAAACAAAACCCAAAAAGTTGGAATAAAATGGGGAAAAGCTAGTAAAAGACCTTCTAGTGGTGCACCCCTGTAATTCCAGCGACTTAGGAAGATGAGGCAAAAGGTCTTCAAGTTGGAGGGAGTCTCTGCAACTCAGGGAGGCTCTAAGCAACTTAGCAAGATTTTGTCTCAAATTAAAAAATAAAGTCAGGCACAGATGTAATAGCACATGCCTGTAATTCTAGTGGCTTGGGAGGCTTGAGGCAGGAGGATTGTGAGTTCAAAGCCATAATTAGGGCCTCAGCAACTTAGGGAGGTCCTAAGCAACTCAGTGAGATCCTATCTCTAAATAAGAATATATAAAAGGGGGTTGGGATTGTAGCTCAGTGGTAGAGCACTAGCATGTGTGAAGCACTAGGTCTGATCCTTAGTGCCAAATAAAAATAAATAAATAAATAAATAAATAAATAAATAAAGGTATTGCATCCGTCTACAACTAATAATAATAATTACTATAATAATAAAATGTGACCACCAAACACATTAAAAAAAAGAATATAAAAAAGGGTTGGAGATGTGGCTCAGTGGTTCAGCACCCTTGGGTTCAATCCCTGGTACCAAAAGTAAATTAAAAAATTAATTAATTAATTAATTAAAATGCCTGGGTATGGTGGCACATTCCAGTAACTTTGGAAGCTGAGGCAGGAGGATCCCAAGTTCAAAGTCAGCCTCAGCAATTCAGTAAGACCCTAAGCAACTCAGGGAGACCCTGTCTCAAAATAAAAAATAAAAAGGGCTAGGGACGTGACTTAGTGGTTAAGTACCCCTGGGTTCAATGCCCACTATCCTCCTCCCCCAAAGTAATGTAAAATAAAAAGGTATACCTCAGTGGTAAAGTATCCCTGGGTTCAATAATTTGTACTTTTTATTTTGTTTATTATTAAAATGTGAGAATTTTATGAAGTTGAGGTAATAAGATTTTTAAATCACCTTCTGTTCTTCTGAAATGACTTTTCATGATCTACAAAGATAATACCAATTATGCTCCCCACATTTTTCTGTTTCATGGTATGAGAATATCACTAACCAGAGCTGAAAAGAATGTAATGATGAAGAGAAAGCTCCATGGTTTATTAAGATCTCAACTTTCATATTTATTTATTTATTTATTTATTTTCAATATTTTTATTTTACATTTGTGTGGTGCTGAGGATCAAACCCAGTGCCTCATGCATGCTAGGTGAGCACTCTACCACTGAGCCACAACGCCAGCCCTTATATTTATTTATGAAAACTACAGGACAATTAGGAAATATCAGCACAGGATTTGCCTAATTAGTTCAGGATACTTTATAAATCATACTATGTGAAATCTCATGTAAAACTGAGACTATCTCAGAATTCTAATAGTTAAAGCCCTATCTTGTACAAATATAATTAAGATTTCCTTAAGATCAGGTTTTAAATGGGAGAGAGTCAAGGATCTACATTCTATGAAGTCAGCAGGATACCATTAAGTGAAATAACTGGAAGAGGTGGGAGGAAGTTACAGAGAGAAAACTCCATCCCACTCACAATTTTGCCTACAGATTACACAAAATAAATCAGAACTCTAGGTAGGCTAGAAGAATTAAAATAACTCAAAGATTAAACAAACAAACAAACAGTCCCTGGGTATAGGAGTAAAACATTGATTCTATAGCCTGAAAGTAAGGAGCTTATTTGTGAAAGATAAAATTTTGGTTGTTTTTTTCCAACACTGTATCCTAGAAATAGTAATATTACTATTCAAAATATTTCATAACAAATTTGAACTACTTTATTTGAAATTTGAACTCCAATTTCCTCAAGATCTGCATAAATTCAGTAATATGCATGGAATCCACAAATTATTATTATTAACATCTTACCACAAGAAAAACTGACTAACAAATGCAAGGAAGATATGAACACATTCAGGGGATATTCAGTGAGGCACTGGGTTAGTCTCAGCACTGCATATAAATAAATAATTTATAAAAATAAATCCTTATAAAAAGATCAGTTATCTTCTCCTAAGTTCCTCTGATGACCTTTCTTCACACCAAGACCTTTCAAAGTTACAGAAAAGCAGTTACTTTCTTACTTGCTACTGACCCAAATTCTGCTCTCATGGAAAGTTCCTATTTTTATTACAAACCCCAAGTGACACAGGTACAATGTCTTACTTGGAAGCTAACTTTTAACAGAAATCATATACACCATGAATGAAGCTCTGCTGGATAAGCAGTCTGCAGAAGAATGTGGCTCCATCTGTGCAAACACTGCAGTGGGCATGCTGAGGGTCCTACCTTCTCTGAGAAAGCAGTGAAGGCCATGGCGTGGGTCATAAGTGACTCACCAAAAACCAATCTCTCGGCTTTATTCATGTTCTTCAAGGAGACGCCAAACACTAACTCATGGTCATAGCTGTAAAAAGAATAATAGTATAAAATAAAGGTACTACAATGATGGCTTC
This sequence comes from Marmota marmota marmota, assembly GCF_001458135.2. NCBI lineage: Eukaryota > Metazoa > Chordata > Mammalia > Rodentia > Sciuridae > Marmota > Marmota marmota. The sequence continues at coordinate 3,058,437 of NW_025999891.1, read as the reverse complement.
CAACTATAAAGGGAATGAAATAGAAACCAAAGAGGCTCAACAGCTCCAAACAAATACAGGATTATCAAGTTGTAGTTTTTCACACAAAGTATGGCATATGCAAAATTTAGTCTCTCAAAGGGATTCTCTTCTTAATGTATCATAAGAGTATGAAGAAAAATATGCAATAATTAAAGATAAATTCCCGGTGCTGGGATTGTGACTGAGTGGTAGAGCGCTTGCCTAGCATTTTTGAGACACTGGGTTAGAGTCTCAGCACCACATATAAATAAATAAAATAAAGGTCCACTGGCAACTAAAAACTACCAAAAAAAAAAAAAAAAAGATAAATTCCCTATATCAAATGTTAACAAGATCAGTTTGTATGTCATTTTGGTAAGAAAAAAAAATTTTTTTTAAAGTAAAAAAAGCTTTTGAAGAAACTTCTTAACAAAGTGTTCTCTTTTGGGCTCACAGAACCACCCAATTTATGAATTCATTTAAACCACTGTTGACTGTTAAATTTAAATAAACAATGCCAAATATATTGGAGACCGTTTTCAAAAGTAAAACAAAAAAAACCTCATTAATTTTCTCTTTAAGTAATTTCTTTTCTCTTGTTAACCCTCAAGATATTTACTCAACTTCCTTGTAACAATTACTTGTAAGTAATAACTCTAAAATGGTATATTTTAGCAGTCAAGGAATCTTGTATGAGTTAGTCTGCAAATGAGCCTTCAATTTCATAAAGGACAGAAGAAATGCTTTAAGGTATGTACATGAATTAGTCCTACTTGTCAAAAAACAAAATACACAAAGCATCAAAATAAGAAAAGCAGTTTAAAAGGTACAATTAGCACCCAAGAGCTCTGAAAAACCTTTCATTACATTCCCAAGTGCACTGAGCAGATATACACAGTAATCAATTGTTCACTTTTTCTCAAAAGTCTTTCTTACATGAAATAACTTTTTAGAAAGACCAGTGGCTTCTGCTAAAATATGATCTTGATTTCCTGGGATAGTCCAGTTAAGTGTATGAAGTTTCTGCTATGAGACCTCAAATGTACAGGATGCAAAGAAAGAGACCTACCCTTAGAGTAACCTTAATCTTTGGATAACCTCAGCAGAGTCATTTTGTACCAAGAATGACTCCAATAGCAACAACCCACAAATAACTTTCTATTTTAAATTTCCTGCACTCACACATTCATGTCACTGAGGCCCAGCTTGCCATTGAAGTGTTTTCCAACATCACAGCCAAACCACACAGCCTAGAAATAAAAGAGGAAGAAAATAAGTCAACATAGATCCTATTTTCCTATTATACCAAAGTAGTAAAAGAAGGCATTTTAACTCCAATGTGGAAGACAAAAAAAACAATACCAACCTCTCCATCTTTGATGGAAGCAGCAACCATCTTTTTCAAGAAGTCAATAGGCTGGTTGTTATATAGAGTTTTTCTCCCTCCAACCATATTGCTTAAGTAGTCTACCGTGTAGAGTTTGTTGTACTTGTGCTGGGGCCGTGGGTCATTCACGAAACATATCTTTTGAGATCAAGAACACGTTGATTAGAGCACAAAACCAAGAATGTAAAGCAACATAAATCTCTCCTTTTGACTCATGTGTACATCAAGTTCATCACCTCTACTTATAAGAATAAACACTACAGTCACACTGTAGAAGAGAAACAAAAGAATGGCAAAATACATGTGAGAAAAGTCCTTACATATTCTAATTAGTGTGAGGGACACATTTGGGAGCTGCATCTCCTAGTTTTTCCTATTGGCAATTACTGCCCCAAAACTAATTTGAAAAACCATATGCACTCGAGTCCATCACTCTAAGGTCCCTGCTTTCCAGTTATAAAGCAGGCTCAATACCCAGCAATGTTATTTGCTTGGAAGAAGGCGAAGAAGGCAAAAAAAGCAAGGAGGTTCTGTTAAGTCATGTTACTAGGCAGATCAAGAAGACAGGAAGGGACAATTGTTCCTCCAACAAGGAAGTTCCCATAGGGGCTTGCAGTATAGAGATGCTCTGAATCCATAAGAAACATCCAATACACTTTCCTTTTGTCTTTGCCTCTGAGAAAGACTCCCAGCCCAAATCAGGGGGGCATGTGAGAGTTAAACTGCTGAACTACAGTCAAAAAAGTCTCTGAAGATGAACACCGGGGAAAGGTGAGAGACTGTAGCATGACCGACTTTATTAGGCACATATAATACTTCAGAGGAAGGGAAATAAAAAGTTTATTTAGTATCTAGTTTGATGACCATGCATGTTTACTCGAGAATCTTATAAGCTTTCTATATAGTCAACAGGCATTTGAAAGTAAACAGCCAGTGGCTGCCAGTGCCAGCATCCAACCTTATCTTCCATATTGAAGAGCGGCTTGACATGTTCTCTGTAAAACTCCAAGGGTGTTATGGGGCCAATCTTGTGATAATTTTTATCTTTGTCTCGATACTCCCAGGTGAATGTCTCTGGTGGATTACCCAAACAGATGCACACCACACGGAATATCTGGAAGAGGGATGGAAAACGAATGAGCAATGGCTATGAGGAAGTTTTTTTAACCTAAGAGGAAGAACTTTTTAACCTTTTCATTTTTCTCAAGCCTGGAAAACATGAGAAATTGGCTAAATTCAAGTCAGAAATTTCCCAGAAATCTAATACTGCTCCAAAATTTGTTAAGTTGATATTCTGGATTTGATATCGGCCAACAAGTAAGTTCTCAAATAAACACTCTGAACAATATAATTTTGAAATGTTAATATTTAGAGCTTTGTACTTGCCCTGTAAATTAAACTTCCTTAGCTAAGAAACTGCCCACCATTGATACCCAATAGGATCTCAGTAGTTCTTCTACTGATTAATTTAAGTGACAAAATAATTTATAATGGATTTCCTTCTCTCTTTTTTTTTTAAACAGAGAGTCGAGAGAGAGAGAGAGAGAGAGAGAGAGAGAGAGAGAGAGAGAAACTTTAGTATTTATTTATTTATTTAGTTCTCGGCGGACACAACATCTTTGTTTGTATGTGGTGCTGAGGATCGAACCCAGGCCGCACGCATGCCAGGCGAGCGCGCTACCGCTTGAGCCACATCCCCAGCCCGGATTTCCTTCTCTTTATGCATTGAGGCTTTCCTCTGATTGTGACTTTTTTGCCCTAAGAAACTTAACAAGACCCTGTCTCAAACAAAAAACAAAAACTAAAATGTTGGGGATATGACTCAGTAGTTAAGCACCTCTGGGTTCAATCCCTGCTACCAAAAAAACAGTCTAGTAGTATGATGCTGTTTCATCTTTCAACCAAGGTAATAAATATATCCCCATTTTACAGATAAGAAAACTAAGGTTCAGGGACATAAATAACTTTCCTGAAGTCACAAAGCCAATAAATGGCAGAATTAGGATTTGAACTTTAGGTTGGATTTCAATGATGTTTCAAAAAAAAAAAAAAAAAAACCCAAAAACTATGAATTTGCCACTTACTATAGTTTTCTGGGCTTCATACAACTTATCTCCTATAAAAGAATATAAACTTCTTAAGAATAAGGACCCATCATGGATATTTTGTGTTCCTTTTAGCATCTAGCACAGTGCTATATATATGACCTGGATAAAATAAGCAAATCTGGGGGCTGGGGTTGTGGCTCAGCAGTAGAGTGCTCACCTATCATGTACAAGGCCCTAGGTTCGATCCTCTGCACCACATTAAAAAAATAAAATAAAATAAAGGTATTGTGTCCAATTACAACTAAAAAACCCCAAAAAACCCAGCAGGTCTGGTTCATTCTCTACATATAATGATAAATAATTTTAGAAGCATCACTTGCTTCAAGTCACTTCCCTACTGAAAAATCCCATAATACTTCTCCATTATCTCCCACAAATCCAAACTCCATGACTTAATTTCTTACATTTTTCCTTCAATGTATCTTCAGTAGTTATGTAAAGTGCACTAATCTTAAGTGTACAGCTCAATTTGATTTTTAAAAAAATTTTTTTAGTTGTTGTTAGACATTTTATTTATTTTTATGTGGTGCTGAGGATCGAACCCAGTGCCTCACACATGCTAGGCAAGAGCTCTACCACTGAGCTACAACCCCAGCCCTCAATTCAACTTTAATGTACATATATACCCTATAACCATCATTCAAATCAATATATGGAACAGATAGGAAAGGGCTTCTTGGTTCCTTTGCAGTAAATAATCCACAACTTTCCCAAAAACCCCACTTTGGTTTCTATAACCATGGATCAGGTTTTCCCTCAGTACTGGAAATTGAACACAGGTATACTCTATATCTCCAGCCTTTTTTTTCTTTTTTTTTAAACAGGGTCTCACTAAGTTCCCCAGGATGGGCAAATAGCAGCTGGGATTACAGGTACCACTATGCCCAGCTAACCATGAATCAGTTTTGCATATTCTTTAACTTTGTATACATGGAATCACAGAGCATATAGTTTCTTTGGTGTCTGGCTTCAATTGGTTGGCTGACATATCTGTGATATTCACTCAACGTTGCTGTGGGTTTAAGCAATATGTTTTGTTGGTACTGGGGATTAATCCCAGGGACACTTTAACACTAAGCTATATGCTCAGTCCTGCTTATTTTTTATTTTAAGACAGGGTCTTGCTTAGTTGTTGAGGCTAGCCTCGAACTTGAAGAGCCTCCTGCTTCAGCCTTCTGAGTTGCTGGGATTACAGGTGTGTACTAAAGTACCTGGCTAGCAATTTGTTCTTTTTTATTTTTTAGTTGTAGTTGGGCACAATACCTTTTTTTTTCTTTTTTAATTTTTATGTGGTGCTGAGGATCGAACTGAGGGCCTCACACATGCCAGGCAAGCGCTCTACCACTGAGCCATAACCCCAGTGCAGCAATTTTTTAATTTTTTAGTTTTAGGTGGACACAATATCTTTATTTTTTTATTTTTTATGTGGTGCTGAGGATAGAACCCAGTGCCTTACGCATGCCAGACGAGCATACTACCATTTGAGCCACATCCCCAGCCCCCTAGTGCAGCAATTTGTTTTTTTTTTTTTAGTTATACATGAACACAATATCTTTATTTTGTTTATTCATTTTTATGTGGTGCTGAGGATTGAACCCAGTACCTCACATGTGCAAGGCAAGCGCTCTGCCACTGAGCCACAACCCCAGCCCAGCAATTTGTTCTTTATGGCTATGATTCTAAATGTTTACTAACTTAGAAAAGATGTTATGTTTGCCTTTCATCTTCTGTTTTCTAAGACAGAACCTTTATTAGGATTTACTATGTGCTTTATAAGCCTGAACAGCTGGTCCACAAATCACCTCTTTTAATGTTGTACTGTCAGATTGGTTGCTAATACAGAAAGAGGCAAGGTAGCACATAAGCATCTGTGACTGAGTTACTCTTGGGCCAGAGAGTCATTTTGTATTTGCTTAGCACCAAAGCTACAAATGGGAACTTTAGGAATCTGCTATTATGAGAAAGACATTGACTCTGGTAACTATGGTCAGTGACAATGAAGGTGTATAGTTAGAATATATTTAGAGTAGGAAGGTTTTATAGACTAATACTATATACTACTAATAGTATTTTCAACTATTAATTATTGTCACATACATATGTGTATATATGTTCATGAAACCATTTTGATAAATTCTCAGTTATCCAAGGATGGTAAATCAAGGACCTGACCAAAAGAAGGGGGAATCTAAGGCCAGGCCCAATGACGATTAAGAGAACTAAGTGAATATCTATCTGTTTACTTTTAAATATACTTTAAAGATAGATATGAATGTTTTCTACTATAGTTTTCATAGTATCTTATTGTGTATTTGACTCCCTGCTTTAGGTAAAAAGTATTAAGATACCCCCTTCTTCTCTCAAAAAAAGCATCAGAGGGGCTGGGGAAGCAGCTCAGAAGTACAGTGCTTGCCTAGTGTACACAAGGCCCTGGGTTCTAGCTCTAGCACCATTAATAAAAAAAAAAAGAAAAAAGAAAAAAAAAGCATTAGAGGAATTCACATTTTGTTTCTGCTATTTAATGAATTTTATGGTGAATCCTTTTGCAAAACAACATTTAGCCCTACTGCATATGCTTTATAAATCTGAATTTTATCAAATATACATTTAAGATATACGTGACGATAAGAGAGACATTCCTTCCTCTTAGATTCTGGTAAAACTCTGTAACTTGAAATATGTGGCTTTGTTTTATATTATTTGTTTACCATAACTGTAAATTATCCAAACATTCATATTTAAATCAGTTTGTATAACACGTTGGAAGGAATATTTAACTATGAATCAAATAACAATACTCTTTTTTTTCCCTCTAGGGATTGAACCCACAGCCTCACTTATGCTAGGCAAGCACTCCACCCCATTGAATGACATCCCCAACCCTCAAATATAGTTAGTTAACTAAACTCTGATTAAAAATCTCCTAAAGTAGAATCTCCAAGGTCCTGGCACTACATTTTCTTGAAAAGAAACTGCTGTTCTGAAATAACATTGCTTATTCTCAATGGTACAAACCATCAGTGCACTTTAGATATACAAGTCTGCTCTCTAGTGGGTAACACAGGAATGTCATCTGCTTCTCACAAAATGCACTTGGCATTCAGGACAAAACAAAAGATACTGGCTATTGAACACAAGTCAATATAGAGAATTGAATAAAACAACAGAATGACCATAATCTCAGAATACTTTTGATCTTCCTCTCCTTTATTTGTAATTTTATTTTTTGGTGAAGTGATGCTTTACTACTGAGGTACATCCCCAGTTACCCCTTTCTTTTTAAATTTTGAGTCAGGGCCTTGCCAAATTACCAAGTCTACCCTCGAATTTGTGATCCTCCTGCTTCAGCCTCCCAAGTGCTGAGATTACAAGTATGTGCCTCAGTGTCCAGCTCTTTACTTTGTTTTTTTCCATAACACTTATGAAAGTATATGAGCATATTATTCTTCCTATATATTTTGTCTCTCTCTACTAGGAAGTAAATTACACAAAGGTGGGGATTTTAATGTTTTGTTCAGTATTGAATCCCTAATGCCTAGAACGGTGCCAGGTACATGTGGAATATTTACTGAATGTATGACTTGTGATTTCAGATCAAAAGTGTCAATCCCAACCTAATAAAAAGGTATTAAAACAGAGTAAAGTGGGCAGACTAAGGGAATATGAACTTTCCAAAATGCTGAAATACTGAAGGCAGAGAGATATATGGCACGGTGACAAATGGGAACTGACTGTTTTCCCCCCAACTCCCCAATCTATTTATATAGCTTATAAATGTGGTCTTACTGATTTTGAATTTTTTTAAAAAATTAAAACAGAAGAAGTCAATGTTTGTAATTATTCCTTTAAATACAGATTACTCGAAAAACTTCTAATTTTTTTGACTCACTGAGATCCTTCTCTTGCACTTTTGACTGGAGGTAGGTTCAAGAAAAGCCATGCTGAGATACACTGCATCTATACCTGCCTGTTAGGGCCATATGGCTTCTGATTTTAAGATTTTATATTCTTGCTAATTTAACTGGAAATTTAAACTAATCGTCCTATGTGGCTAAGCATATGTAATCCCTTTCTATCAAGGAATTACAATTTAAAAACAATCTCTACCAACTTAAAACTAATCAGAAAAGCTGCCCTTGGTATCGAAAAAAACGCAATTCCTGTTTCTATTTAAATACATCTTGTAGAAGGCAGAATATAAATAAAAGAAAAAGGTCTTAACTCTCAAATCTAATTTTATAAAGGAGCCATACTGAAATGGTCTCTAAAAATATTTTCCTCCAGCAGAGAGATTTATTTTAAATGATTCGTGGAAGTCTAAGATGATAAATAATTGAATCAGGATAGGGAAAGGGCAAAGCACAAGACATAGAACACGGGGGCGGGGTTGGGGGGATATACCGATCCCAATTTAAAAAGACAAATAAATTTGCAATCTGGGACTGAGTCAATTCCCATACTCATGACTAAATCCGGGAGACAAACAAGAGAGTCAAGTGAGAAGAAAAAGATGCAATAGGTGAAAGTCCGTCACCACTACTTAGAAGTGTGAGAACCTTTAAGAGTTATTTTGTTAGGCAGATCAGAAAGGAGGAAAGGTTGAAAGTTAGTTTCAAAATAACCAAACTATGGGGCTGGGGTTGTGGCTCAGCAATAGAGTGCTTGCCTAGCATGTGCGAGGCCCTGGGTTTGATCCTCAGCACCACATAAAAATAAACAAGTACGTGAAAAAGTGTTCATCATCATTAGCAATTAGAGAAATGCAAATCAAAACCACTCTAAGATTTCATCTCACTCCAGTAAGAATGGCAGCTATTAGGCATACAAACAACAATAAGTGTTGGCGAGGATGTGGGGAAAAAGGTACACTCATACATTGCTGGTGGGACTGCAAATTGGTGCAGCCAATATGGAAAGCAGTATGGAGATTTTTTGGAAAATTGGGAATGGAACCACCGTTTGACCTAGCTATCCCTCTCCTTGGTCTATACCCAAAGGACTTAAAAACAGCATACTACAGGGACACAGCCACATCAATGTTAATAGCAGCACAATTTATAATACCTAAACTGTGGAACCAACCTAGACGCCCCTCAATAGATGAATGGATAAAAAAAAATATGGCATATATACACAATGGAATATTACTCAGCAATAAAAGAGAATAAAATCATGGATGGAGTTAGAGAAGATAATGCTAAGCGAAATTAGCCAATCCCAAAAAATCAATGCTGAATGTTTTCTTTGATATAAGGAGGCTGATTCATAGTGGGATAGGAAACGGGAACATGGGAGGAATAGACAAACTCTAGATAGAGCAGAGGGGTTGGAGGGGAAGGAAGGGAGCATGGGGTTATTAATGATGGTAGGATGTGATCATCATTATTATACAAAGTACATGTATGAAGACATGAATTGGTGTGAATATACTGAATATACAACCAGAGATATGAAAAATTTGTAATGCATTCCACTGTCATATATAAATAAAAATAAATAAATAAACAATAAACAAGTAATATAAATGTATTGTGTCCACCTATAATTAAAAAATAAATATTAAAAAAAATAGCCCAAACAAACTAGCTGGGCAAGGTGGCACATGCCTATAATCCAAGTGGCTTGGGAGCCTGAGGCAGGAGGATTATAAATTCAAAGCCAGACTCAGCAAAAGTGTGGCACTGAGCAACTCAGTGAGACCCTGTCTCTAAATAAAACACAAAATAGGACTGGAGACGTGGCTGGTAGTTCAGTGTCCCTGAGTTCAATCCCTGGTGCCAAAAAAAAAAATAACAAAATAACAAAAAAAACAAACTAGGGGCTAGGGATATGGCTCAGTGGTTGAGTGCTTGCCTAACACATATGAGGCACTGGGTTTGAACCTTAGAGCCACATAAAAATAAATACCTAGAATAATGGTATTGTATCTGCCTACAAAATAATAATAATAAAAATAATAATAATAACAACAATAATTTTTAAAAAATAACCAAACTACCCATAAGGGAGCAAAACTGGAAAAACTAAAAGATTTCAGTGGCTAGAAACACTACAGAAGTGCAGAATCTTAGAATATTCATTTTACTGGCAATATTGGGTTATTAAGAGAGTTCAATAAAGTCTGATGCACTATAAAAATACTAGGTTTTTCTATTATAAAATGCAAAGCTACAAAGCTCTTAAATCATTTATTCTAATTTTTTTTTAAACAGATGGAGGGACTAGGCTTAAAGGTGAAATGACTTACTGATCACAGAGTAGTCACAAAGACACTACAGTGGTCACAGAAAAGCGAAGAATTTTGAAGGCAATTCAATCAAATGCTATGGTTAATGAACCAGCTACAGGAGAGGAGTAAGTGACCTTGATGACTGATAACACTGAGAATGAGGGGTGAAGAAATGGCTGCTCTCTACTGCTTCCTGGTGGAGAATGAAAAAAGGGCAAGGATCTGTTTAAAAACAAATGAAACAAAAACCACCTAAGCCCATAAAGGAAGACAGAGAAGTAGATACTTTCTGGGGCATTAAATATATTTTTGACAGAGAATGACATGTAAAGGTACACCCAGATGGTATATGCCTTTCTGTGATGGTAAAGGCAATGTGCTCATGTGGAAAATTAATAGTTCAATAATGATCCTGAGAGTGCTTCTAGAGTAGTATTTGAATCAAAGATACAGAAGTGCACACTATCCTGCCCCTACTCCAGACCTATTCTATCAATCTGCATTTTAATAAGATCCCCAGGTGATTCATATGCACCTTGAAGTTTGAAAGCACTACTTAATAGACCATATCCGTTCTTTCCCTCCTCCGAAATCTTCCTCTTCAATATTATTTCTCTCATTCACATTTGTTATTTTTTCCACACACTGGTTCTCTACTGCCCTAACTGCCTAGCAGCATTCTTTCACATATTCAAGACATCCCCATGCCACATTACCCAGATATTCCACCTTCCTTGTCCTCCACATTCAACACATCAGCAAGTCTTGACAGTTTCATTTCCAAAATACACCCTGAAATTGATTCACTTCTCTCCATTCTCACTCTCACCAACCCTACCCAAACTACTATAACCTCTTATCTATGTGACTAGAATTAACTTCCTATCTGGTCTCCCCGCTTCCTATCCTGCTGTTATACCATCTATTCTCAAAACATTCAGAATGAACATACTTTTTTTTTTAGTTGTAGTTGGACACAATTCCTTTATTTTGTTTATTTATTTTTATGTGGTGCTGAGGATCAAACCCAGTGCCTCACATGTGCAAGGCAAGCACTCTACTGCTGAGCTTAAGCCCCGGCCCCCAGAGTGAACATTTTTTTTCTCTTTTTAAAATATTTTTTTAGTTGTCAATGGACCTTTATTTTACTTATTGATATGTGGTGCTGAGAATCAAACACAGCACCTCATACATGCTAGGCAAGCTCTCTGCCACTGAGCCACAACCTTAGCCCCAGAGTGAATATTCTTGAAGCAAAAATTAAACCTTAGCTTAAAACCCACAATGCTTACCTCATTTAGAAATAAAAATTTAGAATAAAATGCAGATTTGAATTTGTAATCCTCCTGCCTCAGCCTTCTGAGGCATGTGTCACCACACACAGCTAATTTTTTATTTTGAGAAAGTCTTGCTAACTTGCAAGGGTTTGCCTTGAACTTCCTCCCGCTTCAGCCTCCCAAGTTGCTGGGATTACAGGTGTGCACTACCGTCAGGCCTAAATATTGTTTTAAGAGCTAAGAGCCACTGCTATACAATTTCCTAAGCAAATCAAAATGACCCTTCATAGCACTGACAAATATTATTTTTGGTCTCTGTTTTATGATTTGTTTTTAACAGATGGAGTTTTGGTACAGTATACATTAATAATCCTAAAGGGATCTGGAGATGGAAAGGAACACACTGAGAAAATACTGCAATAGAGGTGACTACACTTTTCTAAAACAGATCTGCCTTGTCTATCACCTCTACAGAGAATCTGCCCTTCTCTCAGAAAGAATGCCTTCAGCATAAACATTCCATTCAAAGCAATCTGAGCTTCATGGTTGTTCATTTAGTCATCATTTTGACTTGCCCACAAGGCTAAACAAATCAAAGGTACTAATTTGTGGCTTTAAATGAAGCTAGACTCTTCATTACCAGAGAGTCAGGCTCAATAAAGAAGAGTCATTTGGGGAACTGTAAAGATTTAAAAACCGACCACACAGAATTCTGTAGTGAACAGTTTGGGGAGAATCATTACGTAAACAATCCTATAAAACATCTATGCTCAGGACTTGGTAGTAGGAGAAAAAAATGTAAAATATATCTGCCTTAATTCTTATCAGTCACTTGCTCTTCCACTAGTCCTACGATTAGGACATGAATATTAAATACATTATTAGTCCAAAGATCATTGAAACAAATATCCCAAGCCAATAGAAAGCTTATGTTCTATAAAAAGTATTATCTTGGATCTTTCCCTAACTGTTTGCAGAACTTTCATGCCTGCTGTACTCCCATTATCTTAAAGCATAAATGATGGAAGATTATGTAAGAGATATGCCCTATGCAAGAGATACCATTCCAAGCAGTGAAGAGAAGAGAACTAGTATTTACTAGACTCCTGCTGTGTGCCTTGCATACTTATATTTAATTCCTTATACGACCTCATAAAACCCAATTAGGAAACTATCTTAAATCTCAAATTCAATCTCACATTAACTGAGCTACCCAAGATCATAGAGAGGGAGGGTGAATCTGTACCCAGATCCTGCCAAGCACCATGGCAGCCCCGTGCCACTGGGCACAAAGAGGTCATCAACTGGGACTGAGGGGCTAGGGTACCAGAAGAGGTGTTTTGATGGGGCATAGGCTGTTAAATAATAGAATCAGAGTTAAAATCCACGTACATCTAACTCCAAAGCCTGTTTTTTTCTTGCTACACGAAGACATCTTTCTGTAATAGGAACATTTAAGAAGAAAGGCAAATATGAGATAATTTAAATGCTTGTGGTAAATTAAACCTCATATTCATTCAATTGAAAGACAATGTAAGAAGAAAAAGCTATTGTGTCAAGTACTGGGCTAAACATACTACACTTGAACAGAGATCTGAGAGCTTAAGAAACTAGTCCCAGGAGACATGGCTCTTAGGTAAAGAGAAGACTAAAATTCACACAGTCTGACTCCAGAGACTATGCTTTCAACTACTCTTCTAAAATTTAAAGGAAAACGTTAGTGAAGGATAAGTTTTTTTTCCATTGCAGTGAAAAAAAATTAACCCATTTTAACTTCACAGTCTTAAAAGGAGGTCTACTAATGGGCCCAATGGCTGAAAAAGGTTCTTTTCTCAAAGCAATTTCAGTTTCATGTATATTCATTCTGGATATGGACAGTGTTAAGTAATAAAATTTCTTTACTGCTTTGACAATAAATACTTTGACTACCTTATATTTGATGCTTTTTAAGTTTTTCAAAAAGTTTTCAAATACATTATTTTAGCTGATATAACCATCAACAGTTCCTCATCTTTATTCCTACAAAACCCCAAAAGTTCTGGCACCTACCCAAGATTCCCCACATCTCATGCCACTGGGTATACAATTCCCTTTACCTGAGATGGTCTTCCCTATTATTTACCTAGTAAATTCTTACTGCTCTTTCAAAATCTCCCTAGGTACCTTGAGCTCAAGGAATTATTCACTCTTCCTCTAAGACCACCAATTCCTTTTTCACATATTTCAGCATAGGACTTATTTATAGCACAGGATTTATTATAATAATTCATGTGGTTTTTTTCCCCCAAGAGACTGAGCTCCTTAAGAGCAGAAATGGGCTTTCTCATCTTTGTTTCCTCAATTCCAAACTCACAGAGGTGTTCAATATTTAAAAAATGAAGAATGAAGAGCTGTACTAAAATAAAATCAAGTTTAAATCTCAAATTTTTTTTAGTGTAAAATAAGTAGTTTCCATTTAATTAAATATTTACTGTAATGACTATACTTTCTAATCAGTTTAACAAATGTTCTGAGTTCTTTAGAAGAATCATAAAAATCCAGATAATTATTATTACCTCCTCCATCATGACGTCCTGTGTAGCTGAGATTTCTCCCTTGGTTGCTCCACTGTGTACCAGGTTCCGTAGTCGAATACAGAATTCTCTCATCTATGATAGAAACTTATTCAGTACTCCAATAGTTACCCAAACTGTGAATAAGCCTAATGTAAGACCAATGCTAGTTCTATTTTTAAGTATAACTTGGTCAAGACCAGAGCAAAAGTACAGAAGCAAATGTTTTTCCCCAATGAGTCTACTTAAACACACAACAAAAACAAACGAACAAACAAAAAAATACTTTGCATAAGACATGGATTATTCCCAAAGACTGCTAGATGTTTCTGCACTATAATTGACAGTACTCTTTGTATGGACTTGGGAAAAACATGATTCCATAATGCCTTTCACCCTTAGAAAAAGCAAGAAACAAATGATTATGGCACTAGACTTACATATTTTTATTTGGAATTTTATTAGTTGTTCAAATCACCTTCTCTGTCAAATCACTATGAAATGGCTGTGTCAACTTCCAATATAATTTTCAATTTTGTTGCTTTAAATTTTGAGAGATGCCCAAAATAAAGGAGAGTCTGAGATTTAACAGCATGCTAAGGAGGATCTTCCTCACACTCAAAATGAAATCCAAAGTTATGCTACTAATGATCATTTAGCCTTTAGATAAGAATTTCCAGTTTCCTCAGTAGAAAATAGCTTACTTCTAATATTGGGGAATATCTGTATTTATTTTAAAATGTCATCTTTTTCCCATGACAGATCCAATTTTAGCCTCAGAGACAAGGATAGTAGATTCTCTTAATTCCCAATTCTCAAAAAAGATGTCTGGCTAGCAGAGCAGCATCCTTATAGGATTTATAACCTTTCTTTGTAAAATGAGTTATGTGAAGAAAAAAATGATTCATTAAGATAACTGACACAATAAAAAACAGCTTAAGCTGGGTGTGGTGGCACACATCTTTAATCTCAGCTACTTTGGAGACTGAGGGAGAAGGATTATAAGTTTAAGGCCAGCCTGGGCAATTTCGCAAGACCCTGTCTCAAAATAAAACGATAAAAGGTACGAGAATGTAGCTCAGTAGTGGAGCATTTGCCTAACATGTGCGAGGCTCTAATTCCCAGTACTAAAAGAAAAAAAAAGTACTGTGATTATATCAAATCTTTAGTGGGCAGATAAATCATATTAATGTGGTCTGGGGAAGCCTAAGAACTCAGCATACTCTTTAAGGAAGTCTTGCAAATAGTTCTCTTTGGTTTTACTAGCAAATAAAGCTGTCCCAACCCATCTGTATAAGAACTAAGCAAGAGGCACATATTGAGCATGAGACTTTCCCCCCTGAATATCCATAAGAAAATATTAAAATCAACAGAAATAAAAGATATAAATTTTTTTTTCCAAATCTCAATTATTTTTAAAAACTGTGTACACTGAAATAACCAGAACTCTTTTTAAAAATTAGTTAGGGGCTTTATTTTTTTCTTTTGGTATGAGGGATTGAAGCCAGTAGTGCTTAATCACTGAACCACATCCCCAGCCCTTTAAAAAAAAAAGTTTTGTTTTGTTTTGTTGGCAGGGAAAAGGAAAAAGGTGTATTGCTTTGTCAGCAAAGGAGAAACACAAGGGACTCCTGCCTTGCCTGTCAGCAGGAATAGGGACTTTTTTTGGGGGGGCGGGAGGTATTGGGGATTGAACTCAGGGGCACTCGACCACTGAGCCACATCCCCAGCCCTGTTTTGTATTTTATTTAGAGACAGTCTTACTGAGTTGCTTAGCACCTTGCTAAGTTACTGAGGCTGGCTTTGAACTTGTAATCCTCCTGCCTCAGGCTCCAGAGCCTCTGGGATTACAGGCAGGAGAACAGAACAGGGGGCTTTTAAAGAGGTGACTCAAAGGCTACATTCCACATGTCCTCTGTTAATTTGGGAGACAGTTATTTCTGGGATCTTCTGGTAGCATCCCAACATCTGGATTACTTCATTCCTATGGTGAGGGTGTACTCAGGGACAGATAACTTGCCTAGGATGGGGAAGAAAGGTAATCCTATTTCCCCTGAGATTAAGGAGGGGGAGAGATTAGACAGGAGCTGGGAGAGAGGAAGAGAAAGATATGTCCACTTTAAAAATAAATTGAAGTGGCAGAACAGCAAGGGTTATATTCAAAGCATAAAGTGGACCACTGTCACATTTCCCTACTGTCAATTTCTACATTCCATTTCCATGGAAAAAGGGATGACAATATCTCCAAACTGCTTCCTGCTGAAAAGGGGCAAAATTGGGGGCAGTAATTTTAAAAAATTTGAGACAGGTTCTCACTTAGTTGCCCAGGCTAGCCTTGAACTTGTCATCCTCCTGCCTTAGTATCCCGAATTGTGGGATTCAGGTGTGCACCATCATGACCAGATATTTTTGTTTTTGTTTTTGGGATTGATCCCAGGCTAGACAAGTGCTCCATTGCTTGGTATGGTCTCCAACTTGCCATCATCTGCCCTAGCCTCCCAGTAATTCAGATTACATGTGTGTGTAAGGTAGAAAAGTTTTAAGGTAAGTACACTAAACTCAATCCTACCCTGCTCCACATGTCATACCTTGTGATTCAGAATATCATTCATGCGTCTGCTTGCCTCTGTTGTATGAGACTCAGGGAAGCATTTCTTAGGGACAACGCCATATTTTTCTAAAAGTAAACAAATTTTAGTGTTCAATAAAGTAAAAGTATACTCTAGTGTTAGACATTCTGTCAAAACTCTCTATTGCTTTTAAAAACAGGCTATATTTTGCTGTTCTAATCTAGAAAATCTAGTGCTTATTATTAATCATATTTTCCACGTACAAATTCATCTACCTGTTTTAGAATTCTTTTTGCCTATCATACTTTGCAAAATGCCCAGCTCAAAGAGATTTATCCATTTGACACTGTCAAACAGTTGCAGCTTAATGTGTGTGTTTTTTTTTATTATGTCAATGGACAAAAGATTTTTAATGCAAAGTTAGTTCTATTTAACATTTCCTTTTTCTTCCTGACGCACCATTCCCATCTCCTTATCACTCATTTAAGAAAGGCACTTTATAGATGAGAACGTGAAATAAAGATTCTTATATCTAACTACATACTCTTCTTAAAGATGAATTCTTCTTTGTATATAACCATCAAAGAAACAGTCTATTCCTAACTACACTAAAACTCAGCTCAACTCAGCTCAATCAGGCTGAGTTTTAGTTTAGTTTCATTACAGAAAGGCTCTTACCAACAATATTGACAAGCATATCCCATTGCCCACCATCATTTGTAGGATTCATAAGCAAATACTGCACTAGCCTCCCATCCTCAGGCTCTTTTTTCTGGGCTGTGTCCACAAAAGCATTCAAGAAGAAATAACAACGTTCAACCTAGAGTAAGGAAAGATAAATAAAATTTTAAAAAGAGAGAAGCAATAACTTTATTGGCATTATCAACACAATAAGAATCATGGAACTATCACAGATCCAACATAATAGGTATTTTAAAACTAAAGTTGGGCTAGAGAAGAAAAAGGAAGAAAAAGATTGGGGCAGGGTAGGGGGTAGTGTCTGTTGACAACTGAAGGGAGATCAGTAGAGTAGAGGAAAGGGATCCAGGGAGGGAGATGGGGACAGAAGGGGAAATACTGGGGGAATGATATTTGTCAAATTCTATTGTTATATTGTGTATATATGAATAGGTAACAACAAAGTCCCTATTATGTACAACTATAATGCACCAATAGAAAAATAAGGGGGGAAAAAAAAACTCACTAAACTTGGTAATTAAATATCAGCATCTAGTTTCATAAGAATATATGAAGTCTCTTCTTTTTTTTTTTTTGAAGTCTCTTCTTATACTTGTATAATTATTCCAACATATTGTATGTTTGTGCATACATTCTCATATTAAAATAAAACCTGAAATTTAGAGTCTTCAATCAAAACACATCTGATGTACACATATAATACACAATTTAAAGATTTTTAAATGGAATAACGTGATTGTTTTTCAGTACTACCCAAAGAAGGAGAATGAGGTCCTAAAAAGATCAAGTAACTTAAAGAAGTCAAAAAGAGAAATGATGGAAAACACAATTTTAAATCTTAAAGAAATAGGAAGTAGTAAGATAAGCCAGTGAATTTATCATTTCATGGCAATAAGAAGGCACCTACCAACCAAAGCAGTTCTGGGGGATGGGGTATAGCTCAGTAGTACAGCTCTTGCCTAGCATGTGTGAGGTCCTGGATTTGATATACAGCACCAACCATATCTACACACATACACACACACACACACACACACATACACACACACATACACACTTCTCCCTTCAATAAGAGTCAACTTTTATTCTTTGGAAATCAGAATAAATGGTGTTTCACCTATAATTAAAGGGTAGACTATAACTGGAAAAGGAAGAAATGAAGAGAAAGTCCCTACCTAGGTTGATAACAAAACAAAAAGAATCTTCCAAGATCAGTCCCATACCTTGTCCCAGAAAAATAGGTAAGATTGACTAAACTCAAATTCTTCAATATTAAATTTTTTCATGAATGGAAGTCTCATAACATTCAGACAAGAAAAGATCCAGCATCGCCCTGAAACAAGAAAGCAAAACTAGAAATTATGATGAGTGCTCACAGATTATATTGCTTCAAATATATCTCCCAATACTGCACTGCACCCATGACAAGATTTGGACAATTAAGACTAAATCACAAAGAGCAGAAACACTAAAAACAAAAAGACAGGTAGCAATTACCGTATGTAAAAGTGTGTAAAGGTTTAATATCTTTTAAAAATACATAGGTATTGTGTTCTACAACTAAAAAAATAATTGGAAAAAAAAAACTATTACAAATCACCTAAAAGAAACACCACTAGAGCCAAGCACAGTGGCACATGCCTGTAATCTCAGTGACATGGGAGGCTGAAGCAGGAGAACAGCAAGCTTGAGGTCAGCCTTAGAAATGCAGTGAAACCTTAAACAACTTAGTGAAACCTGTCTCAAAAGAAGAAACAAAAAGGGATGAGGATGTAGATCAGTGGTAGAGCACCCCTGGGTTCAATCCCCAGTACCACACACACAAAAGAAACCCCAAACCTGATTCAATCAAATGATCTATTTAAGCATCCCAAACTGGCATGGAATGAGAGTAATATCTTCACTTAAAGATAAATTAATAGTGTGCACATCCTGAAAGTCTTTGAATACTTGAATATAGGGTAATTCTCTTTGTGTGTGTGTATGTGTGTGTGTGAGAGAAAAAGAGAGAGAGAGAGAGAGAGAGAGAGAGATAGATAGATAGATACTGGGCATTGAACCTAGAAGTACTCTGCCACTAAGCTATAATCCCAGCTCCTTTTATTTTTTATTTTGGGACAAGGTCTTGCTAAGTTGCCTGGGATGGCTTAGAACTTTCGATTCTCCTTTCTTAGCCTCCTAAGTTTCTGAGATTACAGGTGTGCACCACTGTACCCAGCTAACACTCTTTTCTAAAGGAAAATTTGGAGGGAAAAAAACTTTGACTTCTATTTGGTTATAACTTTTTACAGATATGAAACCATATTCACATTATATGGATAAGTGAGAAAAACAGGTAGGTTATCTAAAAATGTGTGAGGTATCAACTCATACTAAAAATACACATAGGATAAAGATCTGATAAATTTACAGAGAAAAAAAAAAAAAAAAAAAAANAAAGTCATGAATGTCTTATATATCCATATATATATATATATATATATATATATATATATATATATATATAAAAATATACACGTTTCAAGTAGAGAGAATCTAGATGAACTATTAAATGTGAAAACAAAGTACATAGTTCATGTGCTATTTGTAAGTAAAAGTGACACAATGTATAAAACCTGACCTGTTGACTTGTTCCAGATTAATATTTTCAGGCTTTCTGCTAAACTATGTAAGATTACTGTGACATTTAACTGGATCATTTGTAGCCTGACAGCACACATCACCCTAACACACTTTCTACCACAGCAAAACATTAATTATTGTAAGGTCATGATTTTTTTCCCTTAAAATTAAAAAGTCAATGTTACTGAGGTATAATTTACATACAATAAAATACACCCGTATTAGTTAAATGTGCATTTTATGAGTTTTGACTGACTCTAGATAAGCAGTAATATGCTTTACGTCAATATAGATAGAAAAAGTGTTTTCTGGATGGAGAAAAGAATTTTCTCCATTTGTTGTGAGAATGTTCATATGTAGATCCCTTGATAACCAATATTTCACTGGAGCTATTATTTCTGAGTGGTGTGGGATTGTAAAACAAGATTTTTTTTTAACAAGTAAAGCAGAAGAACTGAATTTTTTTTTCTGTATTACGAACTCACCTATTGGTGAGAACTGACCCTATTAGCACATTAACTATGAGGAATTTATTTAAAAATCTATTTCTATGTGTTTTCTATTTCATGTATTTATATACACTTTTAGGCAATTGTGGACATGAACATTTTTGCATGGTCTGTTTTGTGACCAAGGCACAGAGGCATCTGCAAGACATGGAGCTGCAATCAGGTAATATCAAAATAGAGTGTGACCTGTGCTCAAACAGATGACCCCAAACTTGTCACTCTAGTGCTGAAACTAAATATACGGAAGAAGTCACAGATCACCAAAACAAGTCTCACAGGTAATTGTTAGGCCTCCTTTTACCTGTGTCTATTCTCTAGGGACTTTCATGTTCTTTCAATGCAAACTTCTCTCCTGCTAAGACCATTCTGAAGTAAGACACCAAATTGGGACACTGTCAAAAAAGTCAAGTCAAGTATGCAAGAAGTTCAAAGCCTTACCTGAGCTCTTCTGGTTGGTGACCGGCTTGCCTTCCTGAGGCACAACGTGCTGGAACACATGCTGCGCCCCCTGTACGGTGGCCCTCTTCAGACAGATGTCCAGCAGGTCGTGGGTGGTCCCGACATTTTGGGCGAGTACGAACTGAGGGTCAGAATTCAGTTTCTGAATCAGAGCAGCTACCTTCTCCGAATTCAGTCCTGTTGGGAGACCAAACGGGATTTTTAGCACCAAACGGGCTGATCCAAGGCTCCCACGTCCCGGGTCTAACTTTGTAAGCGCATCCTGAGGTGACCACTGAAGCCTGGAAGCCTTTTACCCAATGCTCCTCCAAGATGCTGTCTCTCTCCGGGCCGCTCGGGGCCGCCCGGAAAGCTCCATCCCCTGCATCGCCCCGGGTCCCAGCCCTCTGGCCCTACGCGCCGCCGGGCCTCACGGGTCCAGCGGAACCCCCAGGGAGGACTCCGCCAGGCACTCGGCGGAGAAGAGCTGCGCCTCACCCGCGTTGTTCATGGTGCCCACGCTGCCCAGCAGGGTAACGTTAGTTTTCGGAGGGGTCTTCAGGTGAGCACTGGGACTGCACCACGGTCAGCTGCTTAGGTGGCCCAACCTGGCTCTTGTACCCGGAGCGCCGGAAAAAGGAAACCCGCTCGGTGGCGGCTGAGGCCCAGAGAAACGGGGTCCGCGGAGGGACAAAACTCCCCCCTCGCGTTGCTGAGTCAGCGCCTTCGGGGGCTGGCCCCGCCCGGGGGAGGGCCGACGGGGCCGCCTCGCTGACGCGTGCTGTGCGGCTGGCGCCCCCACCCGGGCGGGTCCAGAGGCTACTGCGGCCCCTGCTTGCAGCCGCGCAGTCGCCGGCACTGCCCACCGTCAGGCCTGGCGGCGCCAGCACAAACGGCCATCTGAGGTCTCCCCTTCCTGGCCACAGGGGCTCCCTCCCGGGATCGGTCCCAGTCGGAGGAGGGAGGCTGAGGGCTTCCACCCTGCGCCCACACCCTGAATATTCTACCACCGAGGAATGGCCTTTTGAGAAGCCAGAACGGGCGCTGGAGGCGGTGGGAAGGAACCGAGGGGCCCACAATTAGGCTGGGGCTTAGGATGGGTTGGCACGTCTCGAGAAATCCAGCCAAAGACTTTTCCTTAAGCAGCCTTTGCAGACCAGTCACTGCATTTTCAATGACAACTTGTTGCTTGGATTCTAGTTAGAACCAAGTTCTCGTATTTGAAGGGAAGTTGGAACCAATCCCTTTCCCACCCACTCAGAAGCTACTATCACGGGTTCTACAAATATACATCTCCTCATTTCAAGAAAACTACACATTCTGGGCTCCCACTTAACCCAGCAAGTACTAAAGAGAATGACAAGGGTTCAGTCATCAGTATTGTTTTGCTAGCCTCTCTACAAAACCTGTAAATGATGTCCCCACCGCCAGGCTTTCAAGATAATTCAGCAGCTTTCCAAGATTTTGGGGACCCACAGGAGATAAAACAAGTACACATATATTTGCCTTTACACGGAAACTCTGCTATTCAAAACAATAAGAATCTTCTGTGGAACCATAATCTTGGTTGTAGATTGAAAATCATCAATGGTTTTAAGGAATTCTGATATCTGGAAAAATCCGTATTCAGGCACCAATCAGTCATTTGAGAAATCACAGTCTTTATGTCCCTAGAGGGACAGAGCTGAAGTTTGGCGATATAACATAGCAACTGTCTCCAAGGGGGCCCATTAACGTCTCATTCTTGAGACTCTTTCAGTATCTGAAGAAAAGAAACACACTAAAAATTGTGCTGAAAGAAACCACCACTCCTTTTACAAAATGATGTTCAAGCTTCCTGCCTAATTAAAATCATAAAATTATATTCAGTATCTGTCATATACCAGGAACTGGGCAAGTCGCTGATGATATGAGCATAAATGAAAAAAAACATAATTTTGCTCTTAAGAAACTCAATAATGTTGTGTGAAAAAGATGCAAAACAACTTTTAGAGAATCTACTAGAATACCAATGGTATGGTTGGAGAAATGGTGAGCTGTTAATTAGAGTCAGGGTGCCTAAATGAAGAGGTGACAAGGCTAAGGGGTGTAGATCTGTGATAAACTGCACGCTTAACATGCATGAAGTCCTGTGTTCCATCCCTAGTGGATAGGATTTTACAAGGCAAAGACTGGAGAAGGGAATTCTAGACACCTACAAAGGTACAGAGACATTAAAGCACATGGCAAAATCATGTTCAAGCCACTGTGCATCATACTGATGTGGTTAAGAACAAGGAACATGTTGAGATCAGAGGCAAGATGTAGGACTGGAAAAGTAGGTTTGGGTCAGGATATGAAGGGTTTTATATGCCACACCTGAGCATCTGGACTTTATCATATGTTTAATTAGAAGCCAAAATAGATTTTTAAACAAAGGAGCAATATGCTTAGATCAGTGTCAAGAAAAATCTGCTGGCAATGAGGAGGGTGATTTGAACGGGAGAGATTCTAGAAATGGGGAAACTTGTTAAAAGGCTATTCCAGTATTGCACTTGGGAGATTAACAAAAGCCTTAGACAGCGGAAAGGGAAGAGGCAGACAGAATCTTGAAGTTTTCAGTTGAATAAGACTACGGGGGTGGGGGGGGTTCCTTAAACAAGAGAGGGAATACAGAAAAATAGGCTATTTGAGAGTATGTAAATAGCAGGTCTGAATTCAGTTTGAGCCAGGGCAAATTTGGAGTGTCTACAGGAAATCCAGGAAGAGAATTCCAGCAGACACATGAAAAATGTCTATAGAGATTAGATAAGTCACATTGGTTAGAGATGGAAACATGAAAGTCAACAAGGTTGCAGAGGAAAAGAGGTCAGAGCAAGAAAGAGATAAGGACCAAGGATAGTACTCTGGGCTGCAGCTTACAATTAGTTTCACAGGGTGTTCAGGGCACAAGAGCACCAGCTGAGTGTGTCGAGCAGGAGTGGAAATCCAGTCCAAGCCTGGCTCTGCTTGCTCTGCCCAATCAGGGCTTAGCATGAGCTCTGGAAACAGTAACATTTAAGCATAGCTGAAGAAAAAGAAAGAGTAGTCACAAAACTGGAGTAGAGCAAGGGGTATTTTCCTGGAATCCTAGAAAGGCAAAGAGAAGATGGTGAATGAGACTGAGCTGTGGAAAAGTCAAGATTGAATATGGCAGCTGCATTGGAGACAATTCTAGAGAGGGCAACGACAATGGAAAGGTGGGGTGCAGTAAGTTGAGAGGGAAATAAATATTAGGGAAGCTCTTTTGGGAGAAAGGAAAATTTTATGTCTATTGATGTGAGGAAGGAATCAGTCCAGATAAGAAATTAAATGTATGTCAGAGAGGGTACAATTACTAACAGAGTTCAGGAAAAGAGGAGGAAATGGAATCATGGGAGAAGGTGGGAGGGACCAGTTTTACAACTACTGCCACCCTTTTCATGCCGGTGATTATATTTCCCCACCCCATGCCCAGAGATGGATATCATCATCTCTTTGCCAGATCTCCTGCTCTGCTCTTGTTGCCAGGGTGGCACCCTTCCTAACCAGCTTTCTACCTGGCAACTCACACCCACTCACTCCATGTGGGCATGGAGAGGAGGTACAGAATAAAACTGGTTTTCCAGTGGGTCCACCCCAAAGATGGACCCAGGAAGACATTTCGCCAAGGATAGACTTCTTGGGACACATCCCTGTAATTCAAGCTGGAAGAGATATTGTAGGGCCCAGTGACACCTCACAGGATGAAGCAACTAGGAACAGAATTCTAGTATCAAACCTATAACAATAGGGAAAAAAATCTTTAAAATTCTGCAAAGCAGCCTTGTGTGGTGTCACATGCCTATAATCCCAGCAGCTCAGGAGGCTGGCTGAGGCAGGAGGTTCGTAAATTCAAAGCCAGCCTCACCAAAAGTGAGGTGCTAAGCAACTCAGCGAGACACTGTCTCTAAATAAAATACAAAATAGGGCTGAGTATGTGGCTCAGAGGTCAAGTGCCCCTGAGTATAATCCCTGGTCCAAAAAAAAAAAAAATCCTACAAAGCAGTACCATCTGCTATTGCACGTAGGTCTTCTGCCTATTACTTCTATGGGGTTCCACCCAGTTAAAGTAAACAGCACTGGTCTTAAGGCAGATTTTTCCATTCTATGGTCCCTCCTTTGCTGTCCACTCATCTTTGACATGTGTTGGTCCACTGCTTCTACTTTGGTGGAAAACATCAGTTTCTTAAGTTGAATGGAAGTTTGGGCTAGAATTCAAACATTTTGCAATTCCATGGAACTCAACTAACTTCTAAGTATTGTCTCAACTAACTTTGAGATATACATTGGTCAGAAAGTCTCCTGATATTTCACCAGAGCTGATAGTAAACTTGTGGACTGAATTCAGCTTCTAGATTTTTTGTTTGACCTGCATGGTGATTTAAATTTTTTGAACCAACATTTAGATTCAAGAAGTTTTGTATGTAAGTCTGGGTCACTGGCTTCTCTTAAAAATATTGTCTTTTTCCTGTGCTAATCATTTCTCCATCAAAAGTCAAAAAACAAGAAACACATCAAAGGGAGTCCACATGATTTTCTTTATATCTAGCTTGCTTCATTCATTTATATTTATTAATCTGTGGATATTTGAGTTCTTCAACCTCTGATGTAGTGTGACTTAGGTGGGGTTTGGGAGAATTACCTCTCCCCTTCCACCCTCATCTGCTCCCTCACCCTCATCCCTGGAGTGAGTGAAGACAGCCAAACTGACCTGGTAAGGCTTTGAAATACAGGATCCTGGGCTCAAATAACTTACATCCCTTCACTACAATTTTTCTCCAGAATGGTGTCGGAAGACAGGTGAACTAGCAGCTTTAGAACTTCTACCTTCCCTGCTGCTCCTAAACTCCAGCCTTAACCCAACCCTTATTTCCCTCCTTCATGGGCCAAAGAGGTTGCTTCAGATTCAGATTTTAAATATTTCAACATATTTAATATTAGTTGTAAATTATCTAGGTGTTTGTTGTTTTGGCTTTGTTGAAACATTCTCCACTGTTCTTGAATGATGTTGTTATCCCTGCCATATTATTTCTACCTCTGGATATGACATTTCTGTGGGTCACTGTTTTCTAGATGCTGGCAATTCAGCAGAGCATTCTGGGGAGAGGAAATAGCATATATACGGTCAGAGGCATAAATGGGCTGGGGTGTGATTTGAGAACAATGAGAAAGTTTGATTCAGTTTTGTGAGTACAGTCATCCATTGGTAACTGCAAGGGATTTGTTCCAGGACCCCCTGAGGATGCTCAATTCCCTTATACAAAATGGCATAGAGCCATATGTGGTGGCTGTAATCCCAACTGCTTGGGAGACTTAGACAGGAGGATCACATGCTTGAGGCTAGCCTGGGCAATTTAGCAAGACCCCATCTCCAGATTACTTAAGATATCTAACTATGTAAATGTCACGTAAATAGTCATAGTGTATTGTTTAGGGAATAATGACAAGGGGAAACATCTGTATATGTTCAGTACAGATGCATTTTTAAAAATATTTTCATTCAGTAGTTGGTTCAACCTGCAGATGTGGTGTCTGTGGGAATGGAACCCATGTATACAGAGAGCCAAGTGTATTTAAATTATGTGAATTTAAAATAGTTCATTATAAACCACTCATAACACCTTACTATAGCTATACAATTTGAAGCAATGTGAAACCCTCACAACATTTAACATTTGTCAGGAATTGAATACTTTCAGAACTGGTGGTGGTGAAGTGAACTAGAAACTATTTATGCTATTGCCACATGGAGGAGCCATTTTAACTAGAAAAATAGTATTTTCCTTTTGACAAATTTATTCTTATTACTATGGGAAAAATAGTCTTGAATCATGGAAGGGTTGGGTTTTTTGTGTTTGATGATGATGATGATGATGGTGATTTTGGTGCCAGGTTGAACCCAGGGGCACTCACCACTAAGCTACATCCTTAGACTTTTAAAAAAATTTTTGAGACAGGGTCTTGTTAAGTGCCTCGCTAGCCTTGAATTTGCCATCCTCTTGCCTTGCCTCCCTAGTTGCTATGATTACAAGCTTATGCCACTGTGTCTAGCTGCATTGTGGAAGTCTAAAATTTTATGTAAAGGTTTTAAGACTGTATCCTTTTCATAAATGCCAAATGCTCTAGAACCTGGTGTGACAGGAGTGTAGAGTAAATGGTGGGGGAGAGAAGGTGTATGAGAGGTGAGAAAAGAGGCTGAGGGCTGGGGATGTGGCTCAAGTGGTAACGCGCTCGCCTGGCATGCGCAGGGTGCTGGGTTCCATCCTCAGCACCACATAAAATAAAATAAAGATGTTGTGTCCACCGAAAACTGAAAAATAAATATTAAAAAAAAGAAAAGAGGCTGAAAAGATGTTATTGTCAGATCTTGAAGCACTTTGAAGGGTACATATTCTTTATTCTTAGGGATATTACCATATACACAAAATCCCCCAAAGAGAAAAATGGGAGAGAACCAGCTTCAAATAATACTGTTACCAGACCAGGTCTGTTTTTGCCCTGTATGCAGTATGCCCATCACTGAAACAATACATTTATTCATATGGCCACATACGGAGACAATGAAGCAATTCTCAAATCCACCTCCCTCAGGGTAGTGATTGGGGCTACTGGAGGCTGAGGTGTGGGGAAAGGTAATTGGAAGTCAGGAAGTAATTTGTGGTCTGTGAATGGGCAGTTGAACTTCATCAGTTGTTACCATCATAACCCACATGTCAGAGATGTGATCTACAGGTCTAAAATGGGTGACTAAGAGCAAATGAGGTGGATGAAGTCTACAGGATTTATTTAGGTTTTCGCTTAATTTCACTATTGCCCATAAAGGCAATAGGTTGGCATTATATTTCTCTGAAATTTCCCTCTCCCTACTCCCCATTCATTTATTCAACTGCTTATTGAACACCTACTGTTCAGCCGTGAACTGTCCTAGACACTGGAAATACAAAAATGTGTAAGATTTTAGTTGCTGACCTCAAGGAATTTTAAGTTAGGAGGGAAATAAACGAAATTAATTTTTGGTTTTTGATGAATAAAAAAAAAGTTTCATAAAGAACTGCTGTGTCAGGCACTGTATTAGACACAGAAATACACAGGAAAATCAGACAAGTTCCCCAACCTCCTGGTGCTTACATTCTAGTGGGCAAGACAGACAATAAACAAATACATGCAGATAATTTTAAATAGTGGTATAAAAAGTAAAACAGGATGATGTAATTGTGACTAGCCAGGGGTAAAAGTGGCATGAAAGTCTTCTCTGAGGTCTGATGCAGTGACACAGCTTGCAATCACAGTGACTCAGGAGGCTGAGGCAGGAGGATCACCAGTATAAGGCCAGCCTGAGAAACTTAGTGAGACTGTGACTCAAAATAAAATATAAACTGTATAATACAATAAATACATAAATCAGTAACATGGTCTAGGTTTTTTTTTTTGGAGGGGGAGGGTGGCCAGGAGGTACTGCAGACTGAACCCAGGGGTGCTCTACCATTGAGCTACATCCTCAGCCCTTTTCATTTTTTAATTTTGAGACAGGGTCTTGCTAAGTTGCTGACGCTGGCCTTGAACTTGGGATCTTCCTGCCTCAGCCTCCTAAGTAGTTGAGATTACTGGTTGTTCCACCATGTCAGAGTAACATTGTTATTTGTTATCAAGCATTGTGTACTGTATGTAATTTTGGGTACTTTCATAAGGCTTGCAGAGCAGTAGGTTTGTTTATTCTAGCCTCACCTCAAACATATGGTGTAAGGTGTTGTGCTATGAATCAGGGCACAGGTCACTAGGCCATAGGAAGTTTTCAACTCCATTATAACTTTACAGGACAACTGCCTTATACATGGTCCATCACTGACTGAAACATCTTTATGTAATGCATGACTATTTTGTAAAGCTGAAGTAACCCAGCCACTCTATTCTTGGATATATATTCCAGAGCTACTCTGTTCAATATGGTGACCACTAGCTGCTCAGGAATGTTTACATTTAAATTCATAAAATTAAAAATTCATATGTGCTGGGTGTAGTGGTGCACACCTATAATCCCAATGACTCTTGAGGCTGAGGCAGGGAGATCACAGGTTTGAGGCCAGCCTCAGTATCTTAGTGAGATCCTCATCAACTTAGCAAAACCCTGTCTCAAAATAAAAAATAAAAAAGGGTTGGGGATGTGGCTCAAGCGGTAGCGCGCTCGCCTGGCATGCGTGTGGCCCGGGTTCGATCCTCAGCACCACATACAAACAGAGATGTTGTGTCCGCCGAAAACTAAAAAATAAATATTAAAATTCTCTCTCTCTCTCTTTCTAAAAATAAATAAATAAATAAATAAAAAGGATTAGAGATGTAGCTCAGTGATAAATCACCTCTGGGTTCAATCCCCAATGCCAAAATAATAATAATAATGATAAATAAAAATAAAAATTTAGGTTGAGGGTATAGCTCAGTAGTAGGGTATTATGCCTAGCATGTGCAAGGCTCTGGGTTCAACCCCTAGTACCAAAATAAATAAAAATTTAAAAAATAATGGGCTGGGGATATGGCTCAAATGGTAGCGCGCTCGCCTTGCATGCGTGAGGCATGGGTTCGATTCTCAGCACCACATAAAAATAAAATAAAGATATTGTGTCCACCTAAAAACTAAAAAATAAATATATTAAAAAATTTATAAAAAAAAATGGGCTGCGTTGTGGCTCAGGGGTAAAGACCTTGCCTAGCATGTGTGAGGCACTGGTTTGATCCTCAGCACCACATAAAAATAAGATAAAGGTATTGTGTTCTCCTATAAATAAAACATAAATATTTTTAAAAAATAAATAAATAAAGTTTTTCAGTTGGAGGAGTCACATTCCAGGTGCTCAATATCCACATATGGCTACTACATTGAACAGCATAGATATGGAATATTTTTATCATCATAGTAAATTCTATTGGATGGTGCTTCTCTAGAAAAATTCTTACTTACATATATTAGGCGTTATGGTCAATACTATTTTAGCATTGTTGGTGATTGCATAGAATACGACAAAAAATTGAAAATCTACACGGTAAGTACAGAAACAATGTTTTTAGTGCAAAAAGAAAATGGCAAAGCAAATAGCATGCTACTATTTTTCAGAATTCAAAAACAAGCAAACTTGAATCATGTATTGCTTAGAGTTATGAACAAAAATGGTAAAAATAATTTAAAAAATAAGTAAAACAAGGAATCTCCAGCATTGAAACAAAACAAAAACAAAAAACAAACAGGAAAGCCAGCCATGGTGGCGCACACCTATAATTCCAGAGAGTCTGGAGGCTGAGGCAGGAGGATTTCAAGTTTCAAGGCCAGTTTCAGCAATTTAGGGAGACCCTGTCTCAAAATAAAAAATGGAAAGGTCTGGGGAAGGAGCTCAAGGGTACAGTGCCCCTGGGTTCGATCCCTAATACCAGGGGGTGAAGAATAAAAAACAAAAGAATGTTAAACACAAAAGTCAACATAGTTAGTATTTACCTTTGGAGAGCAGACATTATGAATTTCAAAGGTATTTGAAGTTTTTTATTTCATAAGCTGGTGTTGGGGGCATGGGTGTTCGTTCTATTCATTATACCTATATATTATCTATATTTTTGTGTATATTTACTATTTCTTCTTAAAAGATCAGTAGGACTGCATGTGTAAATGATGGACTAAAAAGAGAAAGGAATGTGAGGAGTCGTCTTAGGAGACAATAATTTGAGCAGGCAAGAGTG
Source organism: Marmota marmota marmota (assembly GCF_001458135.2). Taxonomy (NCBI): domain Eukaryota; kingdom Metazoa; phylum Chordata; class Mammalia; order Rodentia; family Sciuridae; genus Marmota; species Marmota marmota. The sequence continues at coordinate 3,028,287 of NW_025999891.1, read as the reverse complement.
AATGGTGATGTGGATCGAGAAGGCAGCAGTAAAGGAAAAAACTGGATAAATATGGGATCTATTTGGGACATAGTTCACCCCAACCCTAACTGTTGTGCTGGGGTGGAGATTTGCATGGTGTGATGTGGAACATGGAGAATGGTTTTTCTAAGTCAGACTCGAAAGGTTCCTAGAAGATGACAGATCACCCAAGTTCTGCACAATTAGGAATTTGTCAAGTGATATAGTTGGGAAAAAGGAATCCTACTCAGAGATAATGGCTTATGCAAGAATCTTAAAGTAGCAAGTCTCTGAAAACTGCAAACTTGAACATAGCATGGACTAAAGAGAGGGCAGAGGCCATGGTTGGAGGATCAACCATGTCCACTGAGAAGTTGAAATGTTATCTGAAAGATACAGGGAAACTTCCTCTATTTTTCTTTCCTTCTGCCAGGGAGAAAGGAGGCTCTTTGTGAAATATAACAACGAGGCACTGATCCTCAACACTGTGGGGATCTGGTTAGAAGGATGTTCTGATTGGGCTTCTGATTGGGCTTCTCTGGTAGCCCAATTGTACTAATCACCCTGATGAAACCATGACCCACAGTCACTAAGACCTGAATTTTGTTAACGTACAGAAAAGTTGAAGATAAAAGAAAAAGAAGGGCAGCCAGGTGGGGTGGCCCACACCTGTAATCCCAGTGACTTGGGATGTTGAGGCAGGACAATCATAAATTTGAGACCAGCCTGGGCAACTTAGGAAGACCCTGTCTCAAAATAAAAAATAACAAGGCTTAGGGGTAAAGCCTCCCCCTCCCCTGAGTCCAATCCCCAGTATTTCCAAAAATAAACAAATAGGACAAATGACAGACACTTAAAAGGAGAAATTGGACCTGAGAGAAAATAATAATTATATGCCATCGGAGAACATGGGTCCTGCTTTTCTCTTAGGAATGCTGTTAGGCTGGCTCTACTTAGCTTTAAAACCAGAGCTTTCTTTAATTCTTCTTTTGTTTGTGAACTACACTTTTTACTATCTGAATCAAATACTTAAGTAAAACAATTATGGTATTCTTTTTGTCTTTTTCTTAAGACAATGCATAAAAATTTTTCAAAAATAAAGGTAGTATACAGAAGTTGGTGACTGCATCCCACCTTTTCCAGTGCATACCTTTTGTTCTATTTTCTTATCCAGTTTCTGTTTTTGATTCTCACCTTATTTTTCTTTCACTTAATTTTCTTTCTTCCTTATTCCAAGAATGATTCATTGGACAGAAGTAAAACAGAACATATTTATAGCCCAAATGAAAACTGAAAAAGAGATAACATGCATCTCACCCTGAAAGTGGATGAAAACATGGGTCTCTCTTTTTTTAGGATTGAAATTTTTTTGTTGTTCCCTAAAAGCCCTCATTTAGAAAATCTGATTGCATCTAGGAGTGTATCTCAGAAGCAGAATGCTCACTACCATAGGAGGCCCTGGATTTAATCCCCAGCACAATGAAAGGAAGAAACAGAGAGAGAAAGAGGGGTGGTGGTAGTGGAGAAGAAATTCTGATTTCTTACATTAAATGAGAAAGGCAGCACGGAGTTAGCAAAAGAGACCAGAGTTTGAAGTCCACTGGACCTGGCTTTAAGTCCTAACTCTACTATTTGTAAATGGGTACAGTCATTTAATCTCTGAGTCTCCGTTTCTTCTTCTAAAAGTGAAGTGGATAATAATATTAGCTATAATAGCTAAAGTATATTGAGTGCATATTATGAAAGACATAAACCCAGGTAATCTGAGTTCAGAGACTAAGCACTTAAGTTTTCTAAGCCTGAGGATCAAACAATATAATATGATTGAAGGTACTTTGAAACTCGAATACTCTAGACATTCTGGTTTTAATAATGAGCCTACAGTTTTATGAATTGCTGAATGCTTTTATATGTCATTTTCTTATTTATCAAAAAGCAACCATTTGTGGATGGTTTAGGTTTCTTGGGGGCTTTTATTATAGTCTTTGACAAATGGAACATTCTCATGATATTTTTCTTAGGCATGTATGCTTCCAGCTGTTAGGTTTTCACATTGGCCCATTTTAATTTGTAGAATGAACGTAGAAAATAATGATGGTCACTCATCAAGGACTCAATGTCAGAAGCATCAATTAGATGATTAATAGCACTAATGGAATTTTAAAAAGCTTTTTTTTTTGAGAGAGAGAGAGAGAGAATTTTTTAATATTTATTTTTTAGTTTTCGGCGGACACAACATCTTTGTTTGTATGTAGTGCTGAGGATCAAACCTGGGCCGCACGAATGCCAGGCGAGCGCGCTACCGCTTGAGCCACATCCCCAGCCCCCCCCCCCAAAAAAAAGTTTTATCCTTACATTTAGAGTGATCAAAAGAGATCATGAATTGGTAGCAGAAATTTAACCTGTTAATAAATCATTAAATATTTTCTTCAAAGCAAATATGACCCACATCTCAAATTGGAGCAAAGTCCTTTAGACTGGTGATTTCCAAGTGAGCTGAGTTTGTTATTAAACACTTTTATGAAGTACCATAACTATAAAATCATTTCAGGAATTCAAGGCTATGAGTCTTTAGCGGCAACAAAGTTTATATCATCTTTGGTGGAATTGTTTAATCATGCCCTTGAACTGCTTGTAAAATCTACAAAGAACAGCTGAAGTAAAAAATTATCTGTTTTGGTCTGAGAATTTGTTTCAAAAGATACATACTGTTTGTACAATGACACTCAAGGAAGTAGTAAAATCTCCTAAGAATGATTTAATTATTCTAAATGTGCCTGTGTGTATGCACGTGTGTGTGTGTTGTTGTTGCTGTTGTTTCAGCAGCACTGGGGACTCAACCCAGGGGCACTCTACCACTGAGCTACATCCCAAGTCCTTTTTATAATTTTTATTTTGAGACTAAAGTTGTTGAGGCTGGCCTTGAACTTGTGATCGTCCTGCCTCAACCTCCTGAATTGCTAGGATTATAAGCATGCACCATTGCACCTGGCATGTAAATTTATTTTTTAATGTCAATCATATAATAGGAAGGCTCCCAGGATCTTACAGATTATCTTCTGCTCTGATACCAGAGTTTTGAGTCTATAAAAGATTATATGATTTCCTAGAGCTGAGCGGTTAATTTAGTGACTAAGCCAGGATGAGAAACAAGTTTTTCAAAGTAACTGGGTGTATATATATATATATCAGGCAGCTTCATGTATGTCTGGTTATCTACAATTTTTCCAGGAGCAGTGTTGAATATACACAGCAGGGTAGTATGACAAACTATAGGAATCTGACTACCCACTTCAACACTGACTGTGTTCCAAGACAAATTTGAACGGGGGCTTACTCAAGCATTAGGTTCCAAAGTCAAGCAAAAATTGATTGCAGTTAAAATTTCCTTGGAAATGTCCCAGGAAGGTGTGTTAATCAGCTTTTCCATCATCGTGACCAACTACCGGATATAATCAGCCTAATAAGGGAAAAGGTTTATTTCAGCTCCCAGGTTCAGAGTTTTTCAGTCCATGGTGGTTTGGTCCTATTGCTATAGGTCTGAGGCAGCACAGGAGACCATGGGGAAGCATGTGGCGGTGGGGGGCTGGGGGAGGAACTGCTCACCTCATGATGGCCAAGAAGCAAAAGAGCAAGAGGAGGAAACTGGTGTCCCATAGTCCCCTTTGAAAGCACAACCCCAGTGACCGAAGACCTTCCACTGGGCCCCACCTCTCAAAGTTTCCCCCCCACCTTCCAATAGCATAGCAGGCTGGGGACCACACCTTTTAATACATGACTTTGGTGAGGGGGAGACATTTATGAGCAAAACTATAGCAGAAGGTATCCTCAGAGACCCAAGAACCTTCTTTTCGTAAGTACAGTAGAGCTGGCTGTTGCTTTAGCTGGCTCTTGCTTGTTTCTTTGGCTGAGAACAAAAATGAAGGAGTTGTAAATCCTTCCTTCCTTCCTCTCTCCTTCTCCTTTCTTTCCTTCCTGCAGTGCTAGGCAATCAAACCTAGGGCCTCATGCGTGCTAGGCAAGTAGTCTACCACTAAGCCATATCCCCACCTCCGCCCAGAAATGCAAAATCTTGAACACTAGATTCATCCTCAGTTCACAAGATGCTCATACTTAGAAAGCTGGAGGGAATTAGAATTGGCCAGGGTAGCTGATCTAGCACCCTCCCTCTTCATGTTCACTTCAGGGCTGGCGTTCTTTAAATAAAATGTCAGGCCTCACCATGGGCACTTCAGGTTAATCTCTCTCTGCCTCCACCTTATTCTCCTCTCCCTCTCTGTCTTTCTATATCTGCTTTTTATTTGAATCCAAATGTTAAATGTGTCAACAGTGGGTGTTCGCTTATTCTCTGCATATGTTCTGGTATGTAGGAAGTACCTTATAATGTTCATTTTTTTTTTTTTGTACTGGAGATTGAACTCAGGGGCACTCAACCACTGAGCCACATCCCCAGCCCTACTTTATATTTTATTTAGAGACAGGGTCTCACTGAGTTGCTTAATGCCTTGCCATTGCTGAGGCTGGCTTTGAACTCACCGTCCTCCTGCCTCAGCCTCCTAAGCCTCTGGGATTACAGGCATGTGCCACTGTGCCCATCTTTGTGTATGTGTGTGTGTGTGTATTTTTAAGGTTGATGGACATTTATTTATTTATTTATTTATTTATTTATATGTGGTGCTGAGGATCGAACCCAGTGCTTCACACATACTAGGCAAGCGCTCTACCACTGAGCCACAACCCCAGCCCTGCAGCTTCATTCTTAATGTAAGAGACAGTCTAATGATTAAGGACCCAAGAGTCCAGATCTTGCTTCAACCACTAATAAGCTACACGACCTGGGTCGCATGACTTAAATCCCTGGTGCCTCAGTTTTCTTCCCTTTAAAAGGAGCGTAATAAAAATAGGACCCTTGTTCTGTGACTGTTACAAGGATTTAGTGAGTTATATTTAAAGTGCTTAGGACAACTTAAAGCAAGTGCTTATGTGAATGTAACTATTCTCATGTGATGCCACAATACCTCTGGTAACTCCGAGAACTCAGTTTTGATGATTCCTAACAGTGTCCAGTAGAAACAAGTAGTGGTTATGTGGGATAGCTTAATCACTTAAATTTTCTGAACTTTAGTATCTTCAGTCACAAATCATAAGAAATGACAGCACTATGTATCTCACAGAGTGGCTTTATGAATAAAAAAGATAAGTATAAAAATGCTTTATAAACTATAAGGTAACATGATGATGTAAGAGGTTATTAGTATTAATGTATTCAAACAGGGGCTAACACTACAGTTGCTATCAAAAGTGACAGAAGCTGGCTTTGAACATGTCATCCTCCTGCTGACTATAGTGGCACCCACCTGTAATCCCAGTGGCTCAGGAGGCTAAGGCAGGAGGATGACGTGTTCAAAGCCAGTTTTAGCAACGGGGAGGCACTTAGCAACTCAGTGAGAACCTGTCTCTAAATAAGATATAAAATATGGCTGGGTTGTGGATTAGTGGTTGAGTTCTCTCTGGTTACCCACCCCCCACAAAAAAAAGAGTGCCAGAAGAAATAAGAACAAATAAATCATGATTTTCCACAGCAGTACTCCAGGAATCTGTTGGCAGGAGCTCTAGATCTCCAATGTTTTTTATATGTGTTTATATAAAAATGCATATATGTGTATACATACATATAATATATATCTTGCATAATATATATGTGTTGTATATTTAATATATATATTTTAATAAATGCATATATGATTACATAATATGTACTTTATATATATACACACACTTTATATATATACATATATATATACACATATATATAAATTCTCTGAGAACTCAATTTTTGGTGAATTCATAATAGAGTTCTCCATGTTTTCCAGTATTAAGTAAATGAAAATGAGCCATGATGTTGTTGCAGAGACAAACTTGAGAAAAAAAATACCTGAGCTCAAAGACATTGTGATTAATGTATATATTTTGTTTTCTATAGTCAATGGCATGAGATTGAGTATCATTTGGGTTTTTTTTTTTTTGATAAAATGAGACAAATTACTTAATTTTATTCAGGCTTGCATATTGCTGCCCTATCTCTTCTAAGATGTGTTGTCAATATATGTAAATCTATTCAAAGAGAAAAACATGCTTTGGTTGCAGGTTATTCAGCATTTTATATGACAGGGTGAGAGGGATGAGGTTATTAAGAAACTTGCCTCTGAAATTAAACATTATTTTATCAAACTAAATGAATGTTTCTCCTGAACTCTACTTTTCTTTTGTTTTTATTTGGTGTTGGGAATTGAACCCAGGATTCTGAGCATGCTAAGCAAGTGCTCCACCACTAGGCTATACCCCCAGCTCCCGTTGAATTCTTACTGTAATAATACTTGCATTAGTCAAAATAAGCTAAGTTATGCTACAGTAACAAATTATCTCTAAAAATCCAGTGATTTAACATGAGGTTCTTGTTAGTGAAAAATTGACACAGGCAATACCATTTTGAAACCTATCCTCCGTCTTAGAACAAGTCACCCCACAATAACTCTGACTCAGCCTGACCTAAACCACAGACAATACTCCATCATTTCACAAGAAAGGAAATTGTTATCTGAAACTGGAATCTTGAGAAACACCTTGTTTGACATGGAACAGTGACCACCACAGAGAATAAAGGTAACAACCACAAAGGCCCTTCCCTGACAAGCCCCTAGCTATGGCCTAACTGCAAAAATTCCCCCACTCCCTCATTGCCCTAGGAAACTCCTCCCAACTTCCCTAGGCTATAACAGAAGACCAATTCCAGCCTTTGCTGGGACCCCCAAACCCACCAAAGGCTTATCCTAAGTAAACCTGTGTTATTGTTGAACCGCCTCTCCTCTCTATTTTCTTCATTCAGTTCTTTCCTTACAGTTCTGTTTCTCATTTACATGTGAGCAGGAAGCTCTGTTCCACGTAGTTGTTCAGAACTCCACACTGACAGATGCTTTGACATCCTCCACAATTCCCATGTTAGGGGGAGAAAGAACTTAAAAGAACATGCACCCGTTCTGCTTTGCTTTATCTGTAAGTGGCACCATTAATTCTATCCATAGCCCCTTGATGATAATGAGTACCATGCATTACCTAATGACAAGGGGACCGGAATATATGAAGAGCACAAAGATTTCCAGTAACTGATATAAATGTCTCAGCCACCATCTCCAGGCCCTAAAGGGGTAATATCCTTTCTGTGACTTGAGTACCTTTGTCCTCACTCCTTTGCCCAAGATCATGTCGTATAGAAGGAAGAACATGGACTGTGGGGTCAGACTGCCCCAAGTTTGACTCCCAGCTCCATCTTATGCTCATTGTGTGACTTTGAATAAGTCATCCTGCTTCTCTAATCCTCAATATGCTCACCTGTAAAATGGAAATTTCAACACCCACCTTTCAGCGTTGTTGCAAGGATGAGAAATGATCTCTGCAAACCCTGTGACAAATAGTGATACGTGATGATTATCATCATCAGGAGGAGAAGCCTCTATTTAAGGCAGCAATTCTTAACTTCAGTTCTGCAACACCCCTAGATATAGCAAACTATATCAAGGAACGTCGAAACATTTCCCAAAGGCTCTCCGACCAAGGTTATTATAAATTCCCTTTACTTACTTAAATAAATTCTCTACGGGTCATTAGAAGTAGAATTGATATGACCTCACTCTTGGCATATTAGGAAAGAGGTGAGGTTTCTCTTTATTACACAACCTTTGCCCCTTCTGTGATATCCCCTCCCCTGCTTCAGCCCCTAGGCTTTAAATCAGCTTGGGTGTGAACCCCAGCTTAGTCACTGTCTTTATGTTAGTTAAGCATTCTGAGCCTAAGTGTCCTCATCTTCGAAGTTGGGACAATCCTGACTTCTTCATAGGGTTGTTTATGGGATGCAATGATGTAGATAAAATCCTGGGCACACTATACTAACTGTCCTGTAACTTAGTTTTTCAGGATCATGCTTGAGCTGTGGGGAACAGGAGGCAATGAGTGAAAATCATAACAGCAGTTTCACAAAAATCTCCATGAGAGAATGAAAATCCAGTGGACACTGGGTTATAATCTACCTGGCTGAAAAGGGCACATATGTCTAGGATTCCTCTACTCCTTGATATTCAGGACTAAAGCAAACAAATAACACCAACAAATTTTAAATTAGGAGATCTATGCATTAAATTCAGATTGCTGTCTTCTCTTAAAAAATCATATGTGCAGCCAGGCACAGTGGCACATGCCTGTAACACCAGCAACACTGGAGGCGGAGGCAGGAGGATCCCAAGTTTGAGGCTAGATTCAGCAACTAAGTAAGGCCCTAAACAACTTAGTAAGACCTGAGAGTGGTAGTTCATTGGCAGAGAACTTGCTTGAGGCCTTGGGTTTGATCCTCAGTACCAAAATAAAAGAAAAAATCTGGGGCCCAAAAAGGAGAAGAAATAATAATGTGTCCTTATTAGTGGAAAGATTGAGAGAGGGGCCACTGATCTTGTCACTTTCCCCCTGGACTTGTCCAATGATCAAAACCAGGGCATAAATATTGGAATTTCAGGTACTTTAAAGAGGGTAGAGAAAACACTGGGGAAAGGCTGTGGGGTCCTCTTTTGAGTTCTGGAATTTCATGTCCTTCTAAGGCAGGTTCACTTTTGATTTTTAACAATAGACATAATTTTTAATACAAGCCCTGTTTTTTAATAAACTGAAGGGTGAAAGGAAATGTAATGGTCATTTATGATATTGCTCTGCTCTGTTAAAACAAGTTAATGTTCCCTGTCAGTGCCAATGTACAAGGCCATTGGATTTTATACAGGTGAAGAAACTCTTTACTGATGACCTGTAATTCTCAAGGATTGTTACATGATCTAGAACAAAGCTGATTCATAATTCTGCTAGGTGGGGCAAAGGTATTACATTTTCAGTCTTTCTTGCCAACTCTTGCCCGCATTTAACTACACTATGTAGGCATCTTTGGAGAATCTTAGAATTGTCAAGCCTGATGTGTCCTTTAAGTCTCTCCTAATTCAACCTCCTCATTTTCTAAAGGTCCAAAGTTGGGAAAAGGGCTTGCACAAGACAGCAAAGACTGCAACTCTGGTTTCCTGCTTCCAAGTCCATTTTGATATGTAAATTTTTCTATTTCCTTTTCTTTTAAAACTATCCCAACCTGTTATTGCCTTAGATCTTTCTTTATTTTTCCTCTTCTTCTTCTTCTTTACAGTCTCCAGGCTTCTTCTACTACGTCATTTAAGCTTTCAGATTTTTCACAATCCTCCCACTTTATCTTTACAGAATTTTCATGGGGCTTCCAAATTTTATTTTAAGAAATCCCAAAGAGGGATGTGATCTTGAGGCTTCCCCACAAAACCCTGCTCAGGGCTCCAGAAAGAAATAGCAATCTGTAAGCCACAGAATCTGTCTAATCCATGCTGATGTTTCCAAGGAAGCAAAGAGAGCTTCACAAGATTTGTGTCTGTTCTTTTTAGAAACAAGTCTGTTGAGATTTCATATATTCTGCTCATTTCTTCTTTTTGATTCTATGTCAGTAAGAGCCTTTCTACCACTTGCCTGACAGCAGATCTCCCTGCTCCCCTCTCTTCTCTCTCATTGCGGCACATTTAGCTACTGCAACATTAGATGAAAACTTATTTTTTTTTCAGGCTGGGGGTGTAGCTCAGTGGTAGGGCACTTGCCTAGCATATGTGAGGCTTTGGGTTTGATCCCTAACACTTAAAAAAAGAAAGGAAAGAAAAAAAAAATTTTTTCCCCTAAAGTAGAGGTGGAGCACACAAAGATACCAAAGATGATTCTGGCCAGCATTGCCTCTTCATCAGTTCAAGCCAGTTGTATGGGAAAGAGAAGCCTAGATTCTTATGAAAAAAGGATGGGGGTGGGGGTGGGGGAGACTGATAAATTTTAAGCAAGCTGCAACTTGAAGTTGATATGTATGAGAAAAGTACAGGCTGATTCATAATTAATACACCTAGATCTATGCAAAGGACCATGGAAAAAGAATCAAAAGATGCTTGGAACACACTGGCCAGCTCCCTCCCTTGCTCTTCACACATTCATTTCCTCATAGAGCTCATCAATTTTGTGACCATGTCAACCACGGTGAGAAGAGAAAAATAAGAACATATGCTGAATTTTTCATAATATTAAATTTATTCCACTTGGAGGACTGTCTTATGTTCTGAGATTATAATCTTTCTTTAGTCCTAAGACATTTCTTTTATAAAACGACAGTGAAAGTAAGTGATAATTTGCATTTTTTATGTACTTTCCTAGTAATTTAGAAAAAAAAAAAGATCACTCTACGTTGTTCCCTCATATTTATTTTTATTTTTTGGTAATTGGACTGATTTGGGAACTCCAAATGCCTGTTAATATCGTACCTGAAAAAAATACAAATCAAATAGTAGATGGTTGTCAATCTAATCGGAACAAATAATTAATTCACATACACTTTAAGGAGAAAACTTAACGAAATCTTACTTTTCATTCTGAACAGCTCTCTCCATAAAATTGTCCCATAAGTATATCAAATTAGTCATAACAACTACTGTTAAGTGATTAATGAAACACTTCATCATAACCTCTGACAATTTGACAGGAGTGAATTTAATAATAGCAATAAATACAGATGGGGCTACATAAATTGAGGAGGTCCTGATGCACAACTCTTCCTCTATTCGATGGCATCTCAGTGTTCTCATCTGAAATGAACCAAGAAATTAATTATAATGATGATCTTAGCAACACACACAAAAAAATTCAAAACAAAATCCATCCTCTCTGACGGAGGCTTTTATTCTTGTTACCCCACTGCCCACTTCACATGCGTGGAGCCAAGAGACTAAAGGAGCTCCAAAGAAAGGTAATAATTAGGGTGAAGAATGTAGCTCCTGACCTGGTTGTGAAGCAGTACTACAGCAGTCAGTGGCTCCCCGCAGGGCAGGTCCTCTCAGTCATTTGCTTCGTTTGGCAATACAGTTGCAAAACTATTGGCCAAACTTGCTTAGAGAGTAGGTGTAAGACCCAAAGGTGTTCTTGGTTCTAGGCAACCTTTCAATCTGTCTTACTGTAAAGTGGAGGCAGATTTTCCTGCACGTTCTATTCCCCCCACACCCCAACCCCTTCACCTTCGTATATCACCCATCTCTGGAGGATTTTGCCTGGAATGGCTTAATAATGTACCGCTGCTGCCCACTGCTTCCGGAAATAACCCCAGTCCAGAGTACTTACAAAGCTGTTTCTGTGTGAGGGTCTTTCTCTTTTATGCAAAGCTGAAAGCAAACACAAAAGCAATGAGTTTTCCTGCTTTTCTGAGGCCCATGGATAAGTATTTTTAATACATCAAGAAAGCCTAGGGACAGGTGCTGTGGAAATACAGCCACCTCTGCACTGGCTGAGGTCTCATTTCTTTGGTCACTTAAATAGTTTTTATTGAATTTCAAAAAGATGCAACTTTTCATCAGGATGTTTTCAGGACCCCTAAACAGTCAGGTATTTCATATATAGATATCAAATTGCTTTGGATTGGTACAAAGGGTGGGGTGAATTTCTTCTTGGGAGACATTATTGCCCTGAGTAACACTTAGTTATGTATTGCAAAGAGAATGCCCCTTGCTGACTGGTGAGTTCAGCAGAGGACTTTCCGCCATATCAGCCCTTCTTTGGCACTGAATTAACTGGCAGAATCAAATGCATGCATTAACTTATGCATGCACATACTCTGAATCATGCTAAGCAATGAGGTTAACCATTTGACAATTCCAACCCCAGCCCACTCCAGCTGAAGCATGTGACTGTACTTAAGAGGTAAGCACGTAGATCTCTGAACCCAGAGCAGATGTTCCTCCTTGTGTTTACTTACTGTACCTCAGACACCATAGCAACAATAAAGGGAAATTTAAAAGGAAGAAAAATCAACTCAAAATCGCCTACCAATTCCTTACCCCTAACACCACAGCTATTTTCATTCAGGCCTTGTCCATATGTACTTCTATTCTTTGTGAAGCAATATTCATTGTAAACACACACACATATGTATATATATTTACAATATTTATTCCTTTGAGCAACTTCATTTTAGATCTTACCATAAGAGGACCAGACAAAATTTGTTATAACTCAAGTCATTTATATAGCCAGTTTTCTGGCATTATTTAGGTGATTCTTTGTGTGGGTGTGTAGTGCTGGGGATCGAACCCAGGGTCTCATGCATATAGAGAACCCACTCTGCCACTGAGTCACACCCCAGCCCTTTAGATGACTTGTTGCCCCAATAGCTCAGAATTCTTAGATACCTTCATTATTCTTTGTCGTCTAGCAAGCAGTCCAAAGCACAGTGTCAGAAAGATCACAACACATGCAGCAATAATGGGTTCTATTGGTACCACCACAGCTTTATCTGTCAGAAATGCAAACACAGGGAAGAAAAATGAACAATTGTATGCTTCTGATATGTAAGTCCCAGTCATTGTCTCTTGCATTTTTATATATCATCTTCTTAATTAAATCTTCCCAACAATGCCAAAAGGTAGATAAGTACCATTTTACAGACAAGGAAGCAAGGGCTTTGAGAGATCAGTTCCAAAGTCACAGAACTAATAAATGGCAGAGACAGGTTTATGAATTCATTCCTTTATAAAAGAATAATTTATTATAATATGACTAGCTCCCCCAAAGCAAGCAGTCAGATCACTTTGTGCTTTCTTCATCCACAATTTCTGCCCTAAAGAAAGAAGTAGGCGGAAGTTAATAATTTTTTCTGGCTTTTGAAAAACCAAAAAAAAAAAAAATTTTAGGTGGTATCTCAGAGCAGGAAAGAAGGGGAAGAAGGCTTTGTGAGTAAGAAGATAAAGAGTGCAGAACTTTCTGGAGAAGGAAAGAGAGAGAAGTCTATGGGCCCTGGGAGTACTAGGGACAATTATACCTGTACTGTGAGAGTAGCCTAAAGAGGTGTCAAGACATTATAGAAAATGACTGCATGGTGCCTCTAGGGAAATAGAACTCTAAGCCTTTCCAACTTTAGCAAAGATTTTCTCTCTCTCCCTCCCCCTCCCCGACTCTCATTCCATTCCCTTATTATCTGAGCTCCAGGTAATAACAGAGTTATTTCTCTCATCAGACAGGCATGATGCCTGTGTTTGAAAGCTTTCCAAAAGCCTTTGAAAATATTCGCAATCTGGAGGTGAGATGGGGGATAAAGCATGGTCTCCAAAGCATAAAAAGAAAATATCAAAATTAGTAAACTAAAATAAAATGTAACCCTGTGCTAACTATAACCCAACTGTTAAATATCAATGTTTCAATTTCAAGGATGAAATTAATAACTTATTTATAACAAACTTCAAAATGTATTCAAGTTATAGAGCTCCTTTCAAAATGTTTATGGCAAAAAAATACTCTTAATGTGCTTTGTTTTAATATGTTTGATATGAGAGGGGAATGAAGTGCTTCAAAGTAGAAGTGTTTAGGGTCAAAACAAAGGGTTTTTTTTTTTTTTTTTTTTTGCCTTCATTTTTTCCCATTCCCTCTGCTGACAAACGTATAGGTTTGGATTTAAGAGTGAGGAGTGGTTTTAGAAATCCATTTAAAAAAAAATAACTAGATAATCAGCATCTTTCTTCTGAGTGTTTCTTACTTCTCTTCTGTTTGTCATTAGGCTGGGAACTCAAAGATCAGTGTGTCTCACCTTGCTGCCCAAGACAATTTGTGGAAGTTTTCTTTCCTTAAAGTCCATCAGCCAGCATGGTGACACACGCCTGTAATTCCAGCAGTTTGGGAGGTTGAGGCAGAAGGATCATGAATTCAAAGCCAGCCTCAGCAAAAGCAAGACACTAAGCAACTCAATGAGACCCTGTCTCTAAATAAAATACAAAATAGGGCTGGGGGTGCGACTCAGTGGTCAAGTACCCCTGAGTCCAATCCTGGTACTCCCCCTGCCCTAAAAAAAAAAAAAAAGCCAATCAGAATTGCTTTCTACATTTGGTTCTAGCAAGGACCTTCTGGTATGGAAGGGCATAATTCCCCTAAAAGGACTGACTGGAATTCTTAATGGGCAATTCCTTGGATAGGGATATTTCTCCAAAGAAAATCCTAGATTTCCCAGATTCATCATTTGTTGTCATCAAAAATATTTTTTAAAAGATATTTATTTTTTAGTTGTAGTTGGATACAATATTATTAATCAATTAATTAATTTTTATGTGGTGCTGAGGATTGAACCCAGGGCCTCTCCTGTGCTAGGTGAGCGCTCTACCGCTGAGCCACAATCCCAGCCCCGCCAAAGTTATTTACTGAGACTCTATTATGAGTTTTTCACCATGCTGGATATTGCTTAAAAAGAGAGTTACCTTTAACAATCAGGTGAAAGTCCAAGGTCTCCATTTTCAGAGGTGAATTTGCAATACAGCTGTAGGTTCCATTGTCAGATTTCTTGACTTTGCTGATGGACAGCTGAAGAGACTCGCTTGTCTGTTGGATTTGGTGATGGTTTTTCTCTAAAGTCAGGATGTTATTGTTTTTGTACCACATCATTTGAGCCTGGGGGTTGGATTTCACATTGCAAACCAAGTTCACATTGCTGTCTTCTTCAACTGTTTGGAAGTCATTTCCACTTAGGAGAGGAGGAACTGCAAGATTCAAGCATTTAAGTTTAATTAGAACATAAGCAGTAGTTTATCCATGTTCAAGGTCTTCCTCCAGCCTTTCTCTTGTAGTCATTCAGAAATGTATTGAGTTCCTACTTTGTGCTCAGCATGGGCTAGGAAATAAAGATACAATGGTAAACAACACACTTAAGTTCTAAACCTCCTAGAACATTTAGTGTGGAGAAGACAAATGATGAAACAGTATGCAATTATAAACATGGTGTATATGCTAATGAGTCTGTCCTGACTGGACAATTTGTAATAATTTAAGATTATAAGCCTTGGGTCTGTGCTCTCTGAGGGTAAATATAATAAACTAAGCTGTGCTAGTATTGGATGAAACCACGTAATACTAAGAAGACAGGCATTAGTGTT
The DNA here is from genome assembly GCF_001458135.2 of Marmota marmota marmota. Taxonomy (NCBI): domain Eukaryota; kingdom Metazoa; phylum Chordata; class Mammalia; order Rodentia; family Sciuridae; genus Marmota; species Marmota marmota. The sequence goes on along the minus strand of NW_025999891.1, from coordinate 3,013,246 downwards.
TGTTAGCCCTAACTCCATCTACACCATTTACTTGTGACTTTGAGATAGTTATTCAACTATTAAGGTCTCAGTTTCCTTATCTAAAAAAAAATGGGATGATAATACCTAGCTCATAAGTTGCTGTGAAGGTTGAACGAGATAATCCCTGTGAAGAATTTACTGCAATGCTAGCTACTATTATTATTGTGGTGGTGGTAGTTCTGAAGGCTACTCACACCCTCTTATTTTTGCATTTTATCTAGCTACATTTTTCCTGGCCAATTAGATATTTATTGTACCAGGGATTGAACCCAAGGACACTTAACCATTTAGCCACATCCCCAGCCCTTTTTATTTTTTATTTTGAGACAGGGACTTGGTAAGCTATGTAGGGCCTCACTAAGTTGCTGAGGCTGCCTTTGAACTTACAATCCTCCTGCCTCAGCCTCCAGAGCTGCTGGGATTATAAACATGCACCACTGCACTTGGCTATAGCCACATATTTTCCAATGTGTGTTTGCATTTCCTCAATGATCCTCTAGAAATAAGGCCCTCCTCCCAGAAGGTATTCTGATCCCAGCAGCTCTGGCATCAATGGAAGGTTAGTGAGTCCCTCTCATCCCTCTGTGTAGGTTACTCCTTACTCCTTCCATAAGAACAGTTGTAGACCCATAGATAGTCCAACACATTTACTGTATCTTTAACAAATAATTCCAATCCTCACCCTCCACCAAAGTTTTCCAACATCCAGCGGGAGAAACAGCTGAGCTAACATTCCCCTCTTTTCTGTGTCCCTTGCATTTTCTGGCAAAGGTGCAAAAGATTAATAAAATGGTTAAAGAGTGGGCAGTAGGAAGGAGGTAGACATGGAGAAGAAAAAAGGAGCTTGTATAATCTGCACACTGAATAATTAGACCCTGAGTAGGCTGCACTATTAATAACTTTCTCAGAAGAATGACATTTTGTTGCTCTTTGGAATGAGCTTGAGTTCTATATCCATATCCAACAAGAATGTTATATGGCATTCAGATATGTAGGAAGCTGCTGGAATAGTGAACACAACTACTAAATAGGACAGTTTCATTTGTGGACAGATCCCATTAGTTATTTCTTTTAATTTAAGCCCCAATGTTTAAGCATGTCATCTATGCAGAAATGTTCCCTTTAAAAAAAAATCAGTGCATTTCAAATAAATCTAAAATCCTCTTTGACTCTGGTCTGGTCCCTTTCTGACTCCCCAGAGATATCCACTGCTATGAATTTGGGATAAATCTTTCCAGATAATTTTTTAAAAAATAATTTTCTACACATACAGTGTCCCCATAGGAGAAAAATGTATTTTTAGGAGCATGGGAAACATTTACATAAAAGACTTAATTCTCTTAGTAACTTGCATGTTTTTGAGACATACTCACAATGATCCACAAAAAACAAAAACAAAAACAAAAAAACCCTAGCTCACTGCTTTTATAGTGCTGTAGTATAAAACATGACTATTTTATTTTAGTTTGACGGGCATTAGATGGTTTCATTTAAAAATGGTAAATAATACTACAATAAAAGTATCCTTACACATGTCTTTGTATGCACATGTACATGCTTTTATCCACAGTTAATGTCTAAAAGGAGAAATTTTATATCACAGGGTAGGCATACTTTAAATTTTGATAGATATTGCAAAAGAGAGATTATCAATTTATACTTTGTGCAACAGCAAATTAAAGAAAATGTTTTTCTATACTCTTCTCCAAATAGCATATTATCCAGGCTCCAATCAACTGTGTTTTTTTTTTTTGTTGTTGTTGTTGTTGTTGCTGTTGTTTGTTTGTTTGTTTTACTTTTGGTGCTGGAGATTGAACCCAGGACCTCACACATGCTGAACACGTGCTGTACCACTGTGCTACACTCCAGCTCCCACTTAGTTCTTGCTTGGCTATTAACAACACTAATAATACTTCCTTTAGAGAGTACATAATATTCTTGTCACATTTATAAACTCATTTTGGTTTATTGGTTGATGAGTCTGTGTCAGTTATTGTCACTATGAATCATTGACCAGTTGGTTACATGTATGTGTAGGAACAATGATATTTAAAGGTTGTTATAAAGATGATTTTAAAAGAAATTTGAGGCTGGAAAACGAAAAACAATTTCTTGAAGCCACCAAATCATATTATTGACATTGTTGCCATGTCTCCCTTAAGAAGGTACCATGTGGAAAGCACTAAATTAGGAGCCTGGGGATTCATATACTGTTCTCAGTGCTCACTGTGATTTGGGGCCCCAATGTGGGCCTCAGTTTTCTCATCTATCATTTCATAGGCTGAATTACAAAACCACCAATATCCTCTGATAGCCTTGGCTTCTTTATCAAAGTAACCAAGACATAGCTTGCTAAAAGTTACATTTTGCTAGTGTGAGTGAGGCCATGAATTTGATCCCCTGAACCACCACCCAAAAAAAAAAAAAATCACATCTTATCAATTCTTTGCAAATAAAAAAATAAAAAACAAAGCTTGGGAACCCACAAATGATTCAGGAAACTCAAACTGCAGGATGTCAGAATTTTCTAGAGCTAAATTACTCAGCATTTTCTCCACTCATGTATTTGGGATCACAGAAAAGTTGGTTGAGCTCATTGGATAAAGTAAGCTTGACTTTTATTACTATGTTGCAAATTGAGAGCTTCTTCTACCAAACCTTACCACACCCACTTCACACCATTGTCCTACTCTACATGGTGCTTCACAATCCCAACCACACCTCCCCTGGTAGAACCAGCTTTCCACTGGTATAAGGAGTACAAGTGCCTATATAGTATCACTGGATTGTTCCCCTAAACTTTGTATTTAGTTCCAACAATGGGATATTCAACCATTGAAGAGCTTCACATTTTCTGGTTTTGTTTTGCAGTGCTGGGGATGGAACACTGCCACTGAGCTGCATCCCCAACCCAGCACTTTTTGGATTTTAAAGTGATATTAAATGATCCCCAGTAAAGGTATTTTTAAACACAAAACAAAAGCTAAAAACCAACAAAGAGGGAGCTGGGGTTGTGGCTCAGCTGTAGAGTGCTTGCATAGCACATGCGAGGCCCTGGGTTCAATCCTTAGCACCACATAAAAATACATAAATAAGGATATTGTGTCCAACTAAAAAATAAACATTAAAAAAAAAACAACAAAGAAGGATTGGTAATTTTAAATATATAAATGTGAAAATGTTCAATATGACAAAAAAGTTATGAAATATATTAAAAACATGTAGCAGCCAGACACAGTATTACATGCCCGTAATCCCAGTGACTTTGGAGGCTGGGACAGGAGAATCTCAAGTTTGAGGCCAGCCTCAGCAACTTAGTAAGACCCTGCCTAAAATTAAAAAATAACAAAATGACTAGTGATATATATCACTGATAGAGCACCCTTGGCTTCAATCCCCAGTATCAAATAAATAAATAGGAGCAATACTTACCATCCTAATTGGCAAAGGTTTTATGTTATAAAAATTAATAACAAAAATTAATGATGGGGCTGTGGTTGTAGCTCAGTGGTAGAGCACTTGCCTAGCATGTGTGGGGCACTGGGTTTGATCCTCAGCACCACATAGAAAATTAAGTAAATAAATAAAATAAAGGTATTGTGTTCATTTACATCTAAAAAAAAAGAATGAAAGAGAAAGAATGCAAATATTCCAATAGAAAAATGGTTAAAGGATATAAGCAGGCATTTCATAGAAAAGAAACACGAATAGCCAATACATTCTTAACTGAAAAAATTAAAAGAATATTTCAAAGGAGACCAGCAGATACTCAGTGCTGGTGAGAGTGTGGGGAAGTAGGCACTCTAGTGCTTTGTTGTGGGGGCATAAATTGGACCATTTGGCAAAATCAAGACCTAGATTTCAACTACCATTTAATGTAGTGCAGTCACTTAGATTGATTGATTCTTTTCCCTTCACTCACAAGTAACATTCAGTACCACTGAGACAGACACCGTCTGATCTCTCTGCAGCTTGCAGGTAAAATTGACTCCATGGTCATTTTCACTGATGGAGGAGACACAGACAGAACTGGAGTTGATATTGTTTCCAGGTTTCAAGTCCACTCTCCCATCTTCTCTGTACCAGAGAAGTTCTTCGTCTCTTGTGTGGTTTTGAACAACACACTCCAGAGATGCTTGGAAGCCACGTTGAGTATCCAGAACATAGTTCTCCGCTTTACCATTCACAGTTAAAACAGAACTACCTGGGAGTATAGGAAGATACATATTAAGGTATGCCGAGTGAACAACCTAGAATATTCATCAATAGGGGATTGGTTAAATAAATTAAGTTATATCAGTGCAACAAAATATCCTCTCAACCATTAAAAATAGTCCTATTGATCGATGTGACTTTACAAGGAATAGATTCATAATGTATTATTCATTAAAAAGAAAATGATTAAAAATGGTGGTTGGGCTGGGGGTAGAGCTCAGTTGGTAGAGTGCTTGCCTTGCATGCATAAGGCCCTGGGTTCAATCCCCAGCACCACAAAAAACAACAACAAAACATGGTGGTCACCAAATTTTGCTGCACTTTGAAATCACCTTCAGCTGTGTGTGTGTGTGTGTGTGTGTGTGTTACTTGGAATCCAGGGCCTCAACATGCTAAGCAAAGCACCCTACCACTGGGAGCTATATCTCCAGCCCCCTTTAATATTTTTTGTTTTTTTTACTTTGAGACAGGGTCTTGCTAAGTTGCCCTAACTGGCCTTGAACTTGTGATCCTCTTGCGATTACAGGCATGCATCACCATGCCTGGCTCACCTGGAGATTTTTTGTAAAGTCCTTATGCCAGACTTTCATCACCAGACAGCCGACCGATTGACATGAGTATAGGCTGGGCAATGGACTTTCAAATTTTATTTTTTACTTTTTTAAAAATAAATATTTTTCCAGATGTTTTAATTTGTGCATATTAATTATACCTAATAGTAGGATTCACTATTACATATTTAAACATGCACACAATATAACAATATTAATTTGTTCAATTTCATTCCCCAGGCATTGGGCTTTTTTAAAGCCCCTCACTCCAGGTAATTCTAATGTGCAATGACATTTAAGAACCACTGAATTAAAAACCAGAATGTACAGAATAATCCCCAAATGATCCTGTATACATATATATGTATATATAAATAAATATATACTCATCGTGTGTGTATATAGATACATATATGTAATCTATATATTTATGGGGAAAAGCTTGGGAAGAAATCTTACATATATTGACTAGGATTTTTTAAAGTAGAGAAAAAAAATCAGAGACGTACTTACCAGACTTAATTCATTTAATTCAGGGGCTAGCAGTAGGAAAGTAAGGGAGTGGAAATAGGGAAATAAAAAGGAAAAAGCACTATAGCAAAGTGGAAAATTATTTAAGGCATAACATTAGGTGAAAAGGCAGAATATGCATTAAATCTCTGATAATTACCACAAGTGTATCAAAATTGAATATGCATAGTAGCAGAAAACGGCTTGAAACTGCTTTTCTGATCACATAATGAGATTATAGACAAATTTGGTCTTGCATTTCTAATGTTTTGACACTGTTTTGGCAGTGAATAAAATAAAAAGATGTTTAAATAGTAATGATTTGTGGTATAGACAAGTTTTTTCTGGGGTGGGTGATCAGGATATATATATATAGCACTTGTTTTTCCCCTCCAGCTCTAATTTTTAGAAATCCCTTCGTTATGTAGCAATAATTGTGAATTTCAGCTTTGATTTTCCTGGTTCAGAAGCAAATAACAAAAGTTAGAATTTTAACTGCCATAATCCTGCCCCCCCATAATATATGTTAATATTTTCTGTAAATATTGTCCTTTTTATTTTGGATTGAATCCAGGGCAAGCATTCTTACGATGAGCTAAAGCCCCCACCCCAATTTGTCTTTTAAAAAGCATAAGCCTTTGGTAAAAATAATGGGATTGTGGCTTACTATCAAAATGTTGAATGGTTACCTCTGGATAATGGGATTTCAGGGAATTTTTTTTTTTTTTTTTTTTTTTTTTTGGCAATGCTAGGGATTGAATTCATGACTTTGGACATGCTAGGCAAGCACTCTCTCACTAAGTTACATTTGAAGCCCTTCTTTATTCTTTTATAGAGTACCTAATTTATTTTTAATTTTTTGGCATTTGGAATTGAAGCCAGGGCCATACACATACTAAGTACTCTACCACTGAGCCCCTTGCCTCATTTCTAGTACCATGATTATGTACTTCTTTTAAAATCCAGAGATGGAAGAAGCTATTTCCAGTTGGGGGTGGAAGAAAATTGCAGAAAAGACTCTCCCGTATGTTCAAATGAGATTACTGAAATGCATTAAAATGTAGGAACAGTTCAGCCCTAACTCTGGAGAGAATAAGGTACTTCGCCTTGTCTTGTACTATCAAAACCACAAAACCAATATTTTTCCACTTAATTTTTTATTATGTTGTCTGTCATTTGTACTGAGTCATACCAACTGTGTACATTCCAAATTGGAATTCAAGGATGTACTCAATGTCCATCCATCAGGTTTTTAATCTGAAATTTTTCTTTATCGAAAAAGAAGCCAAAGAGAATATTAACTTACTTGTTATCTCTCGTGGCAAAAATAAAATTGTTGTGAGGAGTAATATGTACACTTGCATTAGACTGCTGCTTTTCTGTGCCATCCTTAATGAACTCAGGTCGGATCTGCTATGGGAAAAGAATGCAGTTGGTTCTGTACTTTGGTCTACAATGAGTTTATGAACCTTCTTCCTGTCTACGAGGCATTTAAAATAGAGTCCCAGATGAGTCATCCCAACTATAACGGTACTACTTTTAGTTTTTAATTAAACAACTCTGTTCTGATTAAGTTCAAAGTACTTTTAGTATTAAGAAAAAATTTTTTTCAGGCAACAAAAGGAAAACCACAAGGAAATAGGCCATAAGATATGGGGCAGCCCTGGGGGAAAATAAAAACCAATCTTCCCTAGAGAAATTGACAGAACAACATTTTAACAGAAAGAGAAATGAAATTTCCTTCATTCTCAGATGGGCCTTACTAAACAAAGTAACTTGTTTTGAAAGACTTTCTTGATTATCTTTGATCATTTTGTTCTCTGGACAAAAGGAGTTTTGTTCTGTTTCTTCCGTACTGAGAATTGAACCCAGAGCACTTAACCATTGAGCCACATCCCCAGCCCTTTGTATTTTGTATTTCTATTTATTTATTTATTTAGTACTGGGGATTGAATCCAGGGGTGCTTAACCACTGAGCCACATCCCAAGTCCTTTTAAAATTTTATTTTAAAAGTTTGTTTGGGGCTGGGGGATGTGGCTCAAGTGGTAGCGCGCTCGCCTGGCATGCGTGCGGCCCGGGTTCGATCCTCAGCACCACATACAAACAAAGATGTTGTGTCTGCCGAAAACCAAAAAATAAATATTAAAAATTCTCTCTTTAAAAAAAAAAAAAAACGTTTGAGACAAGGTCTCTCTAAATTGCTCAGGGCCTCACTAGATTGCTGAGGCTGGCTTTGAACTTGACATCCTTCTGCCTCAGCCTCCTGAACTGCTGGGATTCAAGGCATGCACCACCATGCCCAGCTTCCTAGAGAGTTCTTAAAACCATTCCAAATCCTAAGGACTTGAATGTGCATGGTCAGAAAGGATTCAATTGAAAAAATGGTGCCTATAGTTTTAAATGATGTTAATGTCTTTGCAGCTCCCCTCTAAATACTTTTCCCTCTTAACCCAGTATGGACTAAAATTAATAAATAATCAAGGTCTCCTTTTTCTGTGCGTTTGCTCCTGCATTCTTCTCCCTAAAATGTTTTCTTTTTCCATCTGGGAAAAATATATGTATCCATTACTTCAATAGTACTACTACAGGGCTGGGGTTGTGGCTCAGCAGTGGAGCACTCGCCTAGCACATGCGAGGCCCTGGATTCGATCCTCAGCACCACATAAAAATAAATAAATAAAGGTATTATGTCCAACTACAACTAAAAAATAAATATATTTTTTAAAAATAGTACTACTACACTACCATTGAGCTACAGCCCTAATAGTACTAGGAATGTAGCTCAATGGTAAAGCACTAGCAAATGCAAGTCCCAGGGTTCAACCCCCAGCATTACAAAAAGAAAGAGAGAGAAAGAAAGTAAAGAAAGGAAGGAAGGAAAGAAGAAAGAAAGAGTACTACTATTAGTAAAAACACATATGGAAGGTCATCCATGCAATGGACACTGTGCTAAACACTTCACATACATTCCTTAATCACAATCAAGTACACAACCACCACCATCTTGTGGTAGTTTCTAAAGGTTTAGAGAAAAGACGCATTTTTGTTCAAGATTCCCCCAAATAATAAACGTCAAAATCAAGATTCAAACCCAGGACTCCCAAGACCATATTCTTAAGCACCCTTATGCGTAGATGAATATTCTCTTCCTTTAAAAGCTGCTGTTAATCCTTTTCAATCCCTAGCTACTCCATTAACTTAAGCAATTTAGACTTTTTCCCCCTTGACCTGACAATTAGCTGTCAAAAACTGGAAAGTACCCAGGGCTACTTTGGGTATCATAGATCCTCCCCAGTCCCAGGCTTGTCCTGACAGGAACAAGTTTTATCCCTGCCTGGCAATCCCTTTCTGACTGGCAGGTCTGTATTAATATTTTAATAATAATATATGATTATTACTAATATTGATTCTTTTGTAATTTAAAAATTTTGTCAAATATATTTCTATCACACTGTTATAATAGTGATGATTTCAGAATTTGGTCATTAATAGAGCTTTCTCACTCTCCACTACAAGTACTCAATAAAACCTGGAAGTGTGGGCTTCTTGGCAGATCTTCTCCACCCCCCCCACGAAAGGGGAGAATTGATACCGTAGCTTTCCTTAAACTCCGCTAAGACACCAGTTTTTCAAAATGAATTTCCCTCTCACTTGTCTTTCTATCTGTTCTTCAAGACAGGCTTACCACTTACCGGCTGAGCACTGAAAAGTTGATTTTCTTGCCTGACTGATCCTCTGCCCCGGAACCCTGAATTCTTTCCCTGTTACTATCCTTTATAATCCTTGAATTTAAACATTTTATGACAGTAGGGTCAAATAAATTAGATAAGTGGAGTTCAAAGTCTGTCTCTCTTTATGGATGCTTAGCGAAGACAGTAATTGGAAAAGACATCTTCTTAAGATCTAAGTTCTTCTGTGTACCTAGGTTTCTAGGTGGGGCAGGATATTGCTAACACGGGTGTATTGTTTCAAGGAAGCCTGAACTTGTGCAAAACTTTGTAGCACATCTTGCCGAACTCATAATCAAGTGGGATGACTATGCTTTGACAATCTGATAGCCTGGGGGTTGTGATGGGACAAGTCCTAGGAGAGGTTTGACTTTTGCAACAGACAACATACTGGAAAATTCCACGCAACTTAAATAATGTTGGAAAAGTATTACTTACATGGGTAACCTGGGCACAATGTATAAGCTATGCCAAGCCAAGGATAGTTTTAGCTCCTTGAGGCTTTCACCTGATTGGGTAATCCTTACATTATACTTTTAAGAATTAGTAATTGGGGATAACTTATTTTGCTGATAAAAATACATATGTTTGTGATATTATTACCAATGCAAATATAATCTGCCAAATACTATTGTTTCCATTTATTAAAAAATAGAAGAATATTTATGTTTATTCACACATTTTAATACATTAGATAAGCGCACCAGAGATCTGATTCTTACTAGCTGTGAGACTTCAAAAAGTTATGAGCTTCTCTATGAGCTTCAGCTTCATCAATACAATGGTGATAATAATAGTTCCCTCCCTACAGAGTCACTGTGAGGAGTAAATGAAATGGAACATGTAAAACCGCTTCACAATAAGCTCTTATTAAGTAGTAACTATTTATTATTATTATTAATATCATTATGATAGGCGGGTAGGGCATAATAAATAAGCACAGCCTCACTATGACATTTCTCAAGTAAGGATTATCACTGAGAGCAACTCCTGTTGGCTGGGGCCAAGCTCCCATTAAAGCAAGTATTGAGTTTGCTTCTCTATAGATCCAAGAGCAGTGTGTTTTATTATTGTCATTTAAAAATGAATTTGGCAGGCTGGGGTCTGGGGCTCAGCGGTAGCACACTTGTCTGGCATGTGTGAGGCACTGGGTTCCTTTCTCTGCACCACGTATGAATAAATAAATAAAGGACTATCAACAACTTAAAAAAATATTTAAAAAAAATGAATTTGGCCATGGACAGATGTGTTTATTCTTGGTTCCTCCAAAGCAGAACCTGAGACAAAGCTTTGGGTGCAGATAGTATATTTAAAGGTGATCTCAGGAAGCATAGTAAGTAAGAAGATAGAGAAGGGAGGAAAACTAATAAAGGATGTGTTAATGAACAAATTAGTGCTGTCAGCAATTCTCAATATGGAGCCTTTGACGTGTTCTGTAGAACACATCTCACGATCAACTCATGATGGAAGGGAGCTTGGGTATTTATCCAACAACTTCTTTCTAGCCTTGGGGTGTTGACTCCCCAGCACCTTCAGCTTGCCCTCTGAGGGACAGTGTACTCTCTCAAGCCAGAACCAAGAATGCTAGAAAAAGATACAGGAAGTTACTTATTATATGAGAATTGTTTGCAGGTAACCTCTGTGTAGGCCAAGGGAGTGTGGGTAGGTTATCAACAACAATTTCTACAACCGGATATTAGATGATATAATGGTTAAGTATTTGTAGGTGTAATAATGTTATTGAAGTTATTTAGGAGAATGTCCTAATTCTCAGGAGATGCCTGCTAAAATATTTAGGGGTTAAGTGTCATGATGAGTACAATTGACTTTGAAATGACCTAGCAAAACTGGGAGTGGGGATCTAGCTCAGTGGTAGACCTTGGGTTCTATCTCTAGCATCCATAAATAAATAAATTAATTAATTAATTAATGCACATGCATACACAAAATAAGTATAACAAATGTTAACTAACATTTACTGAATCCAGATAGGAGTATCTAGATCTTTGTTGTACTAGTCTTTCAACTCTTCTGAATGTTTGATATTTTTTATAATTAAAATGTTGGGGAAATGTATTTAGCAGATATTTATTGAGTATCTACTATGTGCCAACTATTCTAAGTATTGGGGATACCAGTCTCATTAAAACCAATATGGTGGCTTTGTTTTAGATTAGGAAATGATGGTTTCTTAAGTCACTCTATTGCCATCTGTGGAAAATTATAAAAACTCTACCAAGCTATGATAAATGGTGTTCACTGCTATCCGCAACATTAAGTAAATACTATGAGAAATAGATGAGGAAAGCAAAACTCTGGAACTTCAATGGTCTTATATTCTAGAATGGAAATTCACTAAAATGATCCTGGAGTACCTTATAGAGTACCCTCAGGTGCTGAGGAAGGATTTCCAATAAGAAAAATGGTAGCATGGCGCCCCTTTTGGAGAACCAAAGAAATGATATTACTGTCCAAGGTCATATACATTCCTGGAACATTCCTCTTTCCTATAGCTGACAGAAGGGAGAAATTATTTTTTCCATAATTAGCTAAGCCTAGTAGTTAACCATTAAGCCCAAGTAATTTGGCTGGTTTGAATATTAATAAAGTTCAGGGCTGGGGTGTAACTCAGTGGCAGAGTGCTTCCATAGTATTCACAAGGCCCTAGTTTTAATCCTTAGCACCGCAAAAATAAACAAAACAGAGTTCAACGCTCCGCAGCTTCCATAAGTAGCTTAGGACCTGGAGGATGGGGAAGGAAGGACAGCATTAAATCTGAAAATTCCAGAAATAGAGACTCATCTACTCCATATTCTCTAGGCCCAGGCATTTCTGGAAAGGTAATAGAAAAAGGAGTCTAGGAACTGGCAGCCATGATTTTCTGACTCAGGTAAGTATAAGAATCACAGGGGGCTGAGGGTATACCTTAGCGCTAGAGTGCGCTCTTAGCATTTGCAAGGCTCTGGGTTCGGGACCCAGCTCCAAAACTAGAATCACCTGAGGAAGTCTCTAGATACCTTTCCTTCATTCATTTTGATGAGTTTTGGGAATCTTACCTTTAACAAGCCACCTGGCTACGGGACTAGGCGTTTGATTGGTGTGATAAAGGTGAAAAAGGGGATTGTATCTAGCACAGTGCCTAATGCATGATAGGTACTTAAGAGGCAGGCAGGAAGGAAGAAAGGAACAGGAAATTGGGCAGGATAAAGTAGAGGTGCAAAAAAAAAAAGTAGAGGTGCAAGCTGAGTGCCCTTCTGCAGGAAGGGAATGTATGCTCAGGCCCACCCTGTAGAGACTCCATGGGAGTGAAAAGTAGGAGAGAGATACAAGCAGCCAAAATGTAGGAGAGGCCTGACAGGTGGTGCAGCCGAGTACTGGGCAAGGCCGTCTATGGGTCTTCCAGCCTGGTCTTCACATCACTGTGACTAACTTTGATGTAAAAAAGACAACAACTCAGTGAATGGCGAGAGGGTTGCAGTCCAGCAGAGCTGTCTGATCAGATTGCTGGCAATGCCATTGAAGGTTTTAGAGTGACAGAAAAGCTAGAAACTTGGAGGTCTTAGCTAGGGTTGATACAATGGTTTTTGGACCAATGTAGGGCCCCCAGTGTGTTGCCTTTTTTGACCCAGAATCCAACATAATGTCCACTAAACTTCTTAAAGGTAGTCACAGGAGTTCAGCTAAACAGTGATCAATGATCCTCTATCCACATCGTTGCCCACCACTAACCACCACATATCAGGATTCTTTTTTGGGGGGCAGGGGGTGAACTAGGGATTGAACCCAGAGATGCTTAACCACTGAATCACATCCCCAGCCTTTTAAAAATATATTATTATTATTATTATTTTACAAATTATTCAACTATTTATCATACATAAGACCGCATGACTATAATACAAAGGGGAGTTCTTTTCATTTAACATTATGATATACACAGCAAGTCTGACTAGATCTTACAATCTGAATACAGCTATTTAACCTTTTCCATGCTGTTTATGTTTACAATGCACAGAAATCCTGCAACCCATTTGTGTAGTAAAGCACTGTATCATAGCACAGTACACAAAAGCATTGGATTTTTTGGTTTCCTTTATGTAAATATTGTTTTAAAAAGTGTTTTAGGGTTTTTTGTTTTGTTTTGTTCTTGTTTTTTTGGTGCTTGCTAAGATGTGCTAATTTTTATTTTGCTTAGGGCCTCGTTAAGTTGCTGAGGTTGGCTTTGAACTTGTAATCCTCCTGCCTCAGTCTCCCAAGCCACTGGGATTACAGGCATGTGCCATTGTTCTCATCTTAGGATTCTTTCATCACCAAAAATCTTAGACCTTAAATTAAGACATGATTTGCTGATGGCGGTATGACTCAGTGATAAAGTATGTGTTAGCATGTGCAAGGCCCTGCGTTGGAGTCCCTGAACACACATATAAAATGTGAGTTGCCACCTGTCTATGGTTGCAAGATTTAACAAGGAAAAACACAGGACACTCTATTAACTAATAAATAATTTTTTAGAACAAATATGTCTTGTGCAACTACTGATGTGCGAATTCATGAGAAAGCCAATATTTGGCACATTGTTATATTTTAAAAATGATTGTTTTCCTGAGATTCAAATTTTAACTTAGCATTCTGTCTTGTGTCTGTCAATTCTGCATCAGCCTAACCCTTGATTTTTTTTAAAACAGGTGAGGAGATGAAGTGTAGAGAGGTAAAGGGATTTGTCCAAGGGACATAGCTTTTTAGTTGCAGAGCAGGGATCAAAATCGATGCAAAATTATTGGCCACCCTCCTGCATTTTTTCCCAAAATGTCTTATTTCAGAGTTTCTTAATTTGGTTTCTTAGAACATCAAGAAAACTGCTAAAACTTTAAGAAAAATGTGTGTGTGTGTGTGAGTGTGTGTGTACACACACATGTGTATTTTTCTAGGGGATGGTCTCCCATCCTATTCTGAATAGACTAAGACATCATCTTTCCCTCCATGACCTACCTAAATCAAAAACAAAAGTTCCTCTAATCTATCCTATATTCTTCCCCCTTCATTGCCTTCCATGAAATTTTAACTTGAAGAGAAGAGTAAGAGTACTAATTTATTTCATTTTATTTTATTGGTACCACACATTTAGCCCAGGGATGCTTAACCACTGAGCCATGTCCCAGCCCTTTTTAAAAATTAAAAAAAAAAAAAATTTTTTTTGAGACAGGATCTTGCTAGGTCGGTTTTGAATTTGTTATCCTCCTGTCTCAGCCTCTGGAGCCACTGGGATTACAGGGATGTGTGAACATGCCCTTCAAGAGAGAATTAATTTTACTGAGTATCTATTACATGCTCTTTCTAATCTAATCCTCACATCCACCTAGAAGGTACCCATGATTATCCCCACTGTACAGGTGAAGACACCAAGGCTTAGCAGGTCTTTGGCTAAAGATGATAAAACTAAGACAGGGGCTGGGGATGTATCTCACTGGTACAGCACTTGCCTATCATGTGCCAGGCCCTGGGTTCAATCCCCAGCAACACACACACACACACACACACACACGCTGACAAAAAAACTAAGACAGCAAACCAAATATTAAACCTGTGTCCTTTTCCCCAAAGCCCCCTGCCTCTAGGTTGAAAGCAAGCTACAAACTGTGTTGGGTTTTTATTTCCCCAGTTTCCTCCACTTCTTGGAACTGCAGCCCAGAGTCCAAGGGCCAGAACACCTTGAAGAGAATAGAATAGGTAGAAGTTGACAGTGATGTGAGCTTTGGGACTGACCACTAGAGGTCCCTTCTCGCCCACAGAGCTTCTGGTACTAGGGGTTAGAGAAGATACTTCCTTGAAGCAGGTCTCTGCTTGTTCCAGGCCGGACTGGCCTTTTCTATACCAAGCAGTGAGGGAGGAGTCGGGATATTTCAGGAGCAATACAGAATAAAATGGCTTCCTCGGAACAAGGTGGGTGATGCCCTCCAGTATCAGTCTTTTTTTTTTGGGGGGGGGACAGGGGGAGGGTACTGAGGGTTGAACTCAGGGGCACTCAACCACTGAGCCACATCCCCAGCCCTATTTTGTATTTTATTTAGAGACAGGGTCTCACTGAGTTGCTTAGGGCCTCGCTAAGTTGCTGAGGCTGGCTTTAACTTGTGATCCTCCTGCCTCAGCCTCCTGAGCTACTGGGATTACAGGCATGTGCCACCATGCCTGGCTTCAGCATCAGTCTTGAAGACAAGAGTTTGCAAGTGGGAACAGGATTCTTAATGCTTCTTCCTCAACTGAAAGGAAAAAAACACAGGATATTCCATCACTTACCATCACCAGGAAAACCTCCAATTTCCTCCTAAGTATAATCTGGCTTTGGTGGGTGTACTGACTGGAAGTTAATGAAGCATCAGGGACTCTCATTAGCACAGGCCCCTTCTAAAGATCCTGACCCTAGTCATTGAATGTCATTTTATATTTTTTTGCTAGAAGAACTCCCCTACCCCAACCCATACACAAAGTATACACACATTAGGTCCATAGGTCCTGACTGACCCTGGGATACAGGATTTCAGGGGAGAGGAAAAGTGGATGACTAGTTTCAAAGGGAAGCCCCCCTGGAGACCAGGAGAGGGTTTCCTGTGAAATGAGGAAGAGATTCATATTCGTGCCTAAAAACCTGGCACCTGCTTAACCTTCAAAATACCAGAATTGTGGGGGCACCAGAAATGAGGAGCTCCCTCCTCTTGAGTGCCAAGTTTTCTGTGGCCAGCAGGAGTCTGCCAAATCTTTATGGGAAGGGTGGTTCACCGACAGGTCTGTAGCATCCTGTTGGCTTCTTTCTGAATAAACAAATGGTCTTGCCAACCATTGTGTGGATTTTGGGAAAACACACAAACACACAAACACACACCACCAAGATTACAGTTCCAGAGTTCCTCTGAGTTGTGACGAGCTATGAACTTTACAAAGGAATAAATCCACCTGATCAGGGTAGAATTGAAACTGAATACAAACCTCAATAAAGCTCCTGCTCATAGTTCCTAAATAACCCCACTAAATTTAACCTGCTTCATCTACTCTTAGTGAACCCCCAATCACCCTTTCCCGTGCCTCAGCTCAAAAAATATCCCCAAATCAGGGAGGCAGATTTGAGATCCATTCTCCTGTCTCTGCCCACTTGGCCTCCTCATGAAAACAAAAAAAATTTCTCTCTTTTGCAAAACTTTCATTTCAGAGATTAGCAGACTGCAGTGGGCTAAAAGGGGATTGATTCATTAACACGATGGACAAACTGGGAGATATGGATGGTTTCCAGAATAAAATCTAAAGCAATATCCACATGTTTAGAAGCAGACAACAAGTAAGCAGGTGGGAGGTTTTCCATTTTGAAAGAAAGTGATTCTGGAAATCTGTAACAAGCCGTGTGCTGGAATTGCCTGATACCCACAAATGAGAACTAATTTTGTGTGTCTTTCCCCAACTCCACAATCAGTGACTTCTCTTGGTAGCTTGAAATTGGCCAGAGTGACAATATTTGCGTCATTGAAATTGGCAACTACTAACAGCCGGGGTTGGTCCCCTTTAGAATTGTTTGTTAAGATATTTACATCAAGGCTGGGGCAGTGGCTTAGCAGTAGAGTGTTCCCCTTGCACTCTGGGTTCAATCCTCAG
>NW_025999891.1:2960818-2996104 GCF_001458135.2 Marmota marmota marmota | reverse complement strand
ATACACTTTCCTTTTTCCAGCCAACTTGGATCTCAGGATCCCCCTTGTTCTGTCACGTTGACATCTGTAGTGTTTTTCTACTAATTACAACCTGATTCCAGACAGTGATTTCTCTCTTGAATTCACGATTGTTCTCACCCTTACATCAAGAGGCCCCCTGTGCTGCAGGATTAATACCTGACAGTGAAAACTTCTACGCAAGAAGACAATCAGGACAGCAGATGACCCTATTTTTCCACAAGAGAGAAGCACATATCATCAACCGTACAGTATTTTCCAAATGCAAACCATGTTAAGATCTGGCCAGTGGTAGGTTGTTTTCTTCACAGTGGTAGGGACCAAGCTCAGGGCTTCTTGCATGATAGACAAGTACTCTACCACTGAGCTATATCCCCAGCCCTGGCCAGTGTTCTTTCAAGAGATCAAAGCTTTTCCAGAGTTCTTACCAATGGACATCCTGTTCTTCTTGCACAGAGAAATTTGAAATGAGCATATTTTTTATCAAATGGATAGAAACTGGCAAAATCATGTGATTTGCTCAGGTCAGTCCCAATAATTGATGTCATTCATGTCTCAGCCTTAAGACCCTCAGCAGGGCTGGGTGTGGTGGTGCACACACAGAGGCTCTGGAGGCTGAGGCAGGAGGATCGCAAATTCAAAGCAGCCTCAGCAAAAGGGAGGCACTATGCAACTCAATGAGACCCTGTTTCTAAATAAAATACAAAATAGGGGTGGGGATGTGACTGAGTGCCTCTGAGTTCAATCACCAGTACAAAAACAAAACAAAATAAAACCCTGATCTGTAAAAATTATGTGAGAGAGAAAAGGGAAGGGACTGACATTTGTGTGCCTCCTTAATGCCAAGTACTCCTATAACAAATGGTCTTGGAGGAGATGGGGTGGGTAGGTTGGTGACATAATGCTTGCCTTGCATGTGCAAGGCCCTGCATTTGATCCCAGCATTGCAAAAACAAACAAAAACACCTCTAGGACAGAAATTATTATTTTTGATTTCCAGATTAAAGAACTGAAGTCCAGGGAATTTAAGAACTCTGTTTTAAGGCCATATAGCAAGTAAAAGTGAAATATTTTGTTAATTACTTAAATAAAATTTAAATCAAATAACATAGTGGAACTTACCAGGAGATGCAACCCCTTGTTGTTTCTCTCCATGTCTCCCCTCTTCTAAACCTGTTCCCCAGGCAACTCTTTCAAGACTGTTAAACTGTTTCTTCTGGTAGTCACTTTGATGTCTCTATCTTTAACCAATAGGTTTATTATTAGAATAATAAGTGCAGTAATTTCCTTTTGTTTATTTTGTGACTATATCCCCAAAGCTTAGAACAGTAATTGGTACATGGTAAATATTTGTTGAAATAAAACAAAACAAAACACTTTTTTTTTTCTTCCTGTGCTGGAGGTTTAACTTAGGGCCTCTGAGCTATGCCCTCAAACCCCTTCATTTCTGATTATTAATCGACCTCCTGTTAGGAAAATCTAGTATGTTAACCACATTTCCTATCTCCCCAACTGCTTTCCATTAAGATGTCCTCAATATTTTTAGTTTCTCAACTGCCTTTTGTAATGCATATTACAACGTTTTCCCCCCCTCCTCATTCCATAACTACTGGTAATCTTTAGACTCCAGTGTGAAAATATTGGTTTCAGGGCAGGTCTTGCCTGACTTGAGGACCCATGACCTTCCACTCCACACTGACCACTTCTGGACTAGGGTCCCTTTACCTAATTTTAGGAACTATATTTAAAAAATAATAGGCATGGTGAAATGGGGTTTTGAACTAGAGATATTCTTGAGCCAGCATGTACCTAAGGAAGAACAGACTAAAGATAATGGAGTGAGCCCTCAATAGTTTATTTAAATGTCAGGGCTGGAGATGTGGTTCAGTGGTAGAATGTTTGCTTAGCATGATTGAGGCTCTAGTTAGGTTTAATCCTCAGACCACATTAGGTATAGGTCAGAATCTCTTGAAACAATATCCATAGTCCACATTTTTTTTCTGACAAACTCCTGTTCCTAAAGGTGAATTCCGGTCCTTTCCACAACCCAGGACTTGCATTTTGCAACAGAAATACTTTGAGCCTAAGAAACTGGTAGATACCCTGGTTCTTCATTGCTGTTGTTGGTTGACTCCAAAGATCCCAAATGCTCCTGCATGCAGTGAAAAGGAAAGTGGGGGCAGTGCAGCCCTGTCATAAGCCTGGGTGTGGGTGACACTAAAGAAAGTCACTGACACCATGGATCAGAGGCCTCCAAAGGAAAACAGGCAGGGCCTTTGTTTTCCAACAGCCTCCGGCTGGCATTGCACACACAACGCAAACACTGTCCACGTTGGTGCCCTATACAGATTTTTTGTTCCTGTCCTTTCTCTTCCAGAAGTAGACAAGCTTTGTTTGTCTTTTATCTGAACTTCCTCATCCCCGACCACTCCTACTTTGTTCTTAAAGGTACCTGACTGCTCTCTGGATCTGAGTTAGGCATTTGACCTATAGGCCTTAAACCTATCAGGCTTTTGGATTTAGGCAGCACCCAGGGAGATGGCAGGAGAATTTAGTGGGGCTCTACCGCCTCCTGTTAATCCTGCCATGTGCTAAAACCCCAAGGATTAGCTCCTGCTCTGACCTAGCCCTGGTCCATCCCTGTGGTTCAGAATAGGAGTCTAGCTCTTTGCAGATTGCCCATATTCTGGACACAGTTATCCATGTGCATATCCTGGGTCCTTACCCATACCAGTGGGAACCTGGTAACATTTAACTTTCGCTCTACACTTTAGAGTCAAACCTTTCACAATGGGCTGGGGTTGTGGCTCAGTGGTAGAGGGCTTGCCTCCTATGTGTGAGGCACTGGGTTCAATTCTCAGCACTACATATAAATAAGTGAATAAATAAAGGTACATCATAACCAAAAAAATATTTTTTAAAAAAATACATTCCACAAGAAAAACATTGTAGCAAGAGTGGGGCTGCTCAGGCTATGACACAGCTAGATTTAAATTGCATAAATTTAGGATTTGAAGTTGAACTAAGAAAGTCACATCATTAGTTCAGATTTGATTCAGGAGTAACCAAAACAAAACAAAACAAAACAAAAAACCCTTCAAATGTCTTTTTAAAATGCAAATTCAGAAAAAATTTGAAAAAAAAAAAAAAAAGCAAATTCATTTTCTGTCTCAAACTTATGAAGTCCAGAGATAGCCCAGGGCTGGTATGGCAACCTTTGTTCCTCCCATTGGAAGGAAAAACAACAGGAGGCAGAGAGAAAGCCACCAACTCCATATGGGTGTGTACCTGAGGACACCAGACTTTACAGTCAGGATCCAGCTGACTTAGACCTTGTACCAATCTTTAACACCCTACATTGCCAGCCAAGTTCTACCTACTGGGGTTTTTTGTTGTTATTGTTTGTTTTTTATTTTGTTTGTTTTTTATTTTGAACCCAGGGCCTCATGCATAATTAAACATGTGCTCCCCCACTGAGCTACACTCCCAGCCAAGTTTTGCCCACTTAAATCACAGAACATCTAGAATGCAGGCCCTGTCAGATGGAGGACCCTTAGAAAGTTTCACTGACCAAGACCCGGTGGATTGCAGGGCATCTTGATCCAGGCAAAGTTACAACCAAGGAAATCTGTGGAATCTGTAGCAGATAGCCTCTGAAATAGCCCCAAGGGATCCCCTCTTCCTGCTATTCATGCTGTAAGGAAGTTTTACATTTATTATTTTCTCTCTGAAGATTTGATAATTTTCCTCCATCAAATAAACTGACAATAGACAACAAAACAGAACAAATTTTATTATGTGCCTAAACACAAGAGCCATACATAGAATGTGAAACTCAAAGAGAGACAAGTTGGCTGAACTGATGCAGAGCTTAACAAAGGTATAGGGCCTTAGGCTTTTGGGGGAAGGGAGCTGATGGTTGGTGGGAGAAAGTACAGGCCAGCAAGGGCTGTCTTGTGATGCGGAGGAAGTCCCAGGTCACAGCCACCTGTGGTCACCTCTGCCTGGGTCAGGTGCCAGACCCCCAATCTCTCCTTCCTATGAAAATACCTTTCCTCTTCAGAAGAGGGGAGTATCAAAGGGAAAAACCTTTGCCTCTATTTGCTGCTTACTTATGTAAATTTCTTTTTACAAAAGAACAGCTTCAGATACGGACTAGTGTATACAGTTTCTCTAAATAACCAATTAGAAATATGCTCAAGAAATCTATTTAGGGTGAAATATTTTAATTTCCCACAATGCCCTTGTGTAATCTCCCTTGCATGGGGGCTGGACCTCATGACTCATTTCTAACTAATTAAGTAGGGCAGAGGATGTCACCTCTGAGATCAGGTTACAAAAAGACTGTGACCTGCTCAACTTGCTCATCCTCTTCCTCCACACTCACTTGCTCTGGGGGAAGCCAGCTGCTGTGTTTTGTGATGCCTGACCCTTCTGGCAAGGAACTCACGTCTCCAGCCAACAGCTAAGATGACTGAGGCCTTCTGACAGCATCCCAAGTGAGCTTGGAAACCAATCCATCTTCAATCCATATCCCATCAAGTCCTGAGATGAATGCAGCCCTAGCCGATGGGTGGACCATAGCCTCATCAGGCATCCTGAGCCATAGTCCCCCAGCTAACCTGCATTCACATTCCTGCCCAACAGAAACCATGAAACAATAAAGATTTGTTGTTTTAAGCCAATAAGTTGGACATTGCCTGTTATACAACAATGAGTAACTAATACACAAATGCTACTAGTTTATTCTCATTCTCAGTTTATAAAATTGTTACTCCATCAGTCCTGAAGTAATAGTTTCAGGCAATACCAGAATGTAAACACAGAGCTGAGATAATCCATTTAAGAGCAGAGAACTATCTCTACAGGCATTATGAATGTCAATGAAGAAATACTATAAATGACTTCCTTTATTTAAAAAAATTGTGGGAGTATCATGATAGCTAACAGGTGTCCCTGTAGAAAGCAATCTTGCTCTCATTGCCCGTTTATTCTCATGGCAGGATGAAAAGACAATTCAGTGGTGGTATTCGGATCACATTTGCAACTGTCAACCCCAATTCAAGGTCAGGGCACAGTTGTTTGCTAATTGCTTTCTGTAAATGAAGCAGTGTGTGGACTGGCATTCAGGGGCAACCTTTTATTCTTGGAGCAACCCCTTCTTTGCTAAACTAGGACCTGGGTTGGTAGTGTAGCTCAATGGTAGGGTGCTAGCTTAGGGTGTGCTATTACTGGCTTGGTGGCTTCTTTATGTTCTGTGTCAGAGGAATCGGATAAAGGCAGGATGTAATGGGAACACCATTCTTTATTGGGACCTCTTGCTTGAGCAGAAGGGATACACAGCATTAACTGAGAGTATCAGGCTGAATCTCCGAAGAAAGACGCGTGCTAGTGTTTATTCCTTTATAAGGATTGCAGGAGTGGGCCAGGATCTGGGAATTGTAATTGGCTTTGGGTACATCTTCTAAGGTATTTTCTTTGCATGCCCAGTGCAAGCACCTCAACCCTTGAAGGAAGGGTAATCAATCATCTTTGCCATGGGATGAGGATGAGTTGCTGCAGCTGTTAAGAGAACACAGAGGTGGGGAATGGAAGAAAACACAGATCGTGCGAGTAACAGGTTAAGGGTCTGGAGAATTTGCTTTTTGGGTGACTCCTCAATAGTTTTATCCTTTATGTTGTTTGTCCTTGTAGAGTCATGGCAACCTCCTGGCTTTAATGATGGTCCTGGTTTCTGAAGCTGAGAGGACAATTTGAGAGTGACTAAGTGAGTGAGTGAGTAGGGAAAAACACAAACCAAGCTCTTACTAGCCAACAAGCTATGAGTTAAGGTCCCTGAAGTGCATCTGCCCTCATTATCCCCTCCGAGTTTTTAATTTTATGGGATATTGCTTTTCTGTCTCATTGCTAAGACCCTGAGGTCAATCTCCAGCATCACAATGAAAAAACATATGGCTAGGATTCCATCAGTATTGTCTCTAATGTGCATTTTTCTCACAAAATAATTGTTATAAATGAAATATCTCTTTTCCTATAGCACAGGTTTGCAAAATGATGAATACAATAAAATGTCATTGCATCCTTTCCTCTTGTATATGTGGGCGCATTCCAAAGGCAGATTCAGCCTAGTGCAGTGGGGCACCCTGTAATCCCAGTGGCTTCTGAGGCTGAGGCAGGAGGTTTGCGAGTTCTAAGCTAGCCTCAGCAACTTAGTGAGGCCCTAAGCAACTCAGACCCTGTCTCTAAATTATGTATATAATTTTATATATATTTATATATATGGCTGGGGATGTGGCTCAGTGGTTAAGCCCCCCTGGGTTCAATGCCCAGTACCAAAGGCAAATTTATGTTCAGCATATCAGCCATTTCCTTCCTACGTAAAGGGACCTATCTTCTAGGATGCATACTTATTAGTATTTCCTTTTTGTGATATTATGGAATGTATATTTGGTCTTCCTGTTTCCTGGCACACAACTCCTATAATCCTTGGAATCTTCAAAGCAATTTTAGTGTCTTTTGTATGCTAATGAATGACTGGTGACTAGCAGTCCTGAGATAACTTGAGGATGAAGATTGGTCACAGGAAGGACCAAGGCAGAATTAAAGCATTGGGAATTTTTAGTCCAGGTCCCCAACATCCAGGAAGTAGGTAGGGGAGAGAGACTGAAGGTTAAGTTGATCATTAATGGCCAGTGATGTAATCAATCATGCCTATGTAAAGAATCCTGCATAAACCAGGCATGGTCACTCATGCCTATAATCCCAGCTACTTGGGAGGCTGAGGCAGGAGGACCACAAGTTCAAGGCCAGTCTGGGCAATTTCTTAGAGATACCCTGCCTCATAATGAAAATTTTAAAAAGACTGGTGATGTAGCTCTGTGATAAAGGGCTCCTGGGTTTAGTAGGAGGGGAAAAAAATAGATTAAGACAACTACATAAAAATCTAAAAGGACAGGGTTTGGAGAGCTTCCAGGTAGAAGAACATATGGAGGTTCTTGGAGAGAGGATGGAAGCTCTTCATCCCTTCCCCGTACCTTGTTCTATTCACATCTTAATGTGGTGCTCACCATATTTTGTTTTGTGCTGGGGATAGAGCCCAAGGCTTTGTGCATACTAGTCAAGTGCTCTACCACCAACCTAAACCCCCAGCCTTATTTGTATCCTTTCTAATATCCTCTATAATTAACCAGTAAACCTAAGTGTTTTCCTAAATTCTGTGAGTCACTCTAATCCAGCCTAAGGAGAGGACTGTGAGAATCCTGATTTATGGCTTCTAGGTCAGAAACACAGGTAAAACAATCTAGGGCTTGTGATTTGCATCTGAAGTGGGAGAGGGGTAGCAGTTGGGGGCTGAGCCCTTAACCTGTGGGATCTGATCTTTTTCCAGATAGACAGTGTCAGAATGGAATTGAATTAGACACCCAGCTGGTGTCTACAACAAAATTGGGTCAAAATTTGGTTACAGAAATCTGTGATTGTTGAGTGAGAATATAGAAGAAACCATTTTTTTTTTTTTTTACATCGTATGCCATTGAATTTTTGCAAGAGCCTAGACTTAGATAAAGAACTTTTGTTTGCTTTCTCCTCAAGCGTAAATTGTGTCAGCTTTGGCAAATAGATTTATACCTTTTTAGCAATAGAGTGATTTATAGCCTTGTTTTGCTAAAGAAATAGAGATATCAATGATATTGCTATGGGATTCCTATTTTCTCTACTGTTAGAAATAAAATTCATCAGTTTGGAAAGTATGATTTTGTTCTTATTCTAGAAAAAAAATATTTTTTGTACACTACAGAGGTTCCTATGTTTTGTTTGAAAATAATGCTATAAAATCTTGGATGAGGGGCTGGGGTTGTAGCTCAGTGGTAGAGTACTCGCCTAGCACACGTGAGGCACTGTGTGGGATCCGCAGCACCAAATAAAAATAAACAAAATAAAGGTATTGTGTTCACCAACAACTAAAAATATTTTTAAAATCTTGGATGACTTTATGTTAACATATGAACAAGCTTGTAATAAATTAATATACTGAGGAATAGGGATGAACAAATTGCTAGCCCAGTAAATCAGCTGGGGTTCTCCAGAGACATAGAACCAATAGGCTGGATCTATCTATCTGCCTGTCTTTCTTTTTTAAAAAATTTTTTTTTGTAGTTGTAGATGGACAGAATGCCTTTATTTTATTTGTTTATTTTTATGTGGTGCTGAGGATCGAACCCAGTGCCTCACACATTCTAGGCAAGCGCTCTACCACTGAGCCACAGTCTCAGCCCTATCTGTCTGTCTTTCTATTAACTTATTATAGGGACTAATTCATTGTTATGAAGGCTGAGATGTGCTACCATCTGCCATTTGCAAACTGGAGATCCAGGAAAACTGGTAGTACAATTCTGTCTGAAGACCTGAGAACCAGGACAGCTGGTGCTCAGGACATGAGAAGATAAATGTCTCAGCTCAAGCAGAGAGAGAGAAAAGAAAAGAAAATTTGCCCTTCTTCCACCTTTTTGTTCTACTTGATCCTTCATAGGATTGGATGATGCCCAATTAGTAAGAACTGGTGAGGACTAGTCCTCTTTATTTAGTTTCCTGATTCAAATGCTAATGTCTTCCAGATGCACCTCATAAGCATTCTCTCAAATAATGTTTTACCATATATCTGGGCATCTGTTAGCTCAGTTAGGATGACACAAAAAAAC
The DNA here is from genome assembly GCF_001458135.2 of Marmota marmota marmota. NCBI lineage: Eukaryota > Metazoa > Chordata > Mammalia > Rodentia > Sciuridae > Marmota > Marmota marmota. The sequence goes on along the minus strand of NW_025999891.1, from coordinate 2,987,390 downwards.
TAACCCTCACACTCAGTAAGATGCAAATGTAGCACAGTCATTTATTCCTTTTACTATTTGTGCTGTTACTCCTTGGGTGCTTGTGTTAAAAAATATTTTCAGATACTTATCCTACAACATACAGAGTCTATTTTAATTAGTATCCTATTCACCTTATAATGCTATTCTTGTTAGGTGCAGGACAGGCTGAGTAAGCTGTCTGCAGGGCATGCCAAACAAAGTTAGCTGCAGGATGACCTGGCCACTCATACCCTCTGTCTGGTTCTTTATCACCTATTTGCTTCAAGCCCAAACGCCCAAGCCCCCACTCAAGGCAGAACACTAACCACCCCCCACCACCCGCCTTCAAGGCCGAACACTTAACCCCCCTTGTGCCAACAAGGCAGCTTACAGACCCAGAGACCTCATTAAATTTGGGCTATAAAACTCCCTCTTGCCAGTCCCCTCTCTCTTGCTCTCTCTCTCTCTCTCTTGCTCTCTCTCTTGCTCTCTCTCTTGCTTTCTCTGTGTCTCTCTTACGCGCTTTCTCTCTCTCTCTCTTCTCTTTCTCTCTTTTCACCTCTGTTGCACTGCTGCAATAAAGATCTCTTGGTTGCTCTGAGTGTTGTGGTCACTTTCCTTTCAATTCTGGTCTGTGATATTTACATTATTATATTCATGATTAAAAAAATTTAAAAAATTTAAAGACAGGTTTATTGAGATACAGTTATTATAAGATTTGCCCTGTTAAAGTGTACAATTCCATGTTTTTAAATATATTCATAGAATTATGCAACTGTTATCTAATTTCAGACATTTTATTACCTCAAAAGAAACCCTTAGCTGTCACTCCCTGTTCTCTTCCAGACTTCTCACCTCTGGAAATCACTAATCTCCTTTCTGGATTTGCTTATTCCAAACATTATATTCAAATATAATCTCATTGACTTGGGAGGCTGAGGCAGGAGGATCAAAAGTTCAAAGCCTCAGCAACTTAGCAAGGCCCTAAGTAATTCAGCAAGACCCTGTCTCAAAATAAAAAAGTAAAAAGGGCTAGGGATGTGTCTCAATGGTTAAGCACACCTGGGTTCAATCTCTGGTACATAAATAAATTAAATAACATGATATGTGTTTTTTTTGTATCTGACCTCTTTCACCACTTAGCATGATAGATGCAAAATTCATCCATGTTGCTGGGTATGGTGATACACATCTGTAATCCTAGCAACTTGAGAGGCTGAAGTAGGAGGATCTCAGGTTCAAAGCCAGCCTCAGCGACATAACAAGACCCTAAGCAACTTAGCAAGACCCTGTCTCAAAATAAAAAATAAAAAGGGCTGGAGATGTAGCTCAGTGATAAAAGGCTCCTTGGGTCAATCCCTAGTACCACACACACACAAAAGCTATTATTTATCTTTTCTGTCAGCCTATTTCTTGGCTGCCAGGTCTTTTTTCTTTGGAATCAACCAATCTCTGTTTTTCTCTCTCTAGCTTTCAAACCACCTATGGCTCCCATAAGCTCCCAGTCAGTGCCAGGGTCTTTGAACTTGAGTATCTGATCCACCCCAGAGCAGCACTGTGTCATATTGAACTTGGCTATGCTGTTGGCTGAAAGCTGCTTGGCTTAGAAGTGCTTTTCTGCCCCTACCATAATTGGCATGGCCAGCTGGCATGAGGCAGGCCAGAGTTAGAGACTCTGCACTTAGAGCACCAAAAGTCAAACCCATTTACCTATTTACCTTCATCACTTTAGTAACTCTGGGAACCTTATGTACCTAACCCCTGTTTCAGTTTCAGTTTCTATAAAATGGGGATATTAATAGTATTATCTCACAGAGTTATGGGAATCAAAGAAATGAACATATATATATGAAGCACTCAGAACAATATTAGGCAAGGAGTAAGCGTTGATGTGTTTGCTTTTATTGTTATTTAGCCTGGGACTCAACCCCAAACACTGAGAAATTGAGGGCACAAGGCAGGAAAATCTGTCCAGGGAGCAAAGATCCTAGGATCAGCCTATAACCAGCAGAAAGGCTGGCTTAATTAAATCAAAGAATGAATTGCTGAGATTGATCCCTCTACTCAGGAGCAGAGCCAGTCCCCAAGTCTGAAGGATGGGCAGTGCTAAGGAGGAGGCAGAAAGAACTGGGGAAGGAGTGTTATCAAAAAAGAGAGTTTGGCTTTGTCAAAGGATAAATGGAAAATGGATAGATAACAAGGTTTATTTACTTATTTGGTGCCAGAGATTGAACCCAGGGCTACTTAACTACTGAGCCACATCATCAGCCCTTTTTAATTTTTTTTTATTTTGAGACGGAGTCTCACTAAATTGCTGAGGGCTTCGCTAAATTGCTGAGGCTGACCTCAAACTTGCAATCCTCCTGCCTCAGCCTCCCCAGTTGCTGGGATTATAGACATGCACTACCATACCTGGCAATAACAAAGGTTTGTTGGCAGGGCAGTGAAAGGATCATAGAGGTGCTTGGGAGAGAATTGAGAGAGGAGTGTTATCAAGAAAGACAGAGTTTGGCCTGGTGCTGTGATGCATTCCTGTAATCCCAACCATTTCAGGGGCTGAGGCAGGAGGGTCACAAGTTTGAAAACCAGCCTGGGCAATGTAGAGAGATGCTGTCTCAAAATAAAAAATAGAAAAGTAATGTAACTCAGTGGTTAAATGCTCCTTGGGTTCAATTCCTAGTACTAAAAAAATAAAAAGAGTTTGGGTTTTATCAATGGAGACATGGGCAATAAAGATAACAAGGGTTTGCTGGCAGGAGAATGAAAGGATCATAGAGGTTCATAGAGGTGCTTAGGACAATGATCTCTAAAGGTGTAATGTGTGCTTGTCCCTGAATATGCAGAAGATGCAGCCCTGGGCTACAAAAGATATATTAGAACTTACACACACACACACACACACACACACACACTTAAATTATTGAACTTTACTGATTTCTAATCAATGGAGTGATACTGGCAGTCACCTTGTCTGTCCATGAGTCACTTGTCATCAAGGGTAAGAGAAGTCTCCTGAGAGGAATTGCAGAAATGTGCTGCAGGTTGTCATTAAGAATATTTTTATAAAAACAAACTAACAAAAAGAAAACACACACACACACACACAAATGACCTTTAAATAACAGAATCAGGGGCTGAGTTTGTAATTCAGTGGTTAAGTATATATCCTTAGCATATGCAAGACCCCACACCAAAAAGATAAAAAAGAAAGAAGAATATATTGTGCTAGGAGATGGGAAGCTACCATAAAAATCAATTGTATCAAACAGCCTCATAGATCATTTGGGGGTAAAGGACTTAAGAGAACTGTCAACTGAAAAGATGAACTACACATTTTTTGCCTTGTAAAAATACCAGTGTCTAAAGATTTCTGACCTTTTCTGTTATGACAAATGACTTCAGAAACTATGCTACTGGTCCAGGGATGTGGCTCTGTGCTAGAGTGCTTACCTAGTATTCCAGAGGCACTGGATTTAATCCCCAGCACCACACACACACACCAAAAACAAAACAAAACAAAATTGATGATTTTAAAATAATAAATATATATAGTCAGTACCTTTATGGAAATAGCAGAGTTAAATAATGAATGAAAAGTAACTGCTTTTCAAAAAAATTCTATTTACTGAGAAAGCATTTTGAAAATGGATTCCTAGAAATGTTTCCATAACTGTCTTATTCCAGAAAATGAGATAACTATATCATTACTTATGAAGAACTTTTATCTGAAAGCTTAAAAAAACTAGGAAAAAATATTTTAACCTGGGCTGGGGTTGTAGCTCAGTGGTAGAGCGCTTGCCTAGCATGTGTGAGGCACTGGGTTTCATCCTCAGCACCACATAAAAACAAATAAATAAAATAAACATATTGTGTTCATCTACAAGTAAAAAAAAAATTTAACCTATTAATATCCCAGATGCTCATATACAATACTTTTCAGTTAGCCTGCAAGAATAATTCTTTAATATCAGTCAATTCATTGGCTGCATTTCAATAAAACTTTGCATAATTATTAGATGGAAATGAATATTAGGATTTCGTAATGCATTTTTGGTACATTCAGTTCTTGTAACTTCAAGAATATCTTTGTCAGCTATGATGGCAACTAAAACCTATTTTCAAAATAAACCAAAATTAGAAACTCACTTGTGAATCACCGCATCACAGCTTGTTAAACCAAAATATACGTGTATTTTTTAAAACAGAGGAATTTATTCAAATATATGGGGAACAAAAATGTTTTGACCTCTGTGAAATCAAATAAAAATTTAAATTACAAATTTATTTCTATTGCTTTTAAATTTCATGTTAAGATATATGTATATGCACATATGTGTTGGTTTATATACATACACAACATACATACACACACATACTTCCTTGCATTCTATACACCATTAGTTGTCAAGGCTTGCTGCTTTTGTCTTCTCGTTGACTCATTCTTTTGAATTTGTTCCTTTCCATTCAAAATTAATTTCTCTATCCTAATTCAGCCTCTTTTGACCACTGGCCTGGAATGTTGTGTTGCAGAAGTAACTGACTAGTCTTTCCCTTCCTAGGTCCTCATCTTTCTACCCTCTCTTTTCTCTCTCTTTTTTTAAAATTCATACATGGGATCAGATTTGTCTTTCTAAAATACTGGTCTCCAAACCCTTTTGAAAGCTCGCTTTATTAATAAAAATGCTTGAACATGAATCCCTAGTATATTGATTTATTTCTACATTACGGGCACGTATGATTTATCATGTACATTGTAAAATGTACATAAATATGTCTTGAAGTCAGGCACACTGTAATCGACTCATGAGGCTGAGGCAAGAGGACCACAAGTTCAAGGTTAGTCTTTGGCAATTTAGCAAGATCCTGTCTCAAAATTTAAAAAATTGAAACAGGGCTAGGAATGCAGCTCAGTGATAGAGTGTTCCTGAGCTCAATCCCCAGCACCACAAGTAAATTTATTCATTAATAAAATATATTGTACTTAAGTACCTTTTGGGACATTCAGTGAAAAGATCTAAGGTTGAAAAAAAGAAACTGGTGATCAGTGGCTAAAAATTACTTTTTAAAGTTTTATAGGCTAGGTGTTGGGGGTCGTGGCTCAGCGGTAGAGCGCTCACCTAGCATGTGAGAGGCCCTGGGTTCCTCAGCACCACATATAAATAAATAAATTAAATTAAGTCATTGTGTCCAACTACAACTAAAAAATGAATATTTTTTTAAATAATAAAGTTTTATAGGCTATATAGTTTGTAATTCTAACATATATTACTGTAAAGATAATATAATATTGGCCGGGGTTGTGGCTCAGTGGTAAAGTGCTTTCCTAGCATGTGTGAGGCACTGGGTTCGATCCCTGGCACCACATAAAAATAAAAGCAAAGAAAACATTTGGCATTTGGTTTTTTGGAATTGGCTAACTTCATTTAGCATTATCTTCTCTAACTCCATCCATTTACCTGCAAATGCCATGATTTTATTCTCTTTTATTTCTGAGTAATATTCCATTGTGTATATATGTCACATTTTTTAACCATTCATCTGTTGAAGGGAATCTAGGTTGGTTCCACAGTTTAGCTATTGTGAATTGTGCTACTATAAACATTGATGTGGCTATGTTTCTGTAGTATGCTGTTTTTAAATCCTTTGGGTATAGATTGAGAGAGGGACAGATGGGTCAAATGGTGGTTCCATCCCCAATTTTCCAAGAAATCTCCATACTGCTTTCCATATTGGCTGCACCAACTTGCAGTCTCACCAGCAGTGTATGCGTGTACCTTTTCCCCCACATCCTGAACTCTAGATAGGGCAGAAGTGTTGGAGGGGAAGGAAGCGGGCATGGGGTAATTAATGATGGTGGAATGTGATGATCATTACTATCCAAAGTACATGTATGAAGACACAAATTGGTGTGACTATACTATGTATACTACCAAAGATATGAAAAATTGTGCTCTATATATGTAATAAGATTGTAATACATTCTGCTGTCATATATAAATTAAAAATATTACTTAAAAATAAGAAAAACAAAATAAATAAACAAAAAATAAAATAAAGGTATTATGTCCATCTACAACTAAAAAATATTTTAAAAAGATAATATGAGTGGGCTGGGGATATAGCTCAGTTGGTAGAGTGCTTGCCTCACATGCACAAGGCCCTGGGTTCAATCCTCAGCACCACAAAATAATAATCATCATCATCATCATCATAATAATAATAATAATAATAATAATAATAATATTATTATCATGGGAACCAACAGATTTGTCTTTTGAATATCCCTTGGAGGCATACACATCTTTTTCACCCTTAGAACTCCCTATCATGAGAAAGAGAAAGTACAGTGTTGTGTGGACATGGCTTGAAAAACTCAGATTCCAAAGCTACTCTACCATTTAGTAATAATACAACTTAGAGCCTTTCTAAGGTTTAACCTTTCTCATTATTAATAGTATAATAATACTTATTATATAGTTATCATGATAATTAAATGAGCCAGCAATTATAAAGTACTTACATCTTTGCCTTGTATAGTTAAACATTAAAGCTGGGTGTGGTGGCACACACCTGTAATCCCAGTGACCCCAGAGGCTGAGGCAGGAAGATTGCAAGTTCAAGGCTAGTCTCAACAATTTACGAGGCCTGGACTGGGCACGATAGTACACTCCTATAATCCCAGTGACTTGAGAGACTGAGGCAGGAGGATCACAAGTTCAAAGCCAGCTTCAGCAACTTAGTAAGGTCCTAAGCAACTTAGGGAGACCCTGTCTCAAAATAAAAAAAAATAAAAAGAGCTGGGATGTGGCTCAGTGGTTAAGCATCCCTGGGTTCAATCCCTGGTACCCACCTACCCCCGAAAAAACTTATGAAACCTTAAGAAACTTGTAAAGACCCTGTCTCAAAATAAAAGATAAAAAGGATTGGGGGTATAGCTCAGTGGTAAAGCACCACAGAGTTAAATCCACAGCATAATAATAATAAGTAAATAAATAAATAAATATTAGTTCTAGGGGATGTAGCTCAGTGATAAGTTGCTTGCTTAGCATGTGGGAGCTCTGGGTTTGATTCCCAGTACTGTCAAAGCAAGCAAACAAAAAAACACTAAAAATTAGTTCTAGGGCCGAAGATGTGGCTTAATGGTCGAGCGCTTGCTTAGCATGTACAAGGCCGTGGGTGCAATCTCTAGCACTGTAAGAAAAAAAAAAGTTCTGATTATTGTATGGGCACTCTGAAAATGAATTGGCTACTATGTTGTTTTACTCAGCCTCCTATATCAGTCTACAAATTTCCAAGCACACGCATGCATGCACACAAATAAAAATCATTTACAAAGTTTTTAGTATCTGAGAACTGAACTGAGATAGAACATAAAAATTCTTATAGTTGGATCACACTTATAATAATAATTATTACCCTTATCTCTACAGAATTTTGCAGGTACAGAAATGACACCTGAATAAAACACAACAGGAATATACCATAATTTTATATAAAAATACTTATTAAAATATATGTATATTGTATCCCTGAGGTAGAAAGCAGAACAAATAGAGAATAAACACATTCAAAGAAAAAGATGTTCTTTGCTAAAATGTAGAATCTACAAATTTCAGGGAAACACTGTGTTATAGGAAAAATTAACATAGAGACATGAAAACATGATATAGCTACATGAAGTAATTAAACTTCACAAACTAAGTGAATAATCTTACAGAATTCTAGGCAAAAAACCCAAGTCACTTGTAATAGGAAGAGGTAAAACTGGGTTCAAACTTAATTCTCAGCCATGATCCATGCCAGAGATTATAGAGAATTATTTACAGAGTTCAAAGAAGAAATGAGCGTGAGTCAACAATTTTATACCCAACTAAATTTCCACTCATGTATAAAGGCAATCAAAGAACACTATCAAACATGCAAAGATTTATCTCATGTCAGGTACATGTAACTTTTTTGAAAAGTTATCTGATGATGAAGTCTAGTCAGTTAAGTTATTCCAGAATAAAAAACTGGGAATTGGGAGAAATATATTTAATCATTTAATATTAAGTTATTTAATATTAAATATATTTTATCTTGAATCCATGAAAAACTAGAACTAAGGCAAAACAATTAGAGATATTACAAATTAGGACCCATGTATATGAACAAGGAAGAAAAGTCATCAAGCAAACTGAGAAGAACATCCAAATGGTTATCTGGCCTAGCAAGGGTATCAGAACCTAGGGAGAACAAAGAGGGCATATACCAAAATCGGAGTAGAGTACCTGTGTTGAAGATTGCTTCAGTACAAAGAGTTGGAGGCTCAGGGTAAGGACGATGTTCATGTGAGGTGGTGGCTCAGTGCAGTGTCTGAGCCAGATGAAGAAGGTGTCGGTGCATGAAGATGACCAAGTGACAGTGTCAGAGCCCAGGAAGAGTAAAAAGAGCATCCCTGTGGGAACATAGTCTGGCATAGGATAAAAAAAGCTTGAGCACATTGAAAGGGGAATCCCCATGGAGGGGCATAAAAAAGTTTTGTGTGGGTTGGAGACTGTAGCTCCATTGTAAAATTATTGTCTAACATGTGCAATGCCTTGTGTTCCATCTTCAACATTGGGGGGAAAAAGGTTTTTGTACTTATTTGCCATTTTTCTGAAAGCATGTTGACTGTCTTTAAAATATGTCTAAACATATCAGATTCCCTGCCCTCCTGCATTTTTTTTTTGATATTGGGGATTGAACCCGGGGCACTTAACCACTGAGCCACAACCCCAGTTCTTTTTATCTCTTATTTTGAGACAAGGTCTTCCTAACTTGCTTAGGGCCTCACTAAGTTGCTGAGGCTGGCTTTGAACTTGTGATCCTCCTGCCTCAGACTCCGAAGCCACTGGGATTATAGGTGTGCACTACTGTGCCCAGCTCCTCCTCCTCCTTCTTCTTTTTCCTCTTTTTTTATTTTTTTAGTTGTGGATGGACACAATACTTTAAAAAAAATTTTTTTATATGGTGCTGAGGATCAAACCCAGTGCCTCATGCCTTATAGGCAAGTGCTCTGCCACGGAGCTACAACCCCAGTTGTAGCTTCTTTTTAATACATCATTTTGGATATACATTAAGGAACATTGTCATGCTAATTTTTTTAAAAAAATGTATTATTTATTTGTATTCAGTCTTTTATCTTTTAAATATATGCGTTGTAATGCTATAAATGTGTCTCTTTTTAAAAAAAATTTTTTTAGTTGTCAATATACCTTTATTTTATCTATTGATATGTGGTGCTGAGAATTGAATCCAGTATCTCACACATGTCAGGCAAGCACTTTACCACTGAGCCATGCTAATTTAATAAAGCATTTTAATACCACTTAAAGAATATGAAGCGACCCTGAGAACTCCTAGACCATTTCCAATTTCAATGCCCATTCTCCTTGTTCCTCACAAAGCTTAGTCACTGTGCAGACTCTCGGAATTTTCTGGAACTCCATAGCAAAGATTGAAGCTTGCAATCAACTTTGAATGTCATTATGGTCTCATACTTGTTACTTTTTACTCTCTTCCCCCTACCCAGCTGGGAGTTGAATCCAGGCTCTTGTGCATGCTCAGCAAGCTTTGTAGCACTGAGCCTCATGCTCCTCCTTACCTTTTCTGGTTTCCTTGCCATTACCACACAGACTCAACTTTGGGGTTGCATCTAGCTTGGGTTGCTTCACTTCCTGGCTTCTGGGAACCCGCAGTTGCAAGAGCTCTTGATGGGGAAGCCGATGCCACATTAAAGGCATGCACATTAGAACATAGGGGTAAAAGAGCCACAAGTGTGCTATTTGAATGCATCAGGATGAGAATGTTGTATTTCCCAGCCATTGCTCTTGCTCTGGTAGGGAGGCCTCTCTGGGCTTCTGTCTCCCAATAGCTGTTTGTGAGACATGTTTACATGATTTTCTTCTATACCTGTATGAAAGCATGCTTTCGGGGTCCAGGAAATATCATATTGGATCAGAACAATGTTTTAGTGGGCTCAGGGTTTTTATCCTTGAAGGTACCATCAACCCACTTTGTACTGTAGTCGTTCCAAACTCTGATCTCCAAATTAGTGATTATTGAAAAAAATTTAAAAAATTATTATTAAACTGTGGTGAAATAAAAAAACAGTAAGAATGATGTGGGGGAACATGTCCAAATGTCATTATTTGAGGCAAAAACTATTCTTTTATCCTGAGAGTATGTCCTTCTTACATTGTTTGTTTGTTTGTTTCAAAATTATCTCTTCATTTATGAAATGCAGGTGGTAGTAAGTGGAAGCCAGTTTGCTGTTTTGCCATGTCCCTGCTTGGCAAAGCAGAAAATAGGCAACTTCTTTTCAATATTCTCTTTTTTTCCCCTCAATGGTGGTAGAATATATATAACTTAAAATTTCAAACACTTTTGTTTATAATTCAGTGATATTAAGTACATTCACATTGTTTTGCAACCTTTCACACCACCCATCTCTAGAAATCTTGTCTTTTTGAAACGTAGCACCCTTGAAATAACTTCCTATTTCCAGCCCCCCAGTCCTTGGTCTCTACTATTCTACTCTCTGTCTATGAATTTAACTATTCCAGGGACCTCCTATAAGTGGAAACATATAATGTTTTTTGTGTGTGTGTGTGTGTGTGTGACTTGATTCTTTTATTTACCCTAATGTCCTTTAAGGTTTATTCCTATTGTAGCATACTTTAGAATGTTCTTTCTTTTTAGGACTAAATAGTTAGGGGTGTATAGTATTCCAATATATGTATCTACTACATTTTGTTTATTCATTCATCTGTCAATAGACACTTTTATTGCTTCCACCTTTTTAAAATGTTTTATTTGTTTCAATTAGTCATACATGACAGTAGAATGCATTTATGACTTTGATATATCATACATAGATGGGATATAATTTCTCATTTTTCTGAGTGTACATGTTGCAGAATCATATTGGTTATGCTGCTTCCACATTTTGGCCACTGTGAATTATGCTGCTATAAACATAGGTATACAAATATTCTTTTTTTTAATGCAGTATTGGGGATTGAATCCAGGGACACTTTATCACTGACCTACATCCCCAGTCCTTTTTTGAGACAGGGTCTCACTAAAATGAGCAGATTTTGAGTAAGTAATTTGATGAGTTTTGGCAAATATGTTAATCAATGTAACAGCTACCCTAATTAACATTTGTATTACCCCATCTCTCCTCCTAATTTTTATCACCACAGGTTAGTTTTGCCTGTTCTACTTCATATTAGTGAAATTAAACAGAGTGTACATACTCCTTTGTGTCTGGCTACTTTGATTCAACATAATGTTTTGGGGATCTATCACAGTGTCATTTCTTTTTTATTGCTGAGTATTATGTCATGGCATGATATACACAATTTTAAAAAGGCCAATCTCATTTGGTTTCCTTTCAGTTTGGGGCTCTTGAATAAANTCCAGCACCTCACAGATGCTAGACAAGAGCTCCATCCCTGAGCCAAATTTCAACACTCCTGTTTAAAGCTTTTGATTGTAATCATAATTTGGGGGGGGGGGGGTGCTGAGGATTGAACCTAGGGCCTTACACATTCAAGGCAAGGGCTCTACCACTGAGCTATGTCCCCAGTCCCCTGTACAACTTTTTATAAATTCTCCCAGTCAATTTTCTTCAGGGAATATTGCTTGATGGCTTTCCTAGGACAGGACTCTTTGAACAGAAATTGAAGTAACACAAAATAAATAAAGTAGAAAGCAGTAGAATGTTGCCTCCTGCAACCAAACCATGGAGGGTAGACGTGGTGTTGCCCTGGGGAGTGACTGGAACCACCTTCAGATCTCTCTCCTGTGCACTGCAGCTCTCCCCTCTGCTTCTTTCTGCACAAGGACTTTGTCCTCACAACTTAGTTGTTCCCCCTAAACTAGAGCCCTGTTTTCCTGCAAGTTAAGGCATCTATCCACAGTCCACCTGAGCAGCATTTCCAGCTAGGGAACTCTGATTATCATAAATTGGGACATGTGTTATCTCTGAATCAATCAGAGCATTAAGGGTGGAGACCAGCTGGGTTAGGTTCACCCTGTAGTGGAAAAATGAAGAAGCCATGATTGGGCAACCCTACCATAACTCTCTTCGGAATGGGGAAGGGGAGTTCCCAAAGAAGTAGAGTACTCTTTGAGGAAGGTGAAACAATGTCTATGTAGTCTCCCTGATTTTGAAGAAATTTTTAATACTTGTACAAAAGTCCCAAAGTCTTGAAATCCTTATTCTTTAATCTACTGACAACCACAAGCCAGGGACATAGCCTAGACACATCTAACCTCACTTAACTTTTCCATCTCTCAGCTATAAATTTATCCAAACCATCCACGAACCCATTCGATTTAAGTTAGCTGAGGAACCTCTCAGGTTCGCTGAGGAGCTGGGAAGGGAGTACTATCATTAAGCAGCATGTTGCTGGGCCCAGGGGCCAAAATTCTACCTTGCTAACCTGCTCACCTTCCCTCTTTCTGTATTCTCGTTTGACTACTTAACCCTCACTTTTGGAATCCAGCTCTACTCAGTAAATCATTGATTCTAACAACTCTTTCATTGTTCAGATTTTAGCTTTCAAACTCTCTCAATTTCTTAGCTTTCAAATTTAATTCTCTTGGCTATTGGAAGCCATTTCAGAAACTTGGCCTTCGCCCATTCCAATACAGCTCTTCTCTGGACCTTCCATCCATCAAGTCTCTCCCCAAGTTGACCTTATCCTCAAAGTTCACTCTTTGGATCCCATTAGTATTTGAACTCAGTTCAGTAACCTCTAATTCAAGTGTATAAGTATATGGTGAATAAGTCCACAAAGTCATTTTTTTTCCTGTGTTGGGAATGGAACCCAGGGCCTCATGCATACTAGACAAGTGCTCTACCACTGAGCTACACCTCCAGCCACCACCTCCACCCCATCCCCCGTTCCCCCACTGCCAGTGAGCTTTTTAAAGGCAAGCAGTGTCCATAGCTGAGTCACAGCAATAGTGAAAGATTTCATCTTCAATGAAATCTGAGTTTGGTAATTCCTAATTTTAGAAAGAAGCGATTTCAGCATATAGGTAAGGGTTTGTATCACTTGGAAAAACAACATATTATTTTGAATTTTCTTTGGAGAAGACAACACCCTAGTCTTTTAGTGCTTAAAGCCTCTGAGTCTCTTAGTCTGGCCTTAGTTGTGTTCTCTTCACTTCTGTATGCCCAGAGGTTTGTCCTGGGTCAGGCATAAAGATTGTGCTTAATCAAAATCTGTTGGATGAACTAATACATGGATGGAAGACCTCACAGAGCAAAACCAAGTGCTGGGAAGGATACAAAAATAAGGGGTGAGGGTCAGGGCTGGGAAGAAGCAATCCAGAACTTGACTGAAGCATCAGCTCTTGTGCCTGTAGAAATTTGCTATAATTTCTACCAGTTCTATCTGATCTCTGGTTGCACCAGTTCATCCTATTTTCCTTGGCTTCATTGTCTGTTCTTTCATTTCTTTGAGTGCTTTCCTTTCCTACTGAGTCTATGAGTTGGTGATTGCTCCTCACAATTGCTTCTTTCATTTTGCAAACCCACTGCCCTATTTTGTGTCCCTGGCTTTCAGGTTCTCCTAGGGAACGTCCGCATTTGCATGGGCTTGCAGTATTTTGGTAGCTTCTTTCTCTAGGGCTATAAATCCCTTTGCATCATTTTCCATCCAGACCTGTAATAGAGAGATGGCTGCAGAGTGTTCCCATAAATAGCATCAATCTCCTCACCTTCTGGTACTTCAGCTTGTATTCTTGAGATGGAGTCCAGCTGGCTGGGTGTGAATGTGCTTTGTTTATGCCAGTTCAGTCTCGGCAAGTATTTTCATCAAAATTGGAGGCTGAAATTACTGGCTACCACTGCATCTCTGGTAACTAAATACTTCTCTGGTTACAGGGTGTAAGTTGTGCTTCAGATCCTTTAGGCAACAGTACACAGTCCTAACTTCTTGCAGTTTTAACTGGAAGATGTCTTCAGATCTGGACCTACTTACTCTGTCTGGGTGATAGAGCAAGCACTTGGTCCCATTTGAATCTGTTGCTCTAATCTAGGTCTAACCTTTAGCAAACTTATAAAATAAATATTAATATAATCCAAGCAAAAGTAAGCTATATTTAGTCTTATCTCAGCACAGAGACACATTCAAAAGAAACTCAAATCTAATTTCTGGAAGTCTTAAAAAGTCAAGTACAGTAGATCTTCACGAAGTTATCTTGAGCAATCTAGAAGGAAGTTACGGATCCCATTACAGATTGTAAGTGTCACGCTTCTCAAGAGCTGCCTCCAATCCCCTTTTATTTCTAAAAATGTCTACCCACATCTATGCTCTTTATTGCTCTTTCTCTCTTTTGCCCATACTGTGGGCAGCAAGTATTTTTGTTTGTTTCTTTGTTTTTCAATTCAAGGCAAAATTTACACGATATAATACTAACCATCTTAAGGATTGGGGTGTAGTTCCGTGGTAGAGTATTGTGCTTATCCTGTGGGAGGCTTATCTAGTTCCACAACAGTTTTATCACCCTAAAAGGAAACTGTATAGTAATCTCCCCTTATCTGTGGTTTCACATTCTGCAGTGTCAGTTACCATGGTCAACCAAGATATCAAAATATTAAATGGAAAATTCTAGAAATAAATAATTCAGAGGTTTTAAATGGTACACTATTTACAGTAGTATGATGGAATCTCACATCCCTTTGACACTGAATCATCCCTTTGTCCAGTGTATTCACACCGTATATACTACCTTCTCGTTTGTCACTTAGTATTTCTCTGAGTATTTCAAAACCATAGTTGCAGTTTCAGTGTTAGGATAAAATGACCCTTATTTTATTTAATAATGGCCCCCAATGGGGCTGGGGTTGTGGCTCAGTGGTAGAGTGCTCGCCTACCATGCACGAGGTACTAGGTTTGATCCTCAGCACCACATAAAACATAAAGATATAGCATCCACCTAAAAAAAAAAAAAACTTAAAAATTAAATATTTAAAAAAAATAATGGCTCTCAAAGCACAAGAGTAAGAATGCTTGCAATTTGAATAAGCTAAAAAGAAGCCTTAAAGTGCTTCCTTTTAATGAAAAGGTATAAGCTCTCCCATTAGCAAGGAAAGAAAACAAAAATTGATGCTGCTTGATGCATAGAAAAAAATCTTCTGGGAGCTAGGAAATCATGGCTAACTCAGGGTAGAGCACTTACCTAGCATGTGTGAGGCCTTGGGTTTGATCCCTAGTCCCATGAAAAACAACAACAACAAAACCCTAAGCTTCCATCTATAACATTGTGAGGAAGGAAAAAGAAAATTGTGTTCGTTTTGCTGTTGCACCTCAAAATGCAGGGAACTATGGTCATTGCTCATGAAGAAACTTACCAATATTTTGAGAGAGAGAGAGAGGAAGAGGGATGCCACATTCACATAACTTTATTATAGCATATTATTATAATTGTTCTATTTTATTATGTTATTTTTGTAATCTCTTGCTGGACCTAATTTGGAAATCAAACTCTATTATAGGTATATTAAACTTTATTATAGATATGTATGCCCAGGAAAATATATAGTATATATACAGCTTGACACTAGTCTCAGGCATATATTGGGGGTTTGGAATGCATCCCTTGAGGACAAGGGGATGGGGCTACTGTACCAAATAAGCAGCCATTCCACATTCCCCACTACACCAGTATTTTTAAAACTCCCTGGGTTATGCTAAATGGATAGTCAGGGCTGAGAACCATCAGTATCCAGCTATCTATTTTTCCTTGGGGTTTCCCCTACTTAGAGTTCCACTCTTTTTTCCAAATGCAAAGCTGAGCCAAAGATCCTCTTTAGAAATAGGGAGTAAGTTCTGCTTTCTGCCCTTCACACAGGTACCATTGACTTTGGCAACCTGATTCCTCCTTTTCAATATTTCTCCCTTTTCTATGTCCACTCTAGCTTCATTCCATTCTCCTGGGCCTTTGCACCCAAGCAGCCTGCTAAACAAGTCTTCTGGTAAGTGAGGCTTTCACTCCCTAGGTTTCAGCAGATACATCCTCAAGATCCCTGGAGTGTTTGCCTTTTAATTGAAAAAATCAAAACAAAAAACCTCAAGACCCAAAGAATACCTCTCTAATAGTGCATTTTAGGCCCTAGGCAGAAAGGGAGAGGAAAGGACTGTTTTTGGAAATGAAGGAGCCTGTCCCAGTTGCTCTTTATCTGTAAGTAATGCACATACTGAAAAGTATGCAGTTTGAAGTTAGAAAATAGAATGGTCCTAGGCACTAGTTTCTTAATCTCCCTGAGCCTGTATTCTCACTTGTAAAATAAGGATGGTAATATTGAACTCAAAGGGTTTTATGTCAATAAGTTGCAGCCATAGAAACTGATTCTGGTTGAAAATACATTTACTAAAAGGTTAATGTTTGAGGATGCAACTCTTAGTAGAGACTTGCCAGGCAGGCCTTGGGGGTCAATCCCTAGCACTGCCACCCCGCAAAAAAAAGATATTGGCTTTTCTTGTAAACGGACCTAGTTGATCTGTGAAAATGGCTCAGTATATACTTGACCCAGAATACCCCCACAAAATTGTGCAAATCAAGAAGTTCAAATATTGATGTTCGTGGTAAGAATACTTGTGAGAACAGGGGAGGTAGCTCAGGGGTAGAGTACTTGCTAGCATGCACAGAAACCTGGGTTCAATCTCCAGCACCACTTACACAAAACAAAAAATGCCTGTAGAATTATCTAAGCCACCAAGGGTAGGCCTACCAACAAATCACCAAGCATCTGAGTGATGTCACTTTAAAGACATAATGGGTAGCATTCCTTTGTTACAATGATGGAGTTAGTAGGTGTCTCCTTGCCAAACAGTGAGTGTTGGACACAGGTTGGTGGCCTAAAAAAGTGCTGAATTTTTACTGCATTTTTTTAATATTTATTTTTTAGTTGTAGTTGGACACAATACCTTATTTCACTTATTTATTTTTATGTGGTGCTGAGGATGGAACCCAGAGTCTCACACGTGCTAGGTGAGCGCTCTACTGCTGAGTCACATCCCCAGCTCTTTACTGCATATTTTAAAAAAAAATTTATTTTTAGTTGTAGGTGGACACAATACCTTTGTTTTATTTATTTATTTTTATGTGGTGCTAAGGATCGCAGCCAGGGCCTTGCACATGCTAGGTGAGCGCTCTACCACTGAACCACAAGCCTAGCCTCATTCTGCATATTTTATAAAAAGCATAAAAAGAATAAGAATAAGCTTTATAAAAGAATAAGACTGAACTTAAGAATTGATTTTTTTAATATTTATTTTTTAGTTGTAGTTGGACACAATACCTTTATTTTATTTATTTTATGTGGTGCTGAAGATTGAATCCAGGGCCTCACGTGTGCTAGGCGTGCGCTCTACTGCTGAGCCGCATTCTTAGCCCCTGAACTTCAGAATTTAGATGTAGATTCTCTGGTTTTTTAACATATCCAGGTGGATAAAGCACCCAAGATGCATAGCCATAATTAGAGCTCATGGTTGGATTAACATGTGCATGAGCTCCTCTTGCCATACTGAGATGATCTTCACCAAAGAGGAACAAATTATACCTGAGCTAGAAGAGGAAGGTTCACAGAAGAAAATTGAAGGGTGCAGAAGAAATTGAAGAAAGAAAACTTTGGCATGTGTGTTAGTCAGCTTTTTGTCTTTGTGACAAATACCTGAGATAAATCAACTTAAAAGGAGGAAAGATTTATTTTGGCTCATGGTTTTGGAATTTTCAATCTAGAGTGTGTTGGTCCCATTGCTTTGGGCCTATGACAGCACAGTGTTTCATGGCTGGGGCAGGTGGCAGAGGAGGTCTGTTCAGCTCATGGTGACTGGGAAGCAGACAGAGAGGAAAAGACCACTATCCTAATATTCCTGCTAAAGGCACGTCCCTAATGACATAACTTCTTTCCATTAGGTCCCACTTCTTGAAGGTTCCATCAACTCCCAATAGTACCATAGGCTGGTGGTCAAGCTTTTAACACCTAGGGGGACATATAAGATCCAAACTATGATAACATGGGAATCAATTCAGCATAAAATGAATGGAATTCAAAAGGACATTGGTTAATGCACAGATTTGCAAGACAGTTTGGAAAATAAGAGATTATACACAGATAAGAACAATGCCCTTAAGCAAGTGGCAGAATTTAAGAAACTACTCTGTGTCACAAAGTACCAGCTGCTGCAGCTTGTCCTGCCAACAGCATTGGCACTGGGAGCTGAGTGTCCTGTTTTCTCTGTTGCTCCAGAAACTATATGTTGCTTCCATCTCTACTCCACCAGTCAGAACGAATTATCCATAGCTCTGCTTCTTTGTATCACTGGCTCCCAATACAACTGTCAGGGGTTCATCTATTTGGCTAAACCTAGGTCATGTGCCCCTGTGCTGGCAGGTTAAGGCCCTGGTTATGTCAGCCTGTAAAATGGGTAGAAGGCTCTGCCTTCTGCCAAAATTCTAAGGTGGAACGTTCCCCAAACAAGGGGGGTTCAGAATAACCCTGAATAAGGACAAATTTTTCCTTTAGTCAGCTAAACTGCATGAGAAGCATACTGTGAACTCTAAAGTGTCATGCAGGTGTTGGCTATTAACACTTTGTTCATGTTCTCAATTCACTGCATTAGGGGACTTCCTCTTCTTCCTTCTGTCCCATATACATTAATACCAACCCTAGTTCAGGACAACAAGTCATGCTCAACATTCTGCTGTTTTTGCTTGTATGATAGGCAGATTGGTATCAATTGGTGGTTCTATTCTCTATTACTCCCTTGCCATAGGCTCTGATTTCCATTTGCGTGTCTTTGTGTGTTTGTGTGTGTGTGCACACACGTGCACATATGCTAGGAATTGAACTCAAGGGTGCTTAACCACTGAGACATATCCCCAGCCCTTTTTATTTTTTATTTTGAGACAAGTTCTCACTAGGTTGCTTCTAGCCTCACTAAGTTGCTGAGGCTGGCTTTGAACCTGCGATCCTCCTGCTTCAGCCTCCAGAGCCACTGGGATTATAGATAAACAAAGTGCTAAAATCTGGTAGCTATAATCTGGGATTACAGATTACAGCATGAACAAAGTGCTAAAAAAAAAAAAAGATACTTTTCTGATACTGAAAGTATCTGATACCTGCTTGTGAGCCACCAAACCCAGTTCTGATTTCTATTTGTGGATCCAGGTCATTTATGGGAATTAAACTCTATCCCTGGACCCAGCAATGTACTTTATGTCCTAAGACTAGCCAATCAGCATATTCTGTCTCCCTGGCCATAGTTATTGGTTCAGGAGTAGGCACATGACCTAAGCTTCTCCAATCTGTGAGAAACTAGGCAATTTTGCTAGGACAAGGACATCCTCTGTTTTCTTGCTGAATGTGAATGAAAAAGCATATGGCTTTGGGAGCTCCTGTCAGCCCCCTTGGAATCACAAGGGGAATCAGAATAAAGTGAACATTGTGGAAGGCAAGGCAAGGACAAAAAGAAACCATGTGCTTGGTGACCGTTTAGTCACAGGATAAAGCTACACTTGAACCCAGATTTCTCCTTTGGACTCTCAGTTATATAAGCCAATAAATTCCATGTATTATTTAATCTAGAATGAGTCAGGTTTTCTTATACTGAAAGTGTCTGATACCTGCTTCCCTCACTCTTTGCCTTATGAGACTAGAATTGTTGTCCATTTGGTGTTGGCTAATAATGAATCTTTTGGAGATACAGATTCAAATCACTACCCTGGCCTCATGATTGGGCAGCAGCATATCTATGCCCTAGAAACCAGGTCTAACAAAAATGTGAAATAGGGCTGGAGGTATAGTTCAGTGGTAAAGCACTATCTAGTGTATGCAAGGTCCTGAGTTTAACCCCTAGCACCAGAAAAAAAAATTTTTTTTAAACAAAATAGAAGGTATGATGGCAGGAACTCTGGAGAGCTTTTGCAGATAGAACTGAAGATCACAGCTTTGCTCTGTGTCTTGTTGTGATCCTTGCATGCGCTGGTTACTGGCAGCTTAAAACTAGAACTTTTCCAGGCTGCCCTGTCAGCTCTGAGTTGTTGTGAGCATTGAGTAAGATAACATCACAGAAACACACATAAATACAGGGGTGGTATCACTTAGACTGTGATTGACATATTTGCTTTCAGATGGTTGCTTTTTGGGTTCTGAGATGACTTCATCATCACCAGTTTCATGGACTGCAAGTTTTTGGGGATTTGATTTCCTCTTGATCAGGTGATCCAAGGGAGTGGCCACTTGTGGCTTTAATGCTAAGTTAGATCCAACTGCTTGAGCCACATCCCCAGCCCCAATTCCCATTTTAATTACGGGAAATAATGGACAACCTGTAATTTCTTCCATCTTAAAACCAAAACCCAAAAACCCAAACCAAACCAAAACAAAAACCTCTCTCTCGTTCTTATATCCCTTTCCAACTTTGTTCTATTTTTTCTGTTCTTCTTTATAGACTCCTAAAAAGAATTATTTCACCAATTCCACTTCATCTTCTATTCTCTTCTGAACCCATTTCATTCAGGTTTTCCCTGCACCATTTCCCCAAAACTACTCTCAGAAAGTCCATCAGCAATCTCTGCATTATTAAACCCAACGGTTGCTCCAATTCAGTCCTCATCTTACTTCCCCTTTGAGAGGCATTTAACACAATTGATCCCTCCCTCCTTGAAACACATTCTTGGTGTGGCTCCTGAAAGCTCACACTCTCTTTTCTTCACTTATTGACCACCGTTCAGTTGTTTTTGCTCATTCCTCCTCCTTTTCCCCATCTGTATTCATTGAATGCCCCCCAAGGATTCAGGATTTGGTCTCCTGATGTGTTTCTGAAACTCTCCCTACTTTCTTACTCTGTTGGTCATCCCATCTCATGGTCTAATAATCATTATACCCTGGACCCTTGAGCTGATATCCTCAAACCAGATCTCTCCTGGAACTACAAACTTATATGTCTAATTGCCTATCTATTTGGATGTCTAATAGACCTCTCTGAAAACTGAGCTATTGATATTGTTGTACAACCTACTCTTCTCCAAATCTTCCTCATCTAGTAGATGGCACCTTTCTCCTTACCATTAGTTGATTAGGTCAAATCCAGAATTTAGCCTTGATTTTTCCATTTCTCTCACCTTCAAACCACCAGTAAATTCTGTCAGTTCTACTTTCAAAATGTGCCTCGAATCCAATTACTTCTCACCAGCTTCACCTCTACTATCATTCTGGTCCAAGCCATTTTGTTTCTTGGTTCAACTTTTGCACAACCTCCTATGTGGTTCTTTGGCCTCTGAACACAGACTACATTCATCACTGAGGCCAAAGTGATACTTTTAAAACTTAGTAAGATCAGGCCACATCTCTGCAAAAGTCAATGTCCATTTCTGTGGTCTACAGACCTAAATGATCTGCAACAACTCTTACCCCCAGTCCTTTACTCTGTGATCTATCTTCTACCACTTCCCATCTTGCCCCCTGTACCCCATTCCCACTGGCCTCCCTGGACACAGAGAGTACATTTCCTCCCAACCTTCAACACTTCAGGCACACTCTTCCCTCAAGGCTTTCCCACTTGGTTTTCTTCTTCTCCTTGGGGTTTAGTTCCTCATCTCCTAGGTCTTGAATGTCCTGTCCTTTGTGAGTCCTTCCCTCACCATTATCCTATTGAATATTGCATCATACTCTCCCAATCCCCTTCTCTGCTTTATTTTTCTCTATAGTACCTACCACTGCTTAAAACTCAATTTATTTCAAACATTCACTTTCCTTCTATCATAACTCTCTGTAGGAAGGAATCCCCCCGATCTTTTTTTTCTCTCTCTTTTTGTGATGCTGGGAATTGAACCCAGAGCCTCATGCATACCACTTTATCCCCAGCCCCAGGAATTTTCTTCTGTTCTGTTCACTGCTGTGAATTTTGCCTGACTAAATATAGTATAATTCATATGTACTGAATAAATGAATAAATGTGATCACATTTAAACTGACTTAAGAGATGCAAAGCCTAAATATGAAGGAAGACTCCCCACTGCTCCAATTTCTGATCTGTGAGAGAAACTATTTGGGGTCAGCTGGATCTTTCTGCTTCTCTTCTTGCCCTTACCTGTGATGGTTACATATTTCTTTGCCTGTTCAACTCACCTGAGACAGGCTTCATAAACTTCCAAATGCTTGCTAGATATATCCACCTCTGGGTTTCATTCAGGCATCTCCAACCTAAAAGGTCCCAAACCTTTTAGGGAAAAAAATGACTATTTTTTTCCTCCACATACCCCTAACCCCTTCTGTTTAGTTTCTTTTCCCTGGCTGGCCTTGTTTTGAATAATGACAAAGTCACTTACCTGGTCCTCTTTACAAGCCTGTGAAGTCATCTTTTACTTCTTCCTTCCTTCTTACTCAAGCAATTGCTCAATCTTATTAATCCAAAAAACTAAACATCTCTCAAATACAGTGTGTGTTGTATACCTCTAAACATCTTTCAATCATCCTAAGTTTGCCAGAATCAGTTCTTTTCTGCATGGTAACCATTCTTAAGCCTGCCCCAGGCAGCCTATGGAATTCTCTTGCTAAAAAAAAAAAAAGATGTGATCTGTACCCTTCCTCCTCACAAATGGCTCTGCAAATTTTTCAGTTTGCTGTAGAATAAAGCAAACCCCTCTTGGCATGGTACTCCAGTCCTTTCATCATCTGGCACCATCTTTCCTTTATAGTTTTGGCGCCTGCTGCTCCTCCCAACAGGTTTTCTATTCCTGCCACCATTCACTGCCTTCCTCTGTGCCTCTATCCTTGCTGGTCCCTCTGCCTGGAATGCTCTTTTATCCATTATTTTTTTCAGTTTGAGACTTCTTATTACTACTTAAAAACAAAAATTGGGCTGGGGGTGTAGCTCAATGGTAGAACATTTGCCATGAGCTCTAGCATGATAGAAAGCCTAGCATGCATGAGGCCCTGGATTCCATCCTTAGCAAAACACACACACACACACACACACACACACTAATAGTGATGATTTATTATATATCAAGTATTACATATTACATATATATCATTTCACTTCATTCTCAGAAAAATGAAATAACCTGTACAAGTTAAAACAGCTGGAAAATGATTGATCCAGGATTTGAACTTGGTCCTAATGTTAAATAAAGCTCATGTTCTAACAATATTGGGGAAGTTTTCTCTGACTTCTTACCATAATTGCTTTTTCCTTTTTGTGCCAAAAGCAGGTTTTTGTTTTTAAATTCATGACTGGAGAAGCAGTTTTATTATAAAGTGAAACACATGGATTCTGAAATCAGACCTTTTGGAGCTTGCTAGCTGTGTGAAATTGAACCTCAATCTCTTTATTTTCTAAATGGGAATGATGATATTACCTATCTGATAGGACTACTCTGAGGATTAAATGAGTCAACCAGTGTAGTTCAGCATGGTGCATATTACATATCCCTGGTCTTCAGACACATTTTACCCTCTGTTATGCTTCTGTTCTGGGTGACCTTATTAGGTTCTGACGTCTAGGAGGGAGAGGTCTCTTTCATTCATCTTCCAATCCTCCTGTACCCAGCATAGCAGACCTTTCACTAGCTTGGGAGCTCAAAAAATGCTTGGCAAATTAAATTTGTGAATCTGTGGGTGTTTCTGCCAGACAATGAGACATTTACAATTTTATGATCTATGCTGTGACTCAATTACCTCTGAATCTTTTGAAGAAAGTGGTTATTGAATCAGGCTGGCCATCCAATAGCTTCTGTCTTGTTTTTAAAAATCCAGGTCATTGTCACTTCACTTATGTGAACAGGAAGCTTTTTACCTTCAAGCCTTTCCCAAGTTCCCTCATGTGTGAGCCAAGACTTTCCAGGGGGCGGGGAGTAGGAAAGAGACACCTGTCACAAGATTCCAGGCTCCTGGGATACAGATGAAGGTATTCAACTGTGGGCAAATACAATGTGGGCCCTCTGCCCGCACTGCTGTTCCCCTCCAGTGAGCAGTGACCCGATTTGGAGCTTTGGGTTTCACTTGCAACCACACGCTCAGCGTACCTGCTAAGAATGCTCCAGCCCTGGAAAAAAGCCCCAAATGCAAGTGGGAGGCCTGAGGATTCCTGGGAGGGCGCTGGCTCAAGTTACACATTATTCTCTTGCCCTTAAGCTTGTTTATTTACATTTCAGTTGGCCTTACTAGGTGAGGCTGCAGGACTGAGGGGGCAGAAAGAGGATTCAAAGGAGAGTGAAAATGGTAGAAAAGGAAATGCTTGATTAGAGGTTAACATGTCCCCGGGGGCTCCTTTGATTTGGATTATTGTAAATGTGCACAGTGTAATGATTAAGCACTCCCAAGGGGGAGTGGTCTCTGCACAGAGTTGGGGCTTTGTTTCTTATGAGTTGCAGCTGCTGTGCATAATAAGGTAGACTAGACCAAATGGGGCATGGAGAAGAGTTTCCAGGACTGGAGTGACTTGCTGGCTCTTATGCAGAATATTCTCATCATCTCCACCTAAGCCTGTGCTTTCTCCTATTCTAGATCTCAAGTAGCACCTGCAAGTTGCTTGAGAGCCAGCCGATCATCCTCTTTCTCCTTGGATCATATCTTTCTCACAGGTCTCTCAGCCTGGGTCTCAGGCCTCCCATTCCTTTCTCTATGTTACTGTCAGAAGGGTTTTTCCAAATTAGTTTAAAATCCATCTGTGACTTTCCAAATCAAGTGTACCCCTCCCCAACCCCCCAGATCTCGGCTTGTGTGTTGATATCTCTACAACTGTGATTCCCTTCACATAGTAATCCTGATCTGCAGTATTTGCCCTCAAACCTTGCAACTTTCTGTTCTTGTTTATCGTTTTGCCCAGAATCTCCTTCTTCCCTGACAGCTTCTTTCTTCCCTTCCTCCTTCTCAGGTTGAATGAGGATTCCCTCACCCTCACCTGTTCCGTGGTACTCACCACAAACTGCATTGAGTCTCTGATTTGGCAGAAGAAAGAATTGCTTTCCAGCATCTAGCTTTGGCATACAGTATTTGCTCAATAAATATTTGAGAAATCAATGAATGAATGAACTCTACTATTCATATTAGGGTTCAATTACAGTTCAGGGATTGGATCTTGAAACATCTGGCTCTGAAAGAAAGAAATACAACAGTTTTTGCAATTATATTGTTAGAGGGGTAGAATTTCACACTTTATAAAACGTTTTGTGTTTCTTCAAGCTTATGTGATCAAAACCTACTTTAAAGACCAGTTTAAAAGATCCCTTCTCTAGTGTTTGATGAAACACTATTTCCCAGCTTTAGCCAAACATTGAGGAGTCTAGGAATTACACTTTTCAAGCAAGTGTTTCCAGAAATGTCAAACCTACTGCTTAAAAACATGTCATTCCAAGACCACAGTAATATACATATGATTTGCTCAGAGAAGGTGTGAGAGGTGGGCAGGTGAACTATGAAATACAATCTGCCTAAGGAGGGAGCAAGTTGCAGTGAAACAATTGGGGTAACTCCAAAGAAATAAATAACAGAAATGGGGCCTACGACCTAGCAGATTTTCGCTGAACATTAAAGAAACATCGTTCTACATAGCAACTCAAAAATAGAATGGACTGTCTTATTAAGTGGTGGACCTTCTACTACTTTAACTGTCCCATTCGCTTTGAAAGCATGCAGGCAGCTAAGGCAGGTCGCATCCAGAGGCAAGGGTGCAAAGAAAATTGGACTAAGGCATCCTTTGATTCTTCGAACGTCGATTGTTTCGAATATATTGGTTTTTCTCAAATCTTTTGATTCTTTGGCATCTTTTGATTCTTTGGTTCTCAGCTCTAAATGTTAAAATGTTAAAATGCATCTGAGAAAAGCGGCAACAAAGATGGAAAGGGAGTTAGTAAGAGTATTCAAGAGGAAAAGGGAGTGATAATTTAAGGGGAGAAGCCATAAAGAAGAAACAGAGTAGAGAAGAAGCAGAGCAAGAATGGAAAAGGAAGAAAGGAGGCTGGGAAGAGAGGGAGGAAAAACCTTAGGGAAGGAAGCAAGGGACCAAACTCCTCCGGGACTGCAGGAGGGAAGGCACGCCCAGAGGGAATCGGTCGCTTTAAGGATAACCCCGCCCCCTGGCGTGACGCAGCAGCAGACCCGTCAGCGATTGGTCGTGAGCGGAGGGCGGGATGGGGTTGCTAGGTGCGGAGGGGATCCGGCGGGCCCCGGCCGCCCGGAGAGCGGAGCCGCGGGAGCGGAGCCGGGGTTAGCGGCGCTGCTGGAAGATGGCGAGCGGCTGGGAAGCGCGGCCACCCTGGCGGCTGGGGCGCCTCCATCTGCCGCTGTGCCTGATGTTGCTGCTGTTGCTGAGGAGCCCGGCCCGGGGGGCACACATCAAGAAGGCGGAGGCGACGACGACGACGAGTGCGGGCGCCGAGGCCGGCCGAGGGCCAGTTCGACCGCTACTACCACGAAGAGGAGCTGGGCAAGGCGCTGAAGGAGGCGGCGGCCGCGGGTCCCCCGAGGTCTGGCTCGCCTCTTCAGCATGGCCGTCAGTGGAGGGCCGACCGCTGTGGGTGC
>NW_025999891.1:2894109-2960793 GCF_001458135.2 Marmota marmota marmota | reverse complement strand
GACTGCGGCCTCAGCGAGGGCGGCCCGCGGGGGGTCAGCGGCCGCGACAACAGCCGTGGCCGTGACCTCAACCGCAGCTTCCCGGACCAGTTCAGTAGCGGCGAGCCCCCAGCCCTGGACGAAGTGCCAGAGGTCCGCGCCCTCATGGACTGGATCCGCAGGAACAAGTGAGTGTTGTCCGGCCTCTCTTCCGCATCCACGTGAGCCTTCAAGGGCAAGAGGCTGGTTCTGATACCCAGTAGGCGCTCAAACAATGCTTGCCGGCCTAAGGGAATTGGGATAGTGAGGATGGAGGGCGACACCCTGTAACAGGATCAGCCCAGGCCGCGGAGCCTCCTAGTCCCGCTAATTGTCAAAGAAGCGGTGCCTAGAGGATGTCATTTGTTCAAGGCATGGCTGAAGGGGAGATTCCTTTCTGGCATGCTGCCCCTCTTCTTTCAGGACCATGGAATTATAAGCGTTGGGTAGATGAGACCTTAAGGATAACCTAGGTCAGCTCACTCATTTTATAGATGAATTATCAATATTGTTATCTTGTTTCTAGAAGCATTGTACTAACCACTTTCCGGGACTGCTTTATCCCACTTGATGTTGGCCACAACTTGATGACACAGACACCATTCACATCCTGGTTTTGCATACAGGGGAAATTGAGAGTGAGAATTGGTTAAACTAATTTGCCTAGTGAGGAGTATAACTGGGACTTAGATGCAGGCAATCTGTCTCCTACTCAGTGGTCGTACGAAGGAGGGCAAGAGACTGTAGCCCAGAAATGGTAAATGACAACCATTGATTGTTTGATAGAAACTAATTCTCCGGTTTTTACTTCTGACTCTAAGGAGCTTGGCTGGAGAACTTGCACAGATCTGTGAACTGCCTTTTTTTAGACTGCAAGGGTTTCTGATGTCATTTTTGCACCTTATTATTGGGCCTGGGCAGAATAACCGAATTGTCACACTTTATATAAACCTTGAGTGTTATTAAATATGTGTAGGATTTAAAAAACTTAATAAGTATAAGAATGAGGGTCTCGAGAAATTAGTGTATAACAAGAAAATATTATAAATCTATATGAGATGTTCACCCAGTTAAACTTGACAGAAATTGTACTCACTAGCAAAGTGTGGTTGAGCTGAAATAATATTGACCATCTCAGTGGAAGAAATAGAACTTGAACTGAGTTTGGAGATGTGGGTAGGATTTACATCTGAAAGGAAGGAGAGGCATAGAGGAGGGAACTTATTAAAAATGGAATAGTGTCTGAAGTGAGCATATACTGCTTTGTTTTTCCAAGCATCACTGAATCCCCATATTTGTGCCTTCATAAGGCTTTTTAAGTAGTAGTTAATCTTTCCATCCTGATTTGAAGATTTCTGAATGCCAGGTAAGATAAGGCAGTAATGAATGAGGAAGTTTCTGTGTGGGACTTGGAATAATTTCTTCTACAAGATTTCAGACAGATATAGCGGGCCTAGAAGATTTGTGGGCATTATGACAGCTCCAGATTATTTTTCTTTCACCTTTCATTTTACTCCCTTTAGAAGAGCCCTTGTAGATATTTCACAAACACTTTCTAGGAGGATTTTTTTTTTCTTTTAAAGATGATCACATCATGACCTCTGAACAATTTTTTAAATTTGACTTTGACCTAAACTTATTGTCAAAAGCCATGATGGCCAGGCCCTTTTCGAGGTGATGTATTGACTGTACTGTTTTCATTGCTTAAGTGTTTAAAATACTCTGTCATAACCCTTGCTGGGATTTTTTTTCTCTTCAGTATTAGTTTTGCTGTGACCAAGAATGAAAATTTCCTTTTGGTCTAAGTCACCTTGAGGTTATACTGAAAGCTTTAAGTTTTTAATCTGGGCCCCAAAATTTGCTCTCTTGATATTCTTTCATATCACTAGTATTTAACCATTATGAGTTTTGGTTCAGTATGGTTAGTTCGATGATAAGAGCTTGGGAGGATTTTAAAAACTTGTGTGGGTCATTTGGTATTATATAGAGAGTCATTTTATTCTGTGGCAGTGGACTACCCTAATCATACTGCACTGTTTTTTAAAGCATGTAACTCTGATCAAAAAGAAAAACAGGTGATTATATAAGGTAAAGAGTACATTCATCTGTCTGCAGTCTTCAAAAATTAACTCAAAATGTGTATTTAATGATTAGTCAATAACAAAGGAATTAAAAACGTAAATATACACACACAATTTGAGATTGATGCTTAGATGAATATTAAAAAGAAAGATACAAACAGGTTGTATTTTGTGAAGTAAACATTTTGGGTAATTTCTTTATTTCCTAGTCACTGAATTATATAAGAAATAGATTTTTTTTTGTTATTTTGAATATGTAAAATTTTAAGACTCATTTCTTCCAGTTTAGGAAAGGGAATTTATTTTTATTTTTATTTTTTTACTTTATATACTTTACCCCAAAGGTGTTTTTGTACTATTGATAATTGAGACAAGTATTTTAGAAAATATAAAAGATTTTAATGTCAGAATTGAATAAAGATTTTATAGTTTATTTGATCCCATTTTTAAAATAAGCTGTATATTTTTTTAGTTGTGGATGGACATGATACCTTTATTTTATTTATTTATTTTTATGTGATGCTGAGGATCAAACCCAGTGCCTCACACATGCTAGGCAAGTGCTGTACCACTGAGGTACAACCCCAGCCCAATTCCATATTTTTGACATACTAGATTTCTTTAAGTAAATTTACTTTAAGTAAATTTACTTGTTTAGACTTTAATAGGAGATAGCATATAAATGATATATGATAGCATATAAATGATTTTTGATGGTGCTAGGATTGAACCTCAGGGCCTGTCAAGCACTGTCAAGCACTCTGCCACTGAGCTACACCCATAACCTCATTTTTTTGATGTTTATGAAGATCATTATCATAGTGTTGGGGTGGGTACAGATTATTTTAGGAGGCTTGTGCATATTCATCTACCATTTCCCAAACATTTGTGATTTTTCAGGTATCACATTCTCAGTTTTTTAAGTTATCTATAGCATTGTCTAGTGAACATAAAAATTAATTTAGAAATTAATTTTTTCACATTTATAGACTCTTATTTATAACATATTTAGCAGCTACTTTATTTATGTTTTATTTTTTTGAATTGCTGGGAATTGAACCTGGGGCATCACATAGGCTAGGCAAGCTGTCTACCACTGAGCTACATCCCTATACAATATTGAAGTCAAGTATGAGAAACACTTGAGAGAATTGATTTGAATGGAAACCATAAAATACCTTTCAAATATGATAGGAATTGATCTGACAAAGACTCAAAAGAGTAATCTTTTAGCCATTGTGATCGATGTTACTTTCTGATGAAATCCTGGAATTAGTTCCTAAAAAAAAAAAATAGAATATGGAAGTCTAATTGAATTTTATTGCTCAAGGAGATTGCAAATAATTTATTTCTCTGAAAGTCCTTGGTTATGCCATTTTAAATATATTTCTGAGAAGTGTTTCAAGATATTGAACAAAATGAAAAATAACATTTAGTAGAGAACCTTGGATTTTAAAGTTTAATTAAAAATATGGAAAGTGACATACTTCACTTAGAATGTTCAGGACTTTTTAATTGTTGTTCATAATGTATTCCTAGTGCCTAGAACAGTGTTCAACTCATAGTTAACACTCAAAAAATATTTGTTGCTGAATGGATTGCCTGAACTGAGCCTGCCTTCTAATATAGCTTTCTCAAAGTCCAATGGGGGAAAAAGTATTTAATTGTTTTAGAAATACAAAACAGAATATTTTTTAATACATTAGCTCTATGGGGTTGGAGGGGGGCAGGGGTGAGATTGTTAGTATAGAGTTAGAAAGTTAAAATATGTACTTAGTTTTTATTTCTTTAACATTTAAGAGGGACAATGGAAATGGAAAATACAATGATAATCTGTATGTTAGTGATTCCTTAAACACAATGCTAGATATCTCCAAAGAAATGAACTATTGCTGAACAGGAGCTATAAAGCACTCATTGTGCTAGATGTTCATGTGCATTATATTCCATAGTCTTCATAACAACTTTGGGAAGCAGGTAGCACTAATTACCATTTTACAGATGAGAGGGAATCTAAGGTTTATTGAATTTGGGGCAGAAACTTCTGATAGTGTTACTCTTTAGCCACAGATCTGTGAGACTGAACATTTTTACCATATTTGCTTGACTCCAAAGCTTGTGCTATTACCACTATACCAAATGACATTCTCTGGTGTCTGGAAGAGTGCTAATTATATTAGTCTTAAACTCTTATCTTTTTATAGTCTGTTCTAGTGTTTAATCACAGCATTATTGGCTATATTTTTTTCTTCTGTCATGAATAGATTCTGTCTTAAAAGTAATTTTCATTATTTGGTCTCTTCTGGGATGATGCTGATCATGCTTAAAATAACCTTTGAAATTAGACAAATGATTTAATTTTTTCAAGCATATAGAGAGAAATGTTATATGTTTGTGTGTGTGTGTGTATATATATATATATATATATATATATATATAGAGAGAGAGAGAGAGAGAGAGAGAGAGAGAGGGAGAGGGAGAGAGAGAGAAAATATATATATTTCAACCCTCTGTAGAATTTCTGTAAGTCAATTAATTTCAACCACAGAAAAGGCAGAATAAGAAAATCCAATTTAGAGTACAAGGAGAAAAGTATTTAATATTTACTTGTAATGGTTTGAACAGTTACATAAGGAAAAGACTCATAAACAGAATGTACACATTTTTTTTTTTTACCTGTGGCTTTCACCAGGAAAGAAGTTTTTCAGTGTTTCTATGTCTATAAATTTGATCAGATTAGCCAGGCGCAGTGGCACACACCTGTAATCCTAGCACTCTGGAGGCTGAAGCATGAGGATCAAATGTTGGAAGCCAGCCTCAGCAACTTAGTGAGGCTGTAAACAACAGGGTCTCAAAATATAAAATAATAAGGGTGGGGATGTGGCTCAGTGGTTAAATGCCCCTGTGTTCAATCCCTGGTACCCCACCCCTCAAAATATTTTTGGGCCAGATTATAAGTTGATTCACTTAAAAGCAGAAAATGCGGGGCTATAGATATAGCTCAGTAATAGTACACTTGGCTAGCATGTATAAAGTCTTGGGTTTAATCTCTAACAAAACACATACACATATGCACACAGAAACATTAAGAAAAACTTTTTGGTGGTGGTTTTGTTGTTGTTTTGTTTTCTCCTGAGGACTGAACCAAATGGCATTTAATCACTGAGCCAGATCCTCAGTCCTTTTAAAATTTATAAATTTGAGATAGGGTCTTTCTGAGGTTGACCTTGAACTTGTGATCCTCCTGCCTTATATCTTGAGTAGATAGGATTGCAGGCATGTGTCATCATGCCTGGCAAGAAAAAGCGTTTTTGTTTTTTGTTTTATTTAATCAGCCTTATCTCCAGGTCAATTCTAAAAATGTCCCCATCTCTTGGTGCAATGGAGGATTAGTCTTTGAAAGGCTGTATTATTTTTCTCTGAAAACATCTCGCTACATATTTGGTTGTTTTTTATTTTTCCCGAAACTTCTCAACTGTGACTTCTTTCTTGAAAATGTGAATTTAGTCTAGGTATTTTGTAAAACTGGAGCAAAACAAAACTCATGTTTTAAACTAGACTCCCTATCCTTAAAACTCTGGACAGTAAATATACAAAGCATAACCTAACTCATGTATTCAACAAGTATTATTTATACAGCCACATTTTTCTATGAAGTTAACACATTATGAAATGTAAATATGAGATTGAACTATATGAAATTGTCATTTTTATAGGTTTTAAAAAAGGTTGAATATTGGAAAAGTCACATAGTTCAGCCCATTACATGTATTTGGAATTCCTTAAATAAGACATTTCCTGAAACATTAGTTAATGCTGTGTTATTCAACTACTTTTTCAATGATGGAAAATTCTTTAAAGTTACTTGTGGTTAACCTGAAACTGTTTGAAATTTTAAGTTGATGATACTTTCTTTCCATTTTTTTTTTGTTGTTGTTGCTATTAGTAGTGGTTCCCTTATAACAGCTGATAGAGCTGTCTTCTGGTCCCCAAGAGAGATATTTCAATTTGTTTATGGGTCTGAGGGATATAGCTCAGTGTTAGTGTTTGCTTAGTATGCAGGAGGCCCTGGGTTTAATCCCCAGCAACACACAAACACACACAAAGATGAGTTCATTTATGAATGATATTGTGGAACTTTTAAATGCATTGTGTTTTCTATGTCTTTTATTCATTTATTTTTTTTTTTAGTGATACATGATTTGGTTGTGTTTTCAAAGGTTTGTGCTTTCTGGAAATCTGCATGGTGGCTCAGTGGTAGCAAGCTATCCTTTTGATGATTCTCCAGAGCATAAAGCAACGGGAATCTATAGCAAAACCTCAGATGATGAAGTCTTTAAATACCTGGCAAAAGCGTATGCTTCAAATCACCCCATAATGAAAACTGGTGAGCCTCATTGTCCAGGAGATGAAGATGAGACTTTCAAAGATGGAATCACAAATGGTGCACATTGGTATGATGTGGAAGGTATGCAAAACACGGAATTTGCTGTATTTCCCCCTGCTTATTTAGCTTTCTTTAGTGTAGTTAAGAAAGGAAACTTTGTGGAATTCTAATTTTTTAAAATTTTATTTCTTTTTATATTGATAATTTCAAACCCATAATAAAATTGAAAGACTACCTATAGAAGTCTTTATATATGAGCACCTATATATCCTTTATTTAAATTCACCCACTGTTATCTTTTCTGCTATATGCTTTGCCTCCTCACCTCCACACATATCCACACCCTCCCCTCTACATACACATATAATCTTTTGCCAATCCATCCAAAAATAGGTTGTAGTTTTCATGACACTTTACCTGTAAGTTCCATTGCATGTTTCCCAAGTACAGTCCTCTATAGAATTATATACCATTACCATAACCAGTAATTCAATACTACCATCCTACATGCTGTCCATAATTCAAATTTTACTTATTATCCCCAAAATACCCTTTGTAGCTCCTTTTTTCTAGATCTAGGATCCAGTCAAGGTTCAGGAATTGGCATTTGTTTGTTGTGAAGAGTCCAGACCAGTTGTCCTATGGAACATTGCCTATTCTGGATTTGTCATTTTTTTCATGTTAAAATTCAGGCCCAATTTTCTAGCACAATCATTATATAGACCATATCACATCACATCAGGAGACACATAAAAGCAGCTAAAAGTGACTATGTTGGACAGCTTAATTAGTATGATAACCATTAATGAGATCTTTCCATTTTATATAAAGACACATTTTCCTTGTCTATTTTAAGCTGTAGGGTGGTCATGGAATTATTCTATTTGTTTTTTTTTTCTTTAATTATGATAAAATTTGCCATTTTATCCCTTTTTTTTTTTTTTTTGCTACTGGGGATTGAACCCGGGGTGTTTTACCCTTGAGCTACATTCTCAGCCTTTTTTATTTTTTTAATTTTTTCTTTTTAAAGTTTTTTTTTTTTTTTTTTTTTGAGAGAGAGAGAGAGAGAGAATAGAATAGAATTTTAATATTTATTTTTTAGTTTTCAGCGGACACAACATCTTTGTTTGTATGTGGTGCTGAGGATCGAACCCGGGCCGTACGCATGCCAGGCGAGCCCGCTACCGCTTGAGCCACATCCCCAGCCCTTTATTTTATTTTTTATTTTGAGTCAGGGTCTTACTGAGTTGCCGAGGGCCTCAGTAAATTGCTGATGCTGGTCTCAAACTTGGAATTCTCTTGCCTCAGCCTCCCAAGTGGCTGAAATTACAGTTGTGAGCCACTGTGCCTGGCTTAGCCATTTTAAAATGTAGAATTAATGGTATTAATTGTATTCACTTCCATTTTCCATCACCACAGTCTATCTCCAAGCTTTTTTATTATGTTAAACTCTGAAATTGTTAAATAATAATTCCCATTCCCTTCAACCCTGTAGCCACTGAGAACCTCTAATTTATTGTTTATCTCTGTGAACTTGCCTATTCTAGATATTTCACATAACTGGAATCTTACAATATTTGTTTGTTTCTACCTAGTTTATTTCACTTAGCATAGTGTTCTTAGGTTTTTACAATATTTGTTTGTTTGTTTCTACCTAGTTTATTTCACTTAGCATAGTGTTCTTAGGTTCATCTATTTTGTAACATGTTTCAGCACTTTATTTTTTTTTATGGTTTGTATTCCTTGAATGTATAAAACACATTTTGTTCATCTGTTGATTGGCACTGGGTTGTTTACAACTTGCTGGTGGTGAATAATGCAATAATGAACATTGTTGTACAAGTATCCAAGTCCTCAGCTTGTCTTCAATTATTTTGGGTATGTAGCTAGAAGTGGAATTGCTAGATCATATAGTAATTCTATGTTTAGCTTTAAAGAAACTGCCAAACTTTACCATACTGGCTATACTATTTATATGCATTCCTACCAGCAACATGCAAAGGTTTCAATTATCATGGAATGCTATTTTAAAAGAATTGTTAAAGTGAGCTTGAATTGTTTACCTGTTCTTTTAAATGTCATGAGAATGGTTATTGCTCTTTTAAAAATTTGGCAGACTTTGAAGAATAACTTTGTTTTTGTGCACAAACTTAGATTTTTAAGAATAAGCAAGAAGGAATAAGTCAACCCATGGAAATGTCATCAGTATAAATATTTTCTCTTAGAATCTGCTCATGGTGAAATGCCTTTGGGCTTTCTTATCTTTTTATTGATGGTCACTTTATAAAGTGTCTCATGATGTGTCTCTTAATTTATCTTTATTTAAGCCTTTTAAATTGATTTCTGACTTTTTATGTCAAGCCACAGACACCCAAAATGAGTCCTAAATTTAGAGACTTAATATCTCTGTAGAGTTTTCCGATCTCCCTATAGTTTGCATCTGTGTTTCTACAATAAGCATCTATAGATGTTTGAAATATTTAGAAGCCAAACAGTTAGAGGTGATTTTGAAAACCATCTATTAAAAAGAAAGCTCTTTTTTTTAATAGATAAGGGACATATTTCAATGTGTAATCCTTATGTCAATCTTTAGTAGGTTTACATTTAATAAAATCTAATTTTGTGAACTGGTGATTTTGTGAGTTAGATTAATTTGGGATGATGTTACTTAAAATAATGGATTGAAGAATAATTTACTTGCCCTTTTTGGAAAAAGTTCTAAAAGGTTAGAAAGCAATTCCTAATTGACAATTGAAGAATGTAAGTCTATGTTATACTATTTCAAAAACAAATATCCTGCCTTCACCGAACTGTGATATTAAGATCAGAGATTATTTAGTTATTTAGTTACTAGATTTTTCTAACAACTGAAGAAGTTAAGTTTTGTTGCTGCTATTGTTATTGTTTTTATGCTTCAACGTTTCTCTTTAGCTGAATGGTCAGACATGTTTTATGTTATTTCTACAACAGCTGCTCTTTCTACCTTAGCAAATTTCAAGCAGATTCTCCTTGAGGAGGAGGCTGTGATGGTTTCAGTCATTTCAACAGGGCAAATTCATTTTGTTTATCTTATGCAGGACTGCAGTGAGTAAGATGCTGTGAAACCTTGTGACTTGGCATGTATTCAAACCCTGATGTCCTGGAGTGATTTTACTGATACTCTGTGTGATGTATTTAGGAATTATAGCTCAAAGAAGTATATGTAGGCCTTTAAAGCTGAAAGGAAATATATTGATCTAGTCCAATCCTTTTGCTTTATAGAAATTCAAGACCTGAGAGAGGGAATGACTTATGCAATGTAATTTTTTTTATTTAGCAAACATTTACTGCAAACATTCCTGCCACATTACCTGCCACAATCCATATGCTGTACTAGATGATGGGGACATAGTGGAGCAAACCAGAAATAGTTCCTGCCTGTGAGAATCAGATAGTGTATAACTTGGGTGGAACGTAGGGTGATTGGCCTCTACTACTTTACCTTCATTGCCAGGGTTGACTCAGCATATCTAGCTGCCTATGTAGGAGGTCCCTGCTTCTTTCAACATGCCTTTCAAACCTTCAAGATTCATGTAGGGAATGATTATCCTTAGAAGGCCTGTGAATAGTAATGCTTACCTGCTAAAGCCTCATTACTCTGAGAGCCTAAAAAGGACTTGTTCATGGAGGAGGGCACCTTCTTTTTTTTTTTTTTTTTAATTTTTTTTTCTTAAAGCACAGTGTGTTAAGTTGAATGCTTTTTGCCTACCTTTTTTTTCCCCTGTGGTACTGGAAGTTGAATCCACTCTCTACTACTGAGCCGTATCCCCAGTTCTTTCTTTCTTTTTTATTTTTAATTTTGAGACAAGGTCTCACTAAGTGACCAAGGCTGGCCTTGAACCTGAGATCCTTCTATACCTCAGTTTCCTGAGTTGCTAGAATTACAGAGATGTAATTGCATCACACCCAGCTCAGAGTTTTATTTTCAGTAATGATCTATAGCATGAAATAACTTTAGTTTTTTGTGTACATTTCATATATGTGTGTACATAAAACAATTCTATGAAATAATACTTTTCAAATATTTTTAAAGATGTTTTTGGTTTGTAGATAGACACAATACCTTTATTTATGTATTTATTTATTTTTATGTGGTGCTGAGGATCAAACCCAGAAGATCGAACCCAGTGCCTCATACGTGTTAAGCAAGTGCTCTACCATTGATTCACAACCACAACATTATAAATATATTTCACTATTATTTCTTCTATCCTATCCTATTCTGTTTGTTTGTTTATTTTGGCACCAGGGATTGAATCCAAGGGCACTTATCCCTGAGCCATATCTCCAATCCTTTTTATTTTTTATTTAGACACAGGGTCTCACTAAGTTGTTTAGGGCTTTTCTAAATTGCTGAGGCTAGCCTCAAACTTGTAATCCTTCTATCTCAGCCTCCTGAGTGGCTGGGATTACAGGCATGTGCTACCATTCCTGGCCCATTTCATTTAAAAAAAATTTTTATTTTTTAGCTGTAGTTGGACACAACATCTTTATTTTATTTATTTATTTTTATGTGGTTCTGAGGATCGAACCCAGGGCCTCACACATGCCATCCGAGTGCTCTACTGCTGAGCCACAATCCCAGTACCTCCATTTCATTTTTTTTTAAGAGAGAGAGAGAGAGAGAGAGAGAATTTTTTAATATTTATTTTTTAGTTTTCGGCAGACACAACATCTTTGTATGTGGTGCTGAGGATCGAACCCGGGCTGCACGCATGCCAGGCGAGCACGCTACCACTTGAGCCACATCTCCAGCCCCACCCCCATTTCATTTTTTTTCCCCATTCATTTTAAAAAAATATTTTTTAGTTGTAGATGGACACGATACCTTTAATTATTTATTTTTATGTGGTGCTAAGGATCGAACCCAGTGTCTCACCCATGCTAGGTGAGTGCTCTACCACTAAGCCACAATCCTAGCCCTCCCATTTCATTTTTTAAAAAATATTTTTTAGTTGTAGATGGACACAATACCTTTAGTTATTTATCTTTATGTGTTGCTAATGATTGAACCCAGTGTCTCACCCGTGCTAGGTGAGTGCTCTACCAAGCCACAACCCCAGCCCCTTCATTTCATTTTTTAAAAAGTAAGTAACTTACCAGTTGTCACAAGTCAATTATATATTTCACTAATGGGTTATGACCTACAGTTTGGAAGAAAACCCTGTTTTTCATCATCATATGGTAGAATTGATTTATTTATAAATTCTAAGTAGGAACAAAACACCTTGCACATTGCATTTCAAAATACTTATTACTTGGGGGTTTTCTTTTGCCCTGACTTGTTTGTATGTCTCAGTCATTTCCAGTGCAGACTGAGCCTGTTTTCCCTCCCTATAATTTGAATAAGTATTGAGATAGGAAATTAGAAATATAATTGTCAGCTTTCCCTGTTGCTCATGTGTATATTCATACTATGATTAGATAGGATAGCTGCCATAATGCCTTATATTTGTGTTTTGGTTTGTTTATTTATTTAATTTTAAGCCACTTCTGACTTGGGGACTAAAGTTTTTCAAACTGGTAATTGTGATTTTTCTTTTTTTCTCTTCCGGAAGAAGAAAATATTCTGTGAATGAATCAAACTTTTCCCTCTCCTTTTATACTCTGGGCAGAGTTATAAACTGTGACTACATAGCATATGATGTGCCTAGTTCATTTTTTTGTGTGTGTGAATATGAATACCTTTGATCATGTGGGCAACCATTCTTTCTCTACAGTGGAGGTCAGACTGAGCAGCACGAATGTACTCTAAATATTGAGATCACTTGACTGGGAGTAGGTGGCTGCTGGAAAGGAAAGAACATGGGGAAAATAATTACCAGTTTTCAATAGCATAACAAGTAGATCTGTCCAAGAATGGACCAACAAACTTATCTAGAGGAGTGTTTTCTGTGTCATTGAATAGGGCATTATATGTTAACCCATATGACACCAGAAAATTGGAATCTAAAACAAAGGAAAAATCCA
Organism: Marmota marmota marmota; assembly: GCF_001458135.2. Classification (NCBI taxonomy): domain Eukaryota; kingdom Metazoa; phylum Chordata; class Mammalia; order Rodentia; family Sciuridae; genus Marmota; species Marmota marmota. Next base: position 2,948,298 of record NW_025999891.1, on the reverse strand, counting down.
AAGAACAAACCCCAGAGTACCTTATATTAATAAGTAGACAAATTCATAAGTATAGTAGGGAATTTAAGTTGTACTTCTCTCAGTAACTGTTAGATCATAAAGACATACATGAATAAGACCACAGTGGAGGCGCTGGGTGTATGACGCATGCCTGCAATCTCAGTGGCCTGGGAGACTGAGGCAGGAGAGTATGAAGTTCAAGATCAGTCTCAGCAACCTAGCCAGGCCCTAAGCAACTTAGCGATATACTGCCTCAAAAATAAATAAATAAATAAATAAAAGGGACTAGGGATGTGGCTTATTGGCCAAGCACCCTTGGGCTCAATCCCTTGTACCAAACAAAACAAAACAAATCAAACAAACAAAAAACACAGTGGATTTGAAAAACCATAGTAAACCACATAAATAAACCAATTTGACCTAATGAACATACATAGAAAGAATCTAATTTTCCTGCAGTCTCTTTACTAATCTCAGGTATAGATGACTAAGTAATTTACCAGTTGCCATGTTTATGGAAGATGTGTCTGGTTGTATTAAGTGCTTGTGTTATTTTGTTTTTTAAAAATTATGTATTAAAAGCAAAACAACAAACATAAAAACTTAAAGGGTTCTTATATCTTTGTTGGTTTTACATTTTGATAGGATCAAGTCTAAACTTGAATAGATTCTGATCAACCTATATTTCTAGTCTCATCTTCTACCTCTCTGCACTGCTGAACTACTTTCCCTTCCTCAAAAGTGAACCTTCACACATTAGGCTGTTCTGTCTAGAATGGTTTCCTTCAGTTTACCTGTAAATCCTCTGAAACCTCCCTTGTAATAGTAAGTGTCATTCCCCTACCCACCTAGAGTTTTTTTTTTTTTTTTTATCTCAGCAATATAATGCTTATCCAGCTTATGTTAATAGTTTCTTTGTGTCTCATGTGTGAATTCTTTGATAATAAGGACAGGGTGTGCTATTCATTTTTGGAGTTATCTTTGTGTAAAATGGAAGGGACAGTCCTAGAGGAAGGGAGACTAGGGAGGTTTTTACTGTTATTTGGATTGAGGCCTCTTTAGGAGATAATAAGGGGTTTATCTAGAGGGATGCACGGGAATGAAGAAGGAATATGTTTGAGAAGAATTGCATAATTGACCTCTGATTAAATGGTAATACAGAATGTCAAGGAGAGAAAGGACCCAAAGAGATGACTTTGAGGATTTTGAGTCTGAATAAATGAGAATAATGATAGAAAAAGTTATTTAAAGGATTGTCTCTTTCTCCTTCTCTCTCAGTCTCTGTCTGACTTTCTGAGAAGAGTTGAAATTAGAGGTGGTACTTGATGTTCTGGTCACAAGTACCCAAAAGGCAGTTAGGAAATAGATTCTGAGATTTAGGAGTTTGTTTTGTTTTGCTATTGGGGATTGAGCTGAGGAGCACTCTGTAACTGAGTTGCATCCCCAGCCCTTTTTATTTTTTTGTTTTGAGATAAGGTTTTACTAAATTGCTTAGGGCTACATTAAATTGCTGAGGCTAGCCTTGAATTTGCAGTCCTGCTTGTAAGCCTCCTGAGTTGCTAGGATTATAGGTATGGGCCACCACGTCTGGCAGATTAAAGAGTTTTGAGACATTTGGAAAGCATATGTCAGAATACAGGATTTTGAAAAATGATTTGATATTGTTTCCTGGCATAATTGCTTGGAGGCAGAAATTCAACTAATACATATGTATAAATGAACAGATGGGTGCTTTTTCACCTCCAAAGTGAATTTTAGGATGTACCAGGATGCTTTCTTTAAGGAATGCTGACAATTCAGATACTAATTATCAGCCTGTTCATGTGTGAGTACAACTGATAATCAAATGTACAGTGCTTTTGGTCTTAGCTGATCTTGTACATTGAAGAGTTGATTGGATCTCTTCTTCCTATTTTGTTCTTTTTTTAAAGGAGAGTTTCCTAATCTAAAAGGAAGGCAAAAAGGGTAAACCATAATTCAACAGAATATTTGCTTCTACTTGAGTCATGAGTTTGCTTTAGTAAACTGAAGTATAACCTAATATAAAATCTGACCTTTAGGAGCATTGCACTAGTGTACTTTGTAATGTGATAATAAGACCATGTGAAGATTGAGAGCCAAATACTGCTATTTAGGGTTTGGCCCTTAAATCTTTACAACTATGTCTATAAATTAGATGTACTCTTCCCCCCTTTTTTCTCTTTAACTCAGGTGATAGAGAATGGGAGAATATTTTTAAAAAGAGGGAAATGCAGTTCAAAGATCTCTGAGAGAAGGTGTTGACCAAGTTGGAACTAAAAACAGAGGCAGGACTGTTTAGCTCTGTAGAATCATATCACTAGCAAATATATATCTAGTGGGAGTGGTGAAGGAAATAGATTTTCAGAAGATTAGTTGCTCAGAATGTAAAGACCAAGTTCAGGTAAGGTTTGGTCAACCTAAATTTAAAGATTAGGGATTTGGGGAATTTTTAAAGGACAACCTTTGTTTTCCATTCATTTGGCTCAGATTTTTCCATTTAAAATTTTTTATGAGCATCATGCCATCAACTTGTGAGAACTCTTAGGGAGTGCAAAATTATCACTTAATAACTCACCTATTTTCTGTAAAAATATTAAAAGCAGTCAGAATTAATTGTGAGAATTTCTCACTATCCTTTGAACTAATAAATAGTCTTTCCTTATCTGCAGTTTTACTTTCTAAGGTTTCAGTTAAAACTACTGAAGTCTCCCTTTATCTATAGGGTTTATGTTTCAAGAATCCCAGTTTTCAACCATGGCCTGAAAATTTAAGTGAAAAATTCCAGACACAAACAGCTCATAGGCTTCGAATTGTTCTGAGCAGCATGATGAAATTTCCAGTATCCTGCTGTCTTACTGAAACATGAATCTTCTCTTTGTCCACCATATCCATGCTGTATATGTCACTTGCCCTTTAGTCTCTTATATATCAGATGACTGTTGAGATATGGCAGTGCTTGACTTCTGGTCACCCTTACATAGTAGCCTAATGCTGTATCACACTATCACATGAAGAAAGAGGGCAGGGAGTACATTACTATATTTTGAAATAGAGACCAAATTCATATAACTTACAATATGCTGTTACTTATTCTATTTTATTACTAGTTATTGTTGATCACTTACTGTGTCTAGTTTAGAAATCAAACTTTATCATAGGTACATATGTACAGGAATAAACATAGTATATATAGAGTTTGGTCCTATCTTTGGTTTAAGGCATTCATTGGGGTTCTTAAAACATCCCACATGGATACGAGGGGTCTACTATAGTTTTTTTTTTTCCTACTATAGCTCTAAATTTAAATATAAATTGGAAATTGTCTCTCTATATTCCTGTATTCTAAAATTATTTTCCTATTTTAAAAAATTGTAGTTTTCCTGTAAAAGGTAATAAATTTCCTAAATAATATAGTTTAATATTTAATATTTGGCCATATGTGTTTTATGTCTAACAATGAAACATTGACTATTTTTTTTTTCCCATTGGCTTTATGCTTGAGGCAGAAGAGCAAATTGTTTGTTTGGGAGAAGGAGACTAGTTAGTTTGGATAGCTTTAAGGCTGTTCATTTCCAGATCTTCAGTTTCTGTTTCTAATCTTTCCTAACTTTGGTCTGCCTGGGAGATTCTGTCTCATATCCTTTTCTCCTACTTGACTGAAAACTGGCATATTTTTCTATCATCTGAATCACATTGTGTTACATTGCCTTGGAGTTTTCATACTTTTGGGGCAGCATGACAGAAGGAACAATTTGGTGATTTTTAAAATAGTATCATCCCAGGGTCTTATAAGTTCTTATAAGTTAATTTTTTTTATTAAAAGATATTTTCATCTGGGTGCTTCAAAGTACAGGATAAGGAAACATTACACCTGTGTTGTGAATGAATTGAAGGCTTTGCTTGTTCATTTTCAGCTTCTTTGCTTACCAAGGGAGGCCTGATTTTGCTCATTTGTTTTGAGAATGTGTTTAAATAAAAACAAATTTAAAAAATTGCTGATGCATATATAAAATATATTTTTAGTAATTATTTCTTGTTATGCTTATTATTTATAAAAATTATAATAAAACCATGCTTTTTTGATAAATTATGTGCCAGTGGTTATTGTAATAATACAATCTGGAAGACAGAAATGTAATACTAGGTCATTATGATCATTGGAGATAAGAAAAATATAAATGTACATACATAATTATTATAGATTGGAACATTTGTAGAATGGCTAAAGCATGCAGGTATATCACATTCAAATTAAAATCTGCTGGAGGAAGTGACATGGGAAAAATTCAAAGAAGAAAAGGGAAGTTGTAAAATTTCTACTGTAAAGAAGAGGTGTGTTCATGTACTTTTTATGAAGACAATTCTAGGAATCAAATCTCCGTGATGCTTTCATTTATTTGGAGGCATTTAAAGTAATGTAAAGGTTTTAGTTAAAATTTTGTTTAGTGTACAGGATATTACTTTGTTTAGAATTCTTTGAACTTAAAAATGAAAACTTAAAAATTTGTGAGGTAGGCTGGGTACAGCTCAGTGGTACAGCATTTGCCTAGTATTCATAAGACCCTGGTTTTCATCCTCAGCAACACACACATACACACACACACACACAATGTTGCATAATTTTTTAGTTATTTTAGTGTGAATAAGTTGAAGATCACTGGTTTAGGAAGCTTTGAGAGACTGATAGGTAATAGAAGCTTGCTTATTTATGATTGTTAATAAATAGGATAAATAGCAGATCCTTTATACTACTATTAAGGTGTTATATTATTTTGCTGTAACTGAGTGTCTTGCTCCCCAAATAAAAATTTTTCTTTGACTGGTTAAAGATATTGTGAAATCTGACTTTTCTCCTTTATTTTAAACCAAATGAAATATCATCCTAAATAAATGCATTAACTGAATCTGGCAATAGCTACAACTGTGAGTAATGTAATATCTACTTACAGATCAGTGAGGATTGCTTTTTGTGGACAGGTTTTGTATTGAAAAAATCAAGACAACAGATCTGAACCAGCTACTTAGTAAGATTACTTATGATTACTTATTATTAAGTCTTTGACATTTAATATGGAAAAATAGTGTTAAGTTTAACAAAGATGGCAAATAATTCCTACTTGTGGTATATCACAAAAAAATTCTTAAATTATTCATAACTCAGACAGTTAATGTCCCCATTTGTTTCCAGGTTTCTTTCTTTTTTGGTACCAGGAATTAAACCCAGGGCTGCTTAATCACTGAGCCACATCCCAGGCCCTTTTTAATATTTTATTTAGAGACAGGATCTCACTGAGTTGCTTAGCGCCTTGCTTTTGCTGAGGCTGGCTTTGAACTCGCAATCATCCTGCCTCAGCCTCCCAAGCTGCTGGGATTACAGGTATGTGCCACCATGCCTTGCTGTGGTCTGTCTTGGTAAATTTTCCTTTGTGGGGGAGGGAGTAACTGGGTACCCAGGGGTGCTTAGCCACTGAGCCACATCCCCAGCCCTTTTTATTTTCTTTCTTTTTAAAATTGGTTCTTTTTAGTAGAACCCATTTTGACATAATTATGAAAGCATGGAATGTATTTTGTTCTAATTCAGTCCCCAGTACCTTTTTATTTAAAATTTTAATTTAATGTTTTTTGATACTGGGGATTTAGCCCAGAGGTGCTTGACCACTGAGATACATCCCCAGTCCTTTTCATTTTTTATTTTGAGACAAGGTCTCACTAACTTGCTGAGCACCTCACTAAGTTGCTGAGCCGGCCTCAGAATTGCAAAACTCCTACCTCAGCCTCCAGAGTTGATAGGATTATAGGCATTCACCACCATGCCTGGCTTGATGAATGTTTCATATGTACTTGAAAGCATGTGTATTTCACTGTTGATGGAGGGAGTATGGTATAAATATCACCTAGATCTAGTTAGTTGATGGTATTACTGAAATCTCTAGCTTTTGCTCAATTTTTGCCTACTTGTTCTGTTGAGGAGAAGTGTGCAACTGCAATTGTGGATTTGCCCATTTTTTTCATGTATTTTGAAGTTCTGTTGTTGGGGCCATACACATTTAGGATTATGTTATCTTGCAGAATTGACTGTTTCATCCGTTTGTAAAGCCTGTCTCTCTTTGTCCTTGGCAATTTTCCTTGCTCTGAAGTCTATGGTATCTGATAGAAATATATCTATACTATTATATTTAAAATAAGTTTCATATAGATGGTGTACAATTAGATCTTGTTTTTAATTCAGTTTGACAATTTCTGTCTTTTAGTTGCTATACTTTTGCCATTTACGTTGAATATACTTATTGATAGGTTTGGATTTAGGTCTTATGTTTCCTGTTTGCCCCTCTGTTTATTAATGCATTGTTTCCATTTTCCTGCTTTCTGATTGGATTGTTTGAATGTTATTTAGTGTGTCATTTAAAATTATCTATTATGTTTTTAATTATGTCTCTATGTTTAGTTTGTTTGGGTAGTTGCTATAGGAATTATAATTTATATACTTACTGTTCACAGTTTTACCTAAAATTAATATTTTTTACCATTTTAAGAGGGATATATAGCCAGGTGTGGTAGTACATTCCTGTAATCCCAGGTACTCAGGAAGCTGAGGCAGGAGGATTACAAATTTGAGGGCAGTCTGGGCAACTTATAAGACCCTGTTTCAAAATTTTAAAAAATTAGAAGAGCTGGGATGTTGCTTGGTGGTAAGTACGCTTGCCTAGTATGTGTAAAGTCCTAGGTTCAATCCCTAGAACAAAAAATTTTAAAAAGAAAGAAAAGGAATGTATAAACCTTCCCATCGCACTGTATCCTCCCAGTTTATGTTGTACTTAATGTATGTATTATGTCTATATGCATTGACAGTGCCACCAATGCCATGGTTTTAACTTTAAACTGTCAACACTGTCTAAAGAACCTGAGGAAAATAGTTTATTATATTTACCCTTTTCATTCATATATTACCTATTTTGTTCACTTTTCATTCATTCTTGAAGTTCCAGGTTTCTCTCTGATAACATTTCTCTTTTGCCTTAAGAACTTGACTTAGAATTTCTTCTAAATCGAATCTACTTAGATTTTTGTTTTGTTTTGTTTTCTTTCACTGAGTATCTATGTTGCCTTTATTCCCAAAGCCTCCACGGCTTCTGCTGAGAAATTCAATCATTTGAATTGTTTTCCCTGTGTATCAATGCATCATTTTTCTTTTGCTTCTTTCAAGACTTTTTTCTTTGTCTTTGGTTTTCAGCAGTTTAATTATGAAATATCTAGGCATGGATTTCTTTGAGTTTATCCTGTTTGGGATTTGCTGAACTTCTTGAAATGTAAGTTTATGTCTTTTGCCCAGTTTAAGTTTTTAGCCACTATTTCTTCAATAAAATTTTAAGCATTTTTCTCTTTTTTTCTCTCCTTTTGATACTCCAATGACAATGCTAGACCTTTTAGTATTGTCTGTAAAACTCTCTTCTTTTTCTTTATTATTATTATTTTTTTAAATTTTTCAGTGCTAGGGATGAACCCAGGGCCTTAATGTATGCTAGGCAAACTAACTACTAGTGAGCTGCACATCCCTAGACATCTCCCGCCCCCCACCCCCTGTTGTTTAGCATGCACAAAGGTAATTTCTCTTTATCAGTCTTCAAGATAACTCACTCTTTCCCTGGTCATTTCCATTCTTTTCAACATTTACAATAAATTTTTAAATTCAATTATTGTATTCTTCACTTCTAGAGTTTCTTTTATTTTCATTTATTTATTTATTTTTGGTTCCAGGGATGCTTAACTACTGAGCCACATCCCCAGCCCTTTTTTATTTTTTAATTTGAAACAGGGTCCTGCTAAATTGCTTAGGGTCTCACTAAATTGCTGAGGTTGGCATTGAATTTATAATCCTCCTGCTTCAGTCTCTAGAGCCTCTGGAATTACAGGTGTGTGCTACTATTCCCATCTGCTTCTCAATTTCTATTTTGTTCTTTGTGTGTATGTGTGTGTGTAGTACTGGAGATTAAACCCAGTGCCCACTGGGTTCATTCATTGCTGGTGGGAATGTAAAAACAGTAGAACCATGTTGAAAAACAAACTTCTTATGAAGTTAAGCTTAAATTTCTCTTATGACTCAACCATAACACTCCTAGATATTTACCTCAAAGACATGAAGTCATATGTCCACACTAAGATCTATACATAGCTTTACTCCTAATTACCAAAAAACTGGAAAAAATTGAAATATTCATCACATAGAGAATGAATGAACAAGCCTGGCAGTGGTGCAGGCCTGTAGTTTCAGCAACTCAGGAGTGTGAGGGAGGAGGATTACAATTTGAGGCTAGCCTTGTCAACTCAGCAACACTCTAAGCAATTTATCAAGACCCTGTCTCAAAAGAAAAAAAATACAGGGCTGGGGATGTAGCTTAGTTAGTAAAGTGCCCCTGGGCTTAATCTCACACACAAGAACAGATGAACAAATTATATTACATCCATGTAGTAGAATACTTAGTAATAAAAAGTACTATTTAGCTAGGCACGGTGGCACATGCTAGTAATCCCAGCATTTTAGGAGGCTGAGGAGGAGGATCACAAGTTCAAAGCCAGCCTCAGCAACTTATTGGGGCTCTAAGCAGCTTAGTGAGATCCTGTCTCAAAATAAAAATGAAAAAAAGGGGGGGGGGCTGGAGATGACTCAGTGGTTAAACATCCCTAGATTTAAGCCCCAGTACCAAAAAAAGTACTATTTATAAATATATTCAGCAACATGGATGAATCTCAAAGGTATTAAGACTTGTGCTAAGTGAAAGAAGCCTGATATAAGACTATATATACTACATAATTCCATTTATATGTCATGTTGGGGAATACAAAAATATAGGGAAAGAATTTAATGATTACCCAGGACCTAGAAGCTGGGGCAAGGAACTTTCTGGGGTGATGCAAATGTTCCATATATCCTCATTATATTAATAGTTATATGACTCTATACATTACACTGTATACTTAAATGAGATGACTTTTATAACATATAAATTATACCTCCATAAACCCGACTTAATAAAAAGCTTCCAAACAGCATGTTGAGAGAGATTGTCAAAAGTGTTTTGAGCCCAGCATGGTGGAACACGCTTATAATTCCAGCGGTTCAGAAGGCTGAGGCAGGAATATCGCAAGTTCAAAGCCAGCCTCAGCAGAAGTGAGACGCTAAGCAACTCCTACCATCAATCCTGTCTCTAAATAAAATATAAAATAGGGCTGGGGATGTGGCTCAGTAGTTGATGCCCCTGAGTTCAATCCCCAGTACCCCAAAAAACCAAACAAACAAAAAAGTATTTTGAATCAGTTGCTTTAATATTGAGTAAAGGAGAATTGTTTAAAACTCTGTATGCTTCAAAGAAATATAAAACTTAAGGTATCATGCAAAAAGATATGCATATGACCTTTTTGACTAATATTTGATAAATATGGCTATAAATATGTAACACTTTAAATGGTTGCATGGTAGTCCATTTTTATATGACAGTTTACTAAATTGGTCTTCCTCCAACAAATGTCCATTGTTGGACATTTAGGGTTGTTTTCAGGTTTATTTTTCTTCAATTTACACACTATAGTCTTTCTCCTTATAGATACTATCTTAGAATAAATTTCCAGAAAGGAATTTCTGTGTTAAGGTCATACCTTCTTAAAAGGTTTTATATAAGTATTTCTAAATTGTTACCCAGAAATGTTCTATAATCCTTTGTCATTTTTTCATAGTATTTTATTTTCTTTATGATTATTATGATAGTGTTTATTAGATGTTTTATAATTTTCAAATAGCTATATCTGTCATTATTTTGTTTTCATGCTTTCACTCACATTGATGTCATGCTTATAAAGACTTCATTCTAAGAGTATGGAAATACTTATGTTAGCATCCAATTTCCTTTATGATTTTTTTTGAAGCATTTAACAACCTCTTCCTCTTCTTCCTCTTCTTCCTCTTCTTCCTCCTCCAATTGAACTAAAGGGATGCTTTACCACTGAGTTATATCCTCAGTCCTTGTTTATTTTTTATTTTAAGGTAGGGTCTCACTAAGTTATTCAAGGCCTTGCTAAGTTGCATAGACTGGCCTTGAACTTGTGATCTTTCTGCCTCAGCCTCTTGAGTTGCTGGGATTAAGGCATATACCACTCTGCCCAGCTATGATTTCATTTTTACATTAAATTCCATATGGATTGAAGAGTTTGTTTTGTATGACATGAAGTAAAGCTTTTTTTTTTTTTTTTTCCACCTATCTAATCAGTTTTAGCCATGGGCACTTTACCACTGAGCTACATCCCTAGTTCTATTTATTTAGACAAGATCTTGCTAAATTGCCAACGGTCTCACTAAGAATTTTTGATCATCCTGCTTCAGATTCTAGAGTCACTGCGATTATAGGCATGTACCTTGCGCCTGGCTCCATTCTTAATTCTTAATGTTTTCTCATTCATTTCTCAGGAATTCTTAGTTATTTTTCCAAATTAATTTCTAGATCAGTTTATCCAGTCACAATGAAAATATATTTTTTGCATGATATTTATAAGTAATTTGGTATCCTTATAAACTTCCTATCAATAGGCATCATAATGCTCTACTACAATCTTCTAAGTCTTTAGTAAAATTTCATAATACAAATTTGTGTCTCACATTTTGTTACATTTAATCCTATACATTTTGTGGGTTTTGTTGCTGGAATCTTTTTTTCTGTTTTCTATTATTGCTGAAATATAGTAAAGACATTGATTTTTATATTGTTTTAATTGGTTGTCCTTTTATGTGACTTTTTGCTTAATTTAAATACAGTCTTAGCAAAGAAAAATTTGGGGAATGTATGTCAAGATTTAACTTATATTCTATATTTCCACTATATTCTACACAATGAGGTCAATATTAATATTATAGTCAGATATATTATTTACTGTAATATTTCCTCAATCTATAGGACCTACAAAGAGACTTATCTCCAAAATCTAACTTTTAGTTTTGGACTGTTTATAGTGTTGTATGTTTAAAAAAAAAAACCCAATATTTATAACGTGATCTATAGGACTAGAGGCCACTAAATAAATTTTCTTGGATTCAATTTTTTTGGGGGGGAATATTGGGGATTGAACCAGGATTGCTTTATTACTGAGCTATATCCCCAACCCCTTTTTATTTTGATAAGGGTCTTACTAAGTTACTGAGGCTAGCCTTAAACTTGCAATCCTCCTGCTTCATTCTCCTGAATGTCTTATTTTAAAAAGACTTCTATCCTTCCTTCCTACTATTACCCTAGGGATATGTTTGTATGTGTCATTGAATGGAGTTAGCTAGTTTATCAGCCTGTTAAAGTTACATATAAAAATCAGGTTGGGTAATACTCTAGAATGTTATTGTAAACTTCTTGCTACCTCTTAGCTAGTACTTCCTAAGTTTTATTGAAGTAAAACAATTAAGGGACAGACAAAAGAAAGCTAGGACTCAAACCTGATTATTATAGTGTTAAAAGTCGTCTGCTTCACTGACCGCTGGCATAATTGAAGTGTAAGCTGGCCATGTTTACAATAACATAACTATTAAATTTTACATAGGCAAAAAATACAAAGAAAAAATATTTTCATATTTACATTGCTCTGAGGAAAAAATTGGGGGGTGGGTTCCTGGGGATTGAACCCAGGGGCACTTTTCCACTGAGCTTATATCCCCAATCCTTTTTGATAAATTTTTAAAATTTTGAGACAGTCTTGCTAAGATGCTAAGGCTGTCCTCAAACTTGTATCCTTGTGCCTCAGCCTCCCCAGTTGCTGGGATTAACAGGAATGCACTACCATGCCCAGCAGCAAAATTGTTATTTTTATGTGCTGTTTTGCTTCTTCACAAAGACTTTAAATGCTGGATAGAAGACATTTTATTTATAAATTCCCAGAATCTTAGTATAATGTCTTAGACACAGTGAAAATTGTATTGTGACCAGTAATGGTAAGTGAAATAAGCCAGGCACAAGGAGACAAAATTCTCTGTGTTTCTACTTATATAAGGTATCTACGGTAGTCAAACTCTTAGAATAAGGTATCTACAGTAGTCAAACTCTTAGAAAGTAGAATGGGGGTTGCCAGGGACTGAGGAGAGAAGGAAAAGAAAAATTGTTCAGTGGGCACAGTGCTTCAGTTTTGCAAGTTATAGGGCTCTTTTGTACAACAATGTGAATATAGTTGTATTATTCTGTTTTCTTTTGCTATTTCAAACTACTTGAAACCAGATATGGAAAAAGTTTATTGAGCTTACATCTTTGGAGGCTAAAGGTCTAAGGTTGGCTGACCCCCATCAGTTTGGCTTCTGGTGAGAGCCCCCTTAGCTGAGTTTTATAAATGGCAGAAAAACCAAAAGGGAACCAGCCATACGTAGTCAGTTACTTGATAGCAGATGGCCCTGCTTTATTTCAACTATCAAGACTTAATTGGGACCAGGCACAGTGGTGCACACCTGTAATCCCAGCAGCTCAGGAGACTGAGGCAGAAGGATCACAAGTTCAAAGCCAGCCTCAGCAACAGCGAGGAGCTAAGCAACTCAGTGAGACCCTGTCTCTAAATAAAACACAAAATAGGGTTGGGGATGTGGCTTAGTGGTCGAGTACCTGAGTTCAATCCCTGGTATCCCTCTGCAAAAAAAGACCTAATTGGGGTTCCATGAGAACTACATTAATCCCTTACAAGGGCAGTGCCCCCAGTGATCTAGTTATCTTCCACTAGACCCCACCTCTGTTGGATTTTGTTTTTTCTTGGTGTACCTGGGATTGAACCCAGGACCTTGTACATGTTAGGCAGGTGGTCTACCACTGAGGTATAGCCCCAGCCCCTTATTTTATTTTACAACAGGGTCTCACTAAGTTGCTGAAGCTGGCCTCAAACTTGGTGAACCTCCTGCTGCAGCCTCCTGAGTAGATGGAATTAAATGGGTGCACCACTACACCCAATTTAGATATCACTTCTTAAAGATTCAATCACTTCTCACATTGTCACATTAGGAACGAAGTGAGTTTCCAGTGCATGAAACCTTTTGGGACAAACCAAATCCAAAGCATGGCAGTAGCTAATATTATTGTAATGCATGCTTAAATATGATGGATGCCCATAAATTTTATGCTATGTGCTCGTTAACACAATAATACCAAAACAATAGCCCTTTAATAGTCCCTATAGCCCTGTGTGATCTTGTTTTGCCCATATCTCTCAACCTCAGAGTACCATTTTTTCCTTGGTCCTCTACTGTCAGCCATAGTAGCCTTCTCTCCATTCCTCAAACTTGCCAAGTTTTTTTTTGTGTGTGTGTTTTTGACCCCTTTGATTGAATGTTCTCTCTGACTTTAGTCTGGCTGGCTCTGTCTTGTTTTTCAGATCTTGGCTTACTTAATATTACCTTCTCAGAAAGGCTTTTCCTGACCACCTAATCTCTAGTTGCCACTGGTTGCTAGCTGTCACATCACTCTTTAAAATTTTTCTGAAAATCTTATTATCTGATATTTTTCATACACATATGTATGAAAAATATAGATATATTTATGAATTTAAGGTATGTGAGAGCAGAGACTTACTTTGTTTTCTTCAACACTGTGTCCCCATGCACCTAGAATGATGCCTGACATGTGATCAGTGCTCAGTAAATATTTACTTAAAGAAAATTGAGGGGCTGTGATTGTGGCTCACCTAGCACGTGCAAGGCACTGGGTTCCATCCTTGGCACCACATACAAATAAATAAATAAAATAAAGGTGTTGTGTCCAACTACAACTAAAGAAAATATTTTAAAAAAAGAAAGAAAATTGAACTTCGTAGTCTTGAATTATCATTTCTAGAGAAAGACTTTATTTTCCCCGGGGATCTAAATTTGTACTTAAAAATTCCTTCTTGGATATTTCTATCTAAGTGTTCTGCAAATACCTCAAACTCAACATGCCCCAAACAAAAATAGTCACTCCCCGTCTCGTCTCAGTTACTCTTCCAAACCTTGCTTCTCTCTTTTTTTTGAGGGGAGTGGTGGTGAGGAAGAAGGGGTTGGAGGTTGGAGCCAGGGCCTTGCACATGCTGGGCAAGCACTCTACCACTGAGCCACATTCCCAGCCCAACTTCCTTCTTTTTGTTAATGGCATAATCATTAGTTTAACTAATCAGGTAGAATGTTGATTCCTTTCCTCTCTCAACTCCCACAACTTATCAAACCATGTCAGTATTTCAACTTGATCCTTCTTTCCCTTACTACACAGTTATCACCACCACTTCATTTTAGGCCTAATTACTATTTATTTGGTCTACTGTTAAAACTGCCTAAGTGGATTTTTTGTTTCCCATCTCTCTCATATCCAGACTATACAACTTTCTATCCATCATGCTACTTTCCTACTGAAAACAACCAAAATACTGTCTGTCTCCCCCTCCCACTACCCAGTGCTTTGGAAAGGCAAGGAAGCCTTTATTTCTAGTCTCTTAGACCCTGCTTGCTTTTCCAGCCTGACCTTTTACTATATCCCTACAGCCCTGTGCTCCTGCCCTAATACTGTGGCTTATCAGTCTCACAGATATTTATCAACATATGCCAGACCCTCCTATTCTGCACCTTTTACAAGCCATTTCCTCCAACTGGAATTCTCCTGATCCTCTGCATTTTTTTTTTTTTTTTTTTTTTTTGGCTCATATGGTTTTACTCATCTTTCTTTAAGACCTAACTAAATTAAAAAGAAAGTCTCCTCCAAGTAACCTTTCTAGGTCTTCCCTCAACCCTAAAACTACTCAACTACTGGGATAGGCCCATAGTACCTCAATTACTATTTTTAAAAACTATAGAAAGTAAAATAATATAATAATCATTTTAATAATTTTAAGTGTACAATTATTATACACTTAATTACTAATTATATATTATTATATATTGTATTCACTGGCATTAATCATATTCACATTGTTTTATGACAGTTATCATGGCCCTCTATTCTCATGTTAATGTTATCTGTTTCTCTTGATGGTAAACAAAAATTTGGCCTCATTTTTAAGTACTTGATTAACATGGATAAACATGAATGGAATCGGATAATCTCCTTTAATTATTCTGAGATTTCATACCTGATATCACATCAGCATTGGGGTGATCCTGCTCAGGTAACTTTGGGAATGTGTTCAGTTTCCTTCTTTGTATTTCTTTTTCCAAATGGCATTTGTTGGAGTTCATACAGTCCTGGATTTTTAAAAGTTTCTTTGCTCAAATTCTCCTTTACTAGTTTTGTTTTTTAAATATCTTTTTAGTTGTAGGTGGACACAATACCTTTATTTTTCATATGTGGTGCTGAGGATCGAACCCAGTGCCTAGCACACACTAGGCAGGCGCTTTACCGCTGAGCCACAACCCCAGTCCCTCCTTTACTAGTTTTTGATTCTTTACTTTTAACCTAGCTTTTTTCCCCTTGGCTATATTTATTCTATGAATATGTCAATGAAGTCGGGCATATTTATTAGGTAAGATAGACACAGTTCAAAAGCAGGTGTGTCTCAAAGTGTTTAATGAAACCTCAATAGAAATGAGATTGAGAGTTTAGGCTCCAATATTGTTGCTATTTCATTTCTGACCAAGTTTCGCCAATTGTGCTATATCGTTTGCTCTTTTCTGCTCTCTAAGCCTTTGTTCGGTGATGAATTCCTTGTAGGCTGTGCTCTAGACTGTGACATTGACTTTTCTCTCCAAACAGGTTTCGGAATTATCTTTTTATCAAGTGTTCTCTCCTGCCTTTTCCCTTATAATCAAACCAGCATGTATTTTTAAACATCTTAGAATCTGAGAGTTAGAAGTATCCTTTGTGTTCATCTAATGCTTACTTGCAGATAAATAAATAAAGATTCGTGTTAATGCCAGAGGGTTCTCAGCCAGTAAGTGGAAGAAGAATCTATGACTTAAGAGTACCTGTCCATGAAAGGGAAATTACTCTCCTTCTTCTGATCTGAAGGATCCTGTTATCATCGCCTGAAATGTGCTGGTACTAGAAAAATATGACCCTCAAAACCCACATTTGTACTATGCCCTATCAGAGGGGGAAGAATATCTGGGGAAAAAGGAAGTCTGCCTTGCCAGGCACAGGTACAGAGGAGGATTTTGACGAGTAGTGGACATTGAATGAACCAAACATAGGCTCTCAAGGCATCTTTCAGGGATAGTGGAAGGAAGTGACTAAGGTCAGGGATTATTTCATATGCAAAAAAAGAGGGCATTGGAGCCAGCACGTGGCACATCTGTAATCCCAGTGGCTTGGGAGGCTGAGGCAGGAGGATGGCAAGTTCAAAGCTAGCCTCGGCAACAGCAAGGTGCAAAGCAACTCAGTGAGACCCTGTCTCTAAGTAAAATACAAAATAGGGCTGGGGATGTGGCTCAGTGGTTGAGTGCCCCTGAATTTAATCCCCAGTACCAAAAAAAGGGGGGGGGTATTGGAAACCATCTGATATTATAGGCACATTTCAGGAGAAAGTTCAGAGATCATAGTAAATTTATGTCCCTTTCCTTTTCCACTCTAGTCTTTATCCACCTAAAATAAGATGTGAGAAAAATCAAGTGACAGGAATAATAAGGTAAAAGACTTTCTACAAAACGAGTATGTGGGCTTGTATAGGTATAAAAGTGGTGAAGATGATTGATCATGGGTGTTTATTTCCCTTTTAATTCCATCTCCCATTAAACACACTCTGAAAGAGTTCATTGTGTCTTATTTTTACCTGATTTATATAGCTGTACCATCCTAGTTACTTTCTTTTTTCTCTTGCCACCTTGATAAAGGGGAGTACAATTCAAATAGTAGGATACTTAATGATTCTTTGGCATGAATATTCTTCACAACTTTAAGATCATGTGCACCCTTCAGTGTCATTCTGGTATAAATCTTAACCTCTTTGTACCTTATTTCTCACATCTGTAAAAATCACAAAATAGTAATACCTACCTCATTTAATTGTTGTAAAGATTAAATGTTAATACATGTAAAGCTTTTAGGGACAGGTCCAGCATATAGTAAACACTCAAATGTAGAGCTGTTATCAATATTGTTATTAACTGATGTAGTCATACTCTTCATAACTGTTCATCCTACTAGTTAAATATAGTTCATTTATGTATATTCCTTTTCAATGTATAATCCAACTAACTTTCCTTCTTGACATCCTTTACGATTGAAGAAGCTTCTCCAATTTCAAGCAGCTTAATGAAAAGAAAATTTATACATGGCAAGAGAAGGGTGATTTAATTTCTTCAATCTTTTGGAGGGTAGAATTCCTTTCCTTCATTAGATATGTTTGTTTTTTTCTTTATGTTACAGGTGGTATGCAAGATTACAATTACATATGGGCCAACTGTTTTGAGATTACATTAGAACTGTCTTGTTGCAAATACCCACCTGCTTCTCAGCTTCGACAGGAATGGGAGAACAATCGTGAGTCTCTGATCACATTGATTGAAAAGGTAACAGCTGACTGGAAGCCTGGGGTACAGAAATAATGGATTAAATAAGGGAGAAATTTGGTTACATATGAATGCCAATCTTTATTAGGCATCATTTATTGTATCTGTTTTATTAGGATTGGAGATAATTTTTAGAGATTATTAGATCATAATCTCATACAACACATTGTAGTTCTGTCCCCCACTCCTAGTTCTCTGCCACAGGGTGCTCCCTTAGCCTGTCTTAGAACACTATTTCAAACTAGATTAACCAAATTTGTACTACTGGTAGGGGGAGGGCAGTTGGATTATAACTCAGTGAGCAAGTGTGTGCTTGGCATGCACAAAGCCTTGAGTTTGATCCCAAGCACCAAAAAGCCCTTCCAAAAACTCTATAAATTTATACAATTATACAGGTTATTACAATGTCATGTGTTCATATTTGCTGGAGAGCCTTTACCACTGTATGAATCATGGATATTAGATCAATTTAAATACTAGACTAGGGATATAGCTCAGTTGGTAGAGTGCTTACATCACATGCCATGGGTTCAATCCCCAGCACCACCACACACACACACACAAAAGCAGACAAGCTAATACAACTATTGGATATGCCAGAAATTATACTTTGTTGAGAAAATTAGAAGCCTGACTTTGAAGAGAGGGAACTTCAAAAGCACCTTAGTAATGTGGAGTCCAGACATTTATGACTTTGGGATTTAATACTTTCATCTGTATTTTATTTCAAATGTATTGAAAAATATTTTGGAAAGATAAAAAGAGTAATCCTGACTTTTAGAAATTCTGGCATCTGGAAAAGAGGTGTTATATTCTCTTGCCTTCCAAATTGTCTATGAACTTTGATTCTTATTTTTTAGGTCCACATTGGAATAAAAGGATTTGTTACAGATTCGGTAACAGGAGCTGAGTTAGAGAATGCAACCATCTCAGTGGCTGGTATTAATCATAATATCACAACTGGCAGATTTGGTGATTTCCACAGATTACTTGTTCCTGGAACTTATAATCTTACAGTAGTTTCACCTGGGTAAGAATTTAAACTAGACTCTTAATTAAAATGTCAAGCCTCGGGCTGGGGATGTGGCTCGAATGGTAGCGCTCTCGCCTGGCATGCGTGCTGCCCGGGTTCGATTCTCAGCACCACATACAAACAAAGATGTTATGTCCGCCGAAAACTAACTAACTAAATAAATACTCTCTCTCTTAAAAAAAAAATTCTCTCTCTCTCTCTCTCTCTCTCTTTTTAAAATAAATAAAATAAAATGTCAAGCCTCTAATTTATACCAAAGACAGAAAACTAGTCTTATACATGTTACTCACTGTATCTGGCTTTTATTTTTCCTTATTGTCTCATTTTTATCCTTTTATATAAGAATACTATCATGGAGTGTTATGTCACATAGTCTTAACAGCGTGAAGCATAATGGTAAGATAGGGAGGAAAAAGAATTTTATAAGTTTGAAAAGAAGATCATGTGTGTAAAGCATTGCCTCAAGACTGACTAGATTAAAAAAAAATAGAAGAAACTGGGGACTCTGAAAATGACATTTGAAGAATGTCATTAGCTTTCTGATATACCAGAGGAGTGGTATCCCATCTCCCTTGGACACCTTTCTGAAAACTCACTTTCGTAAGGATTTAATTGATAACTTTTCATTTAATTTTGAAATTTACTACTTAGGAAAAGAGGTCAGGATGTCAGTTTGATAAAGCATGGCAAAAAATTAGATAATTGATGCCTTTGAGGAGTGTAGCAAGAGTTACAATGGAGTAATAAGCATATTCTTTCCCTTGAATGTGATTTTTTTTTGGTAAGCAGTTGAGTGTATAGTACCTGAAAAGGTTGATAAGAAAAATAATTCTTTAAAGACTTAATCTAAGATTCTCTATTAATCTAAGATTCTCTATGAGATAACATGCTAAAGCCCTTAAATTTGCACATTTATCTGTATTTAGTTTTGAGTTTTGATAGACCTCTAAGTGCAAGAGTAGTCAAAAGTACTGTTTTTAGATTGTTAAAGTATCGTGTGTCTTAACCCCAAGCCATCTCCTTTTTCAAATATTTTTTTCAGATATATGCCGCTGACAATTAATGACATAATAGTGAAAGAAGGACCAGCTACAGAGGTGGATTTTGCCCTTCGGCCAACTGCTGTTGTTTCATTAATTCCCGACATGACTGAGACTATAGCAACTGCTAGTTCTGTTGCTATACTTAATGTTCCTCGTGGAACATCATCTTCTCACGAACCAATTCAGCCCAAAGACTTTCACCACCACCATTTCCCTGATATGGAAATCTTCTTGAGAAGATTTGCCAATGAATATCCTAATATTACTCGTCTGTATTCATTGGGAAAATCAGTAGAGTCAAGAGAACTCTATGTGATGGAGATATCCGATAACCCAGGTGTCCATGAACCAGGTAATTGGTATGGTCTTTAAACATAATTTCAGTGCCTCTCAAAGCTTTTGGTTTATGTTGCCATGCTTTGACCAGAAAGGTCATTTAACAGCGTGAAGCATAATGGTAAGATAGGGAGGAAAAAGAATTTTATAAGTTTGAAAAGAAGATCATGTGTGTAAAGCATTGCTTCAAGACTGACTAGATACAAAAAAGTAGAAGAAACCGGGGACTCTGAAAATGACTGCCAAATGATTCCCTTAGCCTGTCTTAGAACACTATTACAAACTACATTAACCAAATTTGTACTACTGGTGGGGGGAGGGCAGTTGGATTATAACTCAGTGAGCAAGTGTGTGTTTGGCATGCACAAAGCCTTTTGGAATTAAAAAACATAATCAAAAAAGGAAAAAGTATACCCAGCATTTTGCCAGAAAAGAAGAAAATCCATTTGATAGTCTATATTAGACATTGTATTTAATATGTACAGAGATTTAATTTCTTTTCCTAATAGTATTTTTTATATGCACATGTGTGTGTGTATGAACCTCATATGCTTTAAATCTGCTCAGACATACATGTTAGTAAGGAAGATGTTTTGTAAGATGTAAAGATTTTTCTTTTGCCAAAAATACCTGTTCTCTTAAATTTAATTTTTTTTTTTTTTTTTGAGGCAGGGTCTCACTAAATAGCCTCAGCCTTCTGAGTTGCTGGGATTTCAAGCTCACACCACCACACCTGATTTGGCTCAGGATTTTTATACATATTGGGTATAAAATAGAAAGTCTGTGATAACTGAAAAGGAAAAAAAAAATCTTCCATAAAATTGCTTTGTTTTCAGGTGAACCAGAATTTAAGTACATTGGAAACATGCATGGAAATGAAGTAGTTGGAAGAGAACTGCTATTGAACCTCATCGAATACCTTTGTAAGAACTTTGGAACAGACCCTGAAGTAACAGATTTGGTTCGAAGCACTAGAATTCACCTTATGCCATCCATGAACCCTGATGGGTATGAGAAGTCTCAGGAAGGTAAAAAATAACTGAATATTAGTGGTAATCTTTAGGTTATCACATGGCATGATTACTTTGAAATAGAAGAGAATTTGAACTTGTTTCCTTGTAATTTCTGCCTGTTTTTATTCTTGTAAGTGGTTTTACCTCTTATATTCTTTTTTTATTATATTTTTTTATTTGCCAGTGGATTTTTTACTTTATTTCTTTATTTATATGTGGTGCTAAGGATGGAACCTAGGGCCTCACGCCTGCCAGGCAAGCGCTCTACACTGAGCCACAACCCCAGTCTCTTTAGCTCTTATATTCTTGTAAGATGGGCCAGACTGTTCATTATGTGATCAACTTTATGTTTAATAATATTTTTATTTCATTTTGGCAATGGTTCTTATGTGTTAAAAATAGCACAAGATCAAATTGTTGTATTTTAAACAGTAGTTCTTATTATTGAATTAAGAACTTTATTTTTAAGTGAAAAATCAAACCAGATATACTTGAAGCCAGATATACTCTGTTTTTGACCCAGTTCTGTTTCTTAGGCATATTCTTTTTATTATTTTGGGGTACTGGGGATTGAATCCAGGGGCTTACCACTAAGCTACATTCCCAGCCTTTTTTTATATTTCACTATGAGACAGGGTCTTGCTAATTTTCTTAGAGCCTTGCTAATTTGTAGAGTCTGGCCTTGGACTTGCAATCCTCTAGCATCAGCCTCCTGAGTTGCTGGGATTACAGGTATGTGCCTTGGTGCTGGGCTCCTTACACATATTCTAAATCTGCTAAATTATTGACTTCCCATTTGTGGAGCCCACCTTTCCTTCCTCTAGGCAGGTACACCTTTCCTGGGGGCAGTATGGTAAGGTCTTAGAGAGGTTTACAGAGACTGTCTTAGGCAGAACAGTAGTAGAGTGAGAATCTATCTTTTCCTACCCATGATTCTGTAGGGAAGTTTCATATTTTCTCTCTGAAGGTTTGATAATTTTAGTCTATTATAAACTGACAATGGCATTTGAGCTTCAAATGCAGGCTAGGCTGTTGAAGCTTATATATAGCTATACAGCGGGATAGGAGCTTGGCCTTCTTGGAATGGAAGTGACTGCAGGCAATGGAAGGTTGAGGGGAGGATTTACACAGAGAGGGTTGTTTGTTACACAGATAAATTCTCCCATGTAAAAGCCACCTCTGGTCACCTCTGGGCCAAGTGTCATATCTCTAATCTTGGGGTTATCAGAAAAGCTGTTGCATGCATTTGCTGTTTACTAATGTAGATAGATGTAAATTTCTTTTTTTAAAAGGACAGTTTTCAGAGCTTCTATGCAGTTTCTCTGAACAACTAACTTGAAATATGCCCTATATATCTATTTGGATTTGGATATTTTACTCTCCTACAATTACTTCTAGGAAGTGATACTTGTGAGTAGAATTGGCCCCACACTATGAATATGCAGGCACATGACTATTAGCGCTGACCTGTCCACTGGGAGAATAAGCTGGTTGTTATTACTTAGACGCTGTCTTGAAAAAATAGGCTGGGGTTAATCCTTATATATTATTCAGATTAACTCCCTAAGAAACTCATTCTTTATCAGCATCACAGATTCCTCCCACATGCCCTCTACCCGCTTTCTGAAAGGTGCAACTCTTTGCCATTCACATGTAATTTTTTTTTCTCATTTTAATGACAGTCAGAGTTCTCATTTCCTATTAAAATGGAATATGCACTGTTAAGTGTAAATTGAACCTTTTTCTTCATCACATTAAATTTCCAACTGTGTACTTGGCTAACTTTAAATTTGTATTATTTTAATGTAAGCTTATCAAAGTTTTCATTTGATCTGTTTCTTTACAGTGTCTTAGTGAGCTGTATTAAAAGTACAATAGAGTCCCCCTCTGATCAGTAATACTCCCTCAACATTGTGATCATGTCATTATGTGTGGATTATTGACAGTTGAGCAATGCTTTTAACATAATTTGTGTAATTGGATTTTTTTTTTCTTTCAAAGTATCACCAAAGGGCAGAAATGAAAGGATGGTAGTTTTACTCTTCTGTTCAAAACATCTGGAAGAGATAGATTTTTTTTAAGTATACAGCATAAAAAAGATATATTTTAAACACAGTGGGATTGATAATAGTGATGCCTGGTGTGTTCATAGTTACCTTTGAATTAAGATAGCTGAAGCAGTATGGGTTGGATTAAAATGTAAGTATCATGACTTAAATTTTATTCTTTTATCCCACAGGAGATTCAGGAAGTGGAATTGGCAGAAACAACAGCAACAACTTTGACCTGAACCGAAATTTCCCGGACCAATTTGTTCAGATCACAGATCCTACCCAACCAGAAACTATTGCTGTCATGAGCTGGATGAAGTCCTATCCATTTGTCCTGTCTGCAAACCTGCATGGAGGTATGGAAACTTTATAGTCCATTAATTATTTCTTCTTGAGAGCATTTGAAAACCATGGTGAAATTTTATCTGTTTATAGTCTTAGGTTTTCTTAAAATGAATATTCTGTTACTGCTTCCATGGCAGATAGCAATAACGATATTTTCTCATTACTTTTTAGGCCAATTTCCTGACTTTTTCCCTACCTTATTTTTCTCCTTCCTCCCCCTCTTCTTCCTTTTCCCTCTACAACCCTTTACTCTTCCACATTTCTCTTTTCCTTTCTCTTCTCTCCTCATCTCTCTGCTTTCTTCTTCCTCTTTCCATCCTCCCTCCTCTTCACCCCTACTCTTTTGTCATCATCCTCCCCCATCCTCTTCCTCTAGCAGTTCTTCAGATGTTTTATATTTATTTCTCACACTTGAAACTTGATAACATGCTTTGTCGTTCATAAACATCGAACACTAATAGATCCAAATGTTTAGTCTTATTTTCTTCCTAAAATTCATAAACTCTTCAATGTAAACTTACATTTTGACATTCTTTTATCTTTCACTTGCTACATATATATATATATGCGTGTGTGTATGTATATAGATAGATAGATAGATAGATAATGTATGTATGTATATATCATTAACTATAGCATAATGACCTCATTCTCATGTAGCTTATATACCTCCACATCATTCAGTCGGAATAGATCAGTTGGATAGAATGAGAGGCCAATATTGAAAATTATCATAAAGTTCAGCTATAATTGTGTGAATAAGGACAAAGGTATCAATACCTAAGAGAACTAAAAACATGTACACAAACTTGTACATTAATGTTCATTGAGCATTATTTATAATAACTAAAAAGTAGAAACAACCCAAACAACCGTAAACTGAGAAATGGATAAAATGTGATATAGTCACAAAGGATTATTATTTGGCATGAAAAGAAATCAAGTACTGATGCATGCAACAACATAGATGAAACTTTTTCTTTCTTTTTTTTTTTTTTTAGGGCATGAATGAAATTTTAAGCACTAGCTGGTGCAAAACAGTAAAACATTTTGTATATATAACCTTGTTATCTATAACTCTTCTCAACCATGGTCTTCCAAACAAATCGATAATTCACACCAACATAACTTAGGCTGAAGTATACACAGGAATAACAATGTGTTCTTTGGGAATTTAAATAAGAACTCAAGCTATCTCAATTTGGAATTCAGGTCTTTGGGAAGTGAGAAGCTTGTACTAAGCAACGGTGCTATATTTCTGCTGCATCAAGTTATTTTGTACAATTGTACCTAAATTATCCTTGGTTTATTCAGCAAAATATATTGGGTAAAACCATGAAAGCGTGCCAGCCAGTTAGGGTTCAATAGCATGATTTTTATTCTCTTGCTATGAAAGCTTTATCAGGGGAAAAAATTAAATCAAGGAAAATAAGTCAAGATGTGTGGGCCTCATGTCCTTTAAAAATAAAACAAAAGCAAGTACCCACTAATTGGCTCCAATGTAGTAGGCTTAATGGACCCATATCTTAAAGATTTAACAATGGTTTTTAAGGTGGGAGGGGGAAAAACATCCACTACCCTTTTGCAGAATTTAAATAGAGGGCAGCAACATTCTTTACACCCAAAAACTATAGCAGCAGTTTAAATGTGACCAAGATAAATGTAGAACAGAGATGTTCTAAATACAGCAGAGCTCAGCAAATCTATCACACTAAAATCATGATTCCATTGTGAAAGAAAATGCAGAAAAACTAAATAGGAATATTGAGATTTTTCATTCGAAGGTAATCTTAGTGCTATTAAGTTCACAATATGCTAATTTAAATACCCAATCCTATTTATCTAAACCCATTTCAAAAAAACAAATGTCTATTCTCTCCACGTCAGCCAGTGCCCATTCATGTCATGGTTTGGAAATGGGAGAATAGGTTCCTCTTATATTGCAAGTCAGCTGATATTTCTTTACATTTAAACTTTAACAAAATAGTAATTAACAGTAATCTTCTTTACTGTTAACTCACAAGGAAACATTTTGAAAACTGCAATTTGTTAAAGTTTCTGAACTAAAATGTAGAAAAACTGAACTACATAAATATTGAAAAGTTTAAAATTCCTTAATTTTTATTCCTGGTACCACCTACCACAACTTTACAGGGCAATATACCGATGTAATGAAAAGAAAAAGAAAAAGAAAAAGCTACAACAGATGAAGGACCTCAGGAATGTACATCTATTTGAAACTACATTGCATTAATCAATAGCTGCACTTTTTGCAAACTGTGGCTATGAAAGTACTGAATAAGAAAGGTTTCCTATTTAAGCTGCAGTAACTTTTCTGACTATGGATCATCATTCCTTTGTGGCAGATTTTTACAGTTCCTCTAATGCATTTGGGATGACTATCTCAAAGTTGCAGTTTTGCTGACAACTCCTTGCTCTCTCTGCTTCTAAGAAATGTAGGCCTTTTCTGCTGTTTTTAAAACCTTCTTTGACCATATCCACCACTTCCACCACCAGATCCATAACCACTACCTTAAGGACTGCCAGAATTTTTTCCACCAAAACTGCCCCCCTTCATGGGTTCCTAATTTGATTGCTGTTGTCCACTGTAATTTCCAAAATCATTATAGTTCCCACCACCAAAATTTCCTCCTTTGTTGTAACCATTATATCCTCTTCCTCCACTGCCATATCCACCACCTTGGTTTCCATATTCTGGTCTACCACCACCATAGCCTCCTCTACTGCTATAACCAGGACCATCACCCTAGTTGCCACCATCACCTCCAAATCCATTTTATCCACCATCACTTCCTCTGTAACTACCTCTGCTGCTACTATCTTGACCACCATAGCCCCTCTTCCACCAAAGTTTCCACCACAGCTAAAGTTACCTCCACCACCTCCAAAGTTTCCTCCACGACCCATAAAGTTGCCAGATCTACCTCCATGACCTCTTTATGACCCAGCAAACCGTATCTCTTGTTTAGAAAGGGCCCTTTGCACTTCACAATTATGCTTATAAATAGTGTAGTATTTCTGAACAACAATTTTGTCAACTGAAACATGATTATCAAAACTTACAAAAGCAAATCCTCCCTTTTTCCCATTTTGCCTGTATTCCATAACTTCTATGGTTTCAATCTTGCCGTACTTTTCAAAGTAATCTCTCAAATTATATTCTTCGTATCTTCTTCAATACCACCAACAGAAAGTTTCTTCACTGTTAGATGGGCACCAGGCTTTACAGAATCCTCTCTAGAAACAGCTCTCTTTGGTTCCACTACACGCCCGTCAATCTTGTGTGGCTGAGCGCACATTGCCGCATCTACCTCTTTAACACGAGAGTAAGTCACAAAATCAAAGCCCTGAAACATTTTGTTTGGGGGTCTCATTATCACACAATCTGTGAGTGTGCCCCATATCTCAAAATGTTCTCTTAAACTATCATCTGTAGTTTCAAAGCTCAGACCACCAATAAACAGCTTCCTCAATTGCTCTGCTTCCTTTGGATCCTGACTGACCCCCATGGTGGCAGCAAGGGCCAGAGTTGGAGTCAGAGTCGGGTGGTGGTTTTACCTCCATTTTGAGCCATAGATGAACCATGAAAAACATTATGGTGACAGAAGCCAGTCACATATAATATGATCACATTTATTTGAAATGTTTAGAACAGGCAGATCCATCAAGACAGAAAGTAGATTAGTAGTTGCCTTGGGTTGGAGTGAGAAGAAGAATGGGAGTGACTGGGGTTTCTTTTTGGAGTCATGAAAATGTTCTAAACCAGACAGTAAGTGATGGGTGTATAACCCTGTGAGTACTCTAAAAACCTTTAAATGGGCGAGTCATATGGTATGTAAATTATATCAATAAAGCTATTTTTTAAAAAAGAAAGAGTGAAAACATAGCCCTGCGGACAACAGGGAAGAAACTTGGTGTGAACATTTGTTGGACTGTCCAAAAGAAGCATCACAACTGAGATTTGACAGCATATAGAGTAACTTTCTTTTTAGAATAATAGTACATATTTATGGATATTTAGATTTGAAATGTTTAGAACAGGCAAATCCATCAAGACAGAAAGTAGATTAGTAGTCGCCTTGGGTTGGAGTGAGAAGGAGAAGGGGAGTGACTACTAATGGGTTCTGGGGTTTCTTTTTGGAGTCATGAAAATGTTCTAAACCAGATAGTAAGTGATGGTTAAATATTATAGTTAAATAATATAGTAACCTTCTTTTTAGAATAATAGTACATATTTATGAATATTTAGATTTAGGAAGTAAATTGAGATTCTCTAAAAATTTCTTTCGAAGATTACTAGTAGAAGAAAAAATAATTCTACAGTTAGTAATCATGGGCTATTCTAAGATAGTTGTATTGGAGTTGTAAAGTTACATCCTGGCTTGCAAAATAAATTTTTGATGTTTTGAATATCTTATGCTATGTTTGATAGAAAATATTTTTCATTTTGAATTTTTAAAAATATTTTCAGAATAATTCACTTGTCATGTTAGCTAAATCCAAAAATTCAATAATAGTTATATTTCAGGATATATTTACAGATATCCTATCAAGTCCTTGCATATAGTTGAGACATAGGCATATTCAATCATGTGTATGTTTTTCTTTCCATGACACATTTTGTTTTCTCACCTTAAGAATTCTTATATGATTCTAAAATCTTAGCACAGAAATTAAAAAGAACAAAATATATTTTTCTTGATTTCTTGATTCCTTCCTTCCTTCCTTCCTTTCTTAAGTAGAGGTAAAACCCTTCTCTACTCTCTTAGGTTTGTCAGCTGAAATTTGTGATTAACAGGTGATTAACAGTTTAACAGGAAGAAAGCATATGAATTTTGTTTGATGTTAATATTTTTATTGTGGCATAGGGGATGGGGGAGGCTTCATAGGAAAAAAGTAAAGCTCCAAAAGAAGTAGCAGTTAGACTTTAGAAATTATGTGATATGTTGTGAAAAGTGTCTAGTCAAAGGAAAGATATCTGGGCTTCTGGGGGCAGTAAATTGTAGGAAACTTACTGGGAAATACATGGGTAAACTTATGGAAGATAAGGGTTGTTTTAGTAAGATTTGTTTGTGTACACTTGTCTTGGCTTTGACTTGTTGTCTCTAATGATAAGAATGTTTTCTTTTTCCTTGTACCCAGAAGGTAGCTTTCTCACCAGAAATTTATACCTGGCACCTAGGCAGAAATGAGGAGAGCACAAAGCCCTTCCTATACCTGCTGTTTCCCAATTGTCTTCAACTCAAAATAATGAGCCAGGGTAATATATTTTGAGTGCTATATTTTGATTCCCTTCACTGCCAACTTAACAATTTAGAATTTTGAAAGATATAGGAAAAAGTAAGATTTCCTTTTTATAAATTTTGATACCAATTTTTTAAAATTGTCATGAATTCTTGATGAACTATTTTAAAGTGAACAATTCCAGTGTCAATTAATACATTCACAATTGAAAAATCTGTTCCAAAACACTTCTAGGACCCCAAATGAAATGCCATACCTGTTAAGCAATTCCTTCCCATTCTCCCTTCCCTTCAATGTTAGGTAACCAACCATCTGTTCTCTCTCTGTAGATTTATCTGTTCTGAATTTTTCATGTAAATGAAACCATACAATATTTATCCTTTTGTGTCTGGCTCCTTTTATTTATTTATTTTGTATTGAGGATTTTTATTTTTTGCTCTTATATCAAGGTTGGTTAAGTAAAAAAAAATACTAATGTCACCTCTTCTAAGGCTCATTCTCATGGCTCCTATTATGTATTCCCTCCACTGAGAAATGTTTTGGATCCCCCACCTATGTGTACCCATAATTACTGCTACAAGGGTTTACATAGGATGTTAATTTCTATCTTTGCTGAGGGCAGAACACCTTGAAAGGAGATATTGTTTAACTTGTGCCTATACTAGGTACATTTGCTACATATTAGGCTCATGGGACATACCTTTAATTTTTAAGCACATGATGAAGCTCCTTATTATGAAAATCATATCTTAATCATCCTTAAATCACTTTCTTAGCACTCTGTCCAATAATTATTTGGTGAATGGATAAAATCTTTATAGACTCTCTTTTTAACAGACTCCATATTACAATTCACAGTCTTCCTTGGTACACAACCATCTTCAATGGAGAGAAATTCTCTATATTTAACTTAAACTCTGTGTCCTCTTTTCTTGTATTCTGCATAAATATTGAAAAAATGGAATTCTCTTCCTCAGGAGTCATGGAGCTTAGCATGAGTCCCTTCTTAGCAGAATGGTGCGCTCTTATTATATTGTATAGAAGTTTTAACGTTCAACAAGACTTATAGGCTCTTCAGTCCTAGAAAGAATACTAGGCAAGCAAAATAGTTTTGGAATATTATTCACTGTTTATGTTCTCCACTGGAAAACAGGCTTTGTTCTTAAAATTAATAGAAGAGTTGATTTGGCTTTTCATTCTGTGTCATATGATAATGAAATCAACATTTTCATGAAAATAACATCATTTGGGAAATGTAGCACAAGTAAGCAGCTAAAAAAAATTGCTGTCAGCAGTAGTGAACTCTGTTTTCTTTCAAAAAGAAATAAAATTCTATTCAAAGCAAGTACATGCACATACTACATCCTAACTGTTTGCTATTCAGCAGGGTCAGAGACACTGTCATACAGCAATCTATACAGTTCTTATGACCAGGCTGATATGTGGTAACTTGGAATCAGTATCCCCCTGCAGCTTCTTCATTCATTTGACCAAGTTGGTCCATTTACCTATACTTTTATTTTTCTTTTTTTGTACCAGGGATTGACCCCAAGGGTACTTAACCTCTAAGCCACATCCTCAGCCCTTTTTTTGTAGTTTATTTAGAGACAGGATCTCACTAAGTTGCTTAGGGCCTTGCTATGTTGCTGAGGCTGGTCTTGAACTTGTAATCCTCCTGCCTCAGCCTCCAAGTTGCCTGGCTAATATTAAGTCTTTTATGACCCCACTTTTTTTAAACTTTAGAAAATTAGCCATTTGAGCTGGGTGTGTTGGCACATGCCTGTAATCCCAGAGGCTCAGGAGGCTGAGGGAGGAGGATCGTGAGTTCAAAGCCAGTCTCATCAACTTAACAAGGCCCTAAGCAACTCAGTGAGACCCTGTCTCTAAATAAAATATAAAAAAGGCCTGGGGATGTGACTTAGTGGTTAAATGCCTCTAGGTTCAATCCCTGGTACAAAAGAGAGAGAGAGAGAGAGAGAGAGAGAGAGAGAGAGAGAGAGAAAAGAAAATTAGCCATTTGAAAGTAGTGAATAGGAGTTGATGCTGATTTTTTTTTTTGAATTTTTTTATTTGAATTTTTACATATGGGCCATGGATCCAAGATAAAATTCCATGTTTTTGAGAAGTTAAATTTTAGTCAGAAGAGGTGCTAAAGTATCTTGTTCTTGTTAGAGCTATTTGGGGTTTGAAAGAAAAATTTTTTCACCTTATTTATTTATTTTTTATATGGTGTTGAGGATCTGAACCCAGTGCCTCACATGTACTAGGCAAGCGCTCCACCTCTGAGCTACATAACCCTAGCCCAAGAGCACAGTTCTTTATACTGTTTATTTAATTTTTTTCCTGTGAATGTATGTTAGCATTTATTATTACAGGATTACTTCCTGAAATGAAGTTGAATATTCTATTCCCTTTATTCCCATTCCTTTAATGTAGCATATTAAAAAAGGGCAAAGATGAATGGATCAATAGAAGGTATAATAAGTGGACATGTGGACAAAAGAAAACAATGTGACTATAGGGAAATAAAAGATACAGTTCTGTGGAAGGAGAGTGAACATGTGTAGCTCAGAGGTTTTGCCTAAGAAATACCCTAACCACTTTATGCCTTGTGGGATGTTTGAAGGGAGTTGATATCCTTTACATGTTCTGAAGTATCACTTCTTTATCTTAGGTCAGAAGAAGTCATAACTCCAATTGAGTAATTTCTAGTAGCACAATAGGAGAAATTTTTAGTTGTTGGGGGGAGAAGGGGGTCAGCGCTGGCTCTGCTTTCCATAAGATCCATAAGTCATTTAACTTCTCTAGTTTAGACTCCTTATCTCCAAAATGAGGGGGATGGATTAGTTGGATCTCAAAGGTCTCTTATTTTAAAACTCTATTAAAATATCTAAATTTTACTAAAAAATTATCAAAATTTGCTCTATTTTTCTGGTCTTAAATATTATAAAAATAAAATTGTTTAAATTATACCTGTATACGTCTAGTTTCAGCTTTGACAGGTAAATTACAAGAGTAAATTCAGATAAATTCCCAAGACCTTTCTAGTGAAGGCACCTTTTAGGTATCATGCATAGCTTTTTACCTTCTCACTTGCCTACTTTGGTTTTTATTTAGGAAATTGCTATATTTTTCCTTTTTCCAGGTTCCTAGGGATTGAATCTAGGCTTTGCACATTGCTAGGCAAGCGCTACCACTGAACCATACCCTGACTTTTTTTAAAAATATTTTTTAGTTGTCAATGGACCTTTATTTTATTTATTATGTGGTGCTGAGAATCAAACCCAGGGCCTTACACATGCTAGGCAAGTGCTCTACCACTGAGCTACAAACCCAACCCCCATACCTCTATTCTTTATTTTTCATTTATATTAATATTAGTCATGGTGAAATTTTATTGATTTCCCGTCTCTGACAGTATTGTGAAAAACTTAACTTTATCTTAATGACCCATCTTGAAACCTGTAACATGATGTATTTCCTCTTTTCCCTTATAGGTTCTTTGGTGGTTAACTACCCTTTTGATGATGATGAACAAGGGCTTGCCATTTATAGTAAATCACCAGATGATGCTGTGTTTCAACAAATAGCACTTTCTTATTCCAAGGTAGGTTTGTGTTTGAGCATCAAATGCTATAGAATTAATTTATTTAAAAAATGCTTTAAAATAGGTTCTGTAAGTCAAGTGCTTTCTTTTTTAAGCCTTCCATGACTCCTTTCAGTCAGCCTTTGGCCTTTTTATTCTGTTTCCCATCTCACTTTTGGACATGCTATATGTGTTTCTCCATTAGCCTTTAACAGGTAATGTCTTTTTAGTTATGTTTTTTAGAATAGTACCTGGAATATATACATGCTAGTTTATTTCATTTGATAGACATGTAAGTTGTAAGTCCAGTAAATGAGGCTAAAGTGGAGGATTGATGAACTACAGGTCTAGAGCCAAATGTAGCCCACCATTTGTTTTTGTAAGTTTTATTGGCATACAGATATATAGTATATACATACTTTTATAGATTGTGTAGCTGCTTTTTCCTTTAACATTTGAAAATAAGAAATAGTCAGTGTAATTCACCATGTTAACAAACTCAAGAAGTAAAACCTTGCAGCCATCTTAGTAGATTTCAGAGGACAAATTGAGTAGTTGCAACAGAGACTTTTGGATCTGTAAAGCCTAAAATTTTACTGTCTTGCCCTTTACAGAAAAAAAAAATTGCTAATGACTGGTTTAAGATATTTTAAATCCTATAGTAGTATATAGCAGCAGAAGTTTCAGTGTCTTCTAAATTTCCTATAATGAACATAAATTTGTTTACCAACCAGAAATGTTAAAATTTGTGTGTGTGTGTGTGTGTGTGAAAATTTCATTTAAAAATATTTCGTAGAAAACATGTTCAAAGTTGGGGCTTGGGAAGGCATATTAATTTTAGTTTTGGATCTACTGATTTAGTCTGTGATTTATTAATGATATATAATGAAGATTATTACTGCAACTCTTTTAAAATCACAGCCTTTTATCATTCCTCCTCCTTCATCCTCTCTGAGTGAACATTGTGAGATTATTCAGAGTTGCTAATAGAAGAGCACAGCTGTGGATTTCACCTTAAGGATTTATTGCCTTCTGTTTGGGCATACCATTTTTTGGAAGGACACAAGTAGAGTAATAGCAGAAGAATGGATATTGTTTCAATCATTGAAATCCAAATTAAGTGATCAGATTCTGCACATATTCCCATCACATTCTGTGTTAATTTTCATGATTTTGCTTTTCAACTCCATTGAACTTTATGGTTCCTTAGCTTTTCTTTCTTAAGACAATTGAACTTTTTGATTTCCCTTTCTACCCAGCCTGGGCCCATGGATGTATCTTCAGTAATGGTCCTGGGGATCTTGTACACCTCTTTGATATATCTGCCTTCCCAATATCCAATCCTCAGTAGTTGCCACCATCCCAATAAGTATAACCCAGAATAGTCATAGAGTCATGGCAATTTGCTACACTCCATATGTATGCTCTCTAACCCCAACTGAGCCTTCAATCCTAGTTGGAAGCATTTCATATTTGGCTCTTCTGACCCTATGGTGGGTCTAAGCCTTCATCCTCTACTGTTCTAGTTCCACTCCTCTTACTCTCGGTAGATCACTTTGCATTGAGCTAAAATACAACTCTGAGTAACTTGGTATGAGTTCATGTAGATTCTGCCTTTTCCATTACTATTTGTGTGTGTCCTACTCTTATTCTCGTTCATTTCTTGATCGCACTGCATCCTGCCTTCTCTGAAATCTTAAGCCTTCGTATCTTCTATTAATGGGATAGGTGATCATTAAAGTCCCCAGTCTTTACTCACAGCCTTTTTCCCCCCCTTGGCTAATAAGCAGCTTACCTAAAAATAAGGTCTTCCATTAGCTTTAATAAACACCATAAAGATACCTTTCCATAATTTTTTATCCTTATGGTGCCAAATTTCTCAAATAATTTGGGGAGACTTCTAAGTGGCCAAAGACAGTAATGGATATGTAGCAGTCAATCTCCCAGAATTTTTCCCAAAATGATATAAAATGACTTTACAGCTACCAAAATTCTGCCCTTGGTATTACAAAAGATCCTGAAACTGCAAAATAACTGTGAATTAAAAAAAAAAAAAAAATCAGGAAATCCCTACATGATCTGCCATGTGCTGGTTTCACCTTTATCCTAGCATGCAGCTTTGTGGTAAGGAAAAGCTGACTGTGAAAATCTATGGAGAAGACAGAGAGGGGGGCTAATGAGGGTGGACTTAAAGGTGATTTGGAATGACTGCACATTATATATGTTCTAGAGCCAAAAATATTAAAAAAGGAGCAGAGCAGATATGAGCACTGAAGTACTAGAAAGAGATTTCAAAATGCATACAACTTAAAGGAACTGGTGTGATTTAAAGGGATAAGCAGTTTAAAAGGATGAGTACATTTAAAGGGAAATCTTCCAAACTCATAGCTCCTGGTAGAAGAAGAAAAAAGAAAGAAAGAAATAATAAGATGCCCTTTGGCAATTAGGTGGTGAAGAGGAAAAGAAAACGAAAAAAGGGGTAAATGTAGAGTTTTACAAGTCAGAAAAAGACCTCTAAAGTCCAAGGCCTTATAATTTCACCCTTACCACCCAAATAAAAAATCACACTGAAGTACCTTTACTAATTATGAAAGAAAAGGGCATCATTAAACTAGGAATCATGTAAAATAGCCCAATATCATAAAAATGAACAAGAGGAAGATAAAGTTCATGAAAACTATTGCAAAAAGTCAGGAAATAAAATTTTACACATATAAACAAGGAAACCCTCTTATTACCAAAAAGCAATCAAGAAGCAGAAGAAAATTATAAGTTGGCACTCCAAATAGATTAATTATACCCAAACATGTATTGAGAATATGAAACAAAATCTTTACTACAAATAGTCAAAAAATGAAAACAAAGGAGGAAGGGGACAGACAGAATAAAAGAAAGTTGATGGTGTCCAAATTATCTATTTTTTTTGACATTTGTGCTTTTGGTGTAATATCTAGGAAATAAAGGTTATTCCTATTTTTTCCTAAGTATTTTATAGTTTTAGTTTATACATTCAGATTTATGATCCATCTTGAGCTAATTTTGGGGTACAATGTGAGGAAAAGGTCTAGATTCATTCTTTTGCATGTGGATTTTCAGTTTTCTCAGTATTGTCGTTTTGAAAAGATTATATTTTGCCCCTTGGTTTGTAAAATAAGCCTCCTAGAACCATTAATATATCATGTCATCCATCAAAATAACACTTTGAAGAAAGTCAAAGTGTTATTCGTTACTGTCTTAGAACTGTGGTGTCCAGAGTTAGCTTTATACTAGATGATCCATTAAGATGCAAGAAGAATGTTAGATATTCTATTTATATTTTTAAATGTATGCTTTAAATTTAAAATTTTATCCACATTTATAGTATACATATTATAGAAAATGTATGACTGGCATTAAATAAACACTCAATAAGTAGTATTTATTATGATTATCTCAGTGATTATTAATTTATCCTCATTTCCACATTTCTGAAGCCCCTATCATCTATTGAAATGTACCTGTGCTGTGTCCTATTCTATTAGGTCTATAAAATTATATTTCCTCAATTCTAAGATGCCATCAATTGTAGTACAGATCATTGATTCAATAAAAGTTTTAAAACATAATATGCATATTAGTCCAATGGTACACATGTGTGTGTGTGTGTGTGTGTATAATATAATTAGATGAATGGATAGATAGCTATTGACGGAAACGTAGATAAAGATAGAGGCACAGAAGATCATTGTACAAGCCTTTCCTGGAAAACCAGAAAACAAAAGAGCAAGCTGGGCACAGTAGCACATGCCTGTAAAACCAGCAGCTCTGGATACTGAGTTAGGAGGATTGCAGATTCAAGACCAGCCTCAGCAATTTAGTGAGATCCTGTCTCAAAATAAAAAAATAAAAAGGACTGGGGATGTAGCTTAGTGGCAAAGCATCCTTAGACTCAATCCCCTCCCTGCCAAAAAAAAAAAAAGCAAAGCAAAAGCAAGCATGTCTACAATTGTTACCGAGTGTTATGAGATCACCAGCCTTTAATTGGTATATTAAATTTCTGGAAGGGGACTATTCATATATTTTAAATTTAAAAGGTTAATTCTCAAGGTGGTGGGGAAATGGGAAATTATTATTCTTTTCTTCACACTTTTCCTTTTTCTATTTCCAATAGAAAGAAGTGAATTTTTGATCATCTCTCAAATCTTAATTTCTTCCAGGAAACTTCCCTTGCCACTTTAGTAAGAAGTAATATTTCTGTCCTCTGGATTCCAGTAGCATTTATTTGTGTCTCCATGGCAGTTTTTCTTCCCCTTCATTGAATAAGCAATTGTACATGTACTGGATGCCAGACATTGGGCTAGATGCTGAGAACACAAAGACACAAACTGTAAAGTCTCAATGCTTCCTATGACCCCATCTCCTCACCTCCTACCCCCTTACATAATCTATTGTAGTCATTTTTATTATTTTCCTATGTTTTTTGATGGGGACACTAACAAATACAAATAAAGATTCTTTTTTCTCTCCCCCCAGGAAAATTCCCAGATGTTTCAAGGCAGACCTTGCAAGAATATATACCCTAATGAATATTTTCCTCATGGAATAACAAATGGAGCTAACTGGTATAATGTCCCAGGTAAAGATTACTAAGGCCTTAAAACTTGGACTTTCTACTTTTCTAATCTTTTTTAATTTTGAGAGAAAATCACTCTTTTAAAAAATATTGTTTAGCTAGGTGCAGTGGTATATGTCTGTTACTCCGGTAACTTGGGAGGCTAAGGCAGGAGAATCACAAATTTGAGGCCAGCCTGGGCAACTTAACAAGACCCTGTCTTAAAATAAAAAATCAAAAGGACTGAGAATATAGCTCAGTGGTAGCTCACCCCTAGGTTCAATTCCTAGTACCCCTCCCACAATTGTTTAAATAGTTTAAAACATTCAAATAACCTTTTCAGCTATTTTGAATTTGGTGCTTTTTGACTTTTGAGCAAAAGTAATGCACTTTAACTTAATAAAAGTGTTGTACTTGACTTCTGGCTATTGTAAAGAACCTTACATTTACCAGTAGGAAGAATATAAGCTACACTTGAATTCTTCTTAAACATAGAGTCCAGATGTTTTGCCTGGACCACAAGCATTAAAGAGCCCTCCTATGAGTGCCATTATTGTTTTTTAGCCAGTGCAGATCCAAAATGAATTTGGCTTTTTTACTAGGTACTCATCCTGCCTTTTAAGAACTGAACTATTTAGACCTTCAGAGTAACTTATTTTAATTTTTTTGTCCTTTAGGTGGTATGCAGGACTGGAACTATTTACATACAAATTGCTTTGAAGTAACTATTGAACTAGGTTGTGTGAAATACCCATTTGAGAAAGATCTGCCAAGGTTTTGGGAACAGAATCGAAGATCTCTAATCCAGTTTATGAAGCAGGTGACTATTCAGGAGTGAAGTATAGTTTCTTTCAAGAGCAAGAAGATTTTCGTGTGGACACATGGTTTTCATGTAGTGATTTTAGAATATACCCTTTTGAATTTCAGCTTGTTTTAGTGTATTTACCCAATCTTTGTATTCCAATTTATTTAGTACATTTATGTAGAAAATTCATGGATGCAAATAAGTTTATTTGTTTATAGGGAAAAACATTTAAAGGAAGTAATTAAATAAACGAGGTGCAATGGTATATGCCTATAATCCTAGCAACTTGAGAAGCTGAGGCAGGAGGATAGCAAATTTGAAGCCAGCTTAAGCAATTTATCAAGGTCCTAAGCAACTTAGTGAGATCCTGTCTCAAAACAAAAAATAAAAAGGATTGGGGGTGTAGCTTAATGGTAAAGTGTCTCTGGGTTCATTATGCAGCTCCAAAAAAAAAAAAAAAAGAAAGAAATTAAGGTAGTGACATTTTGTTCTTAATAGCTAATGTTCACTTTACCCTGACCTTAACAAAGGCCAACATAAAGTGTTTGTCAAGTGATATATGGGTTATAGGGTAAATATTTTTATTCTTATTGCCAGTGATTTACTGTGAAATGATTAATTTCATTTTGTTTGGATATGCATGGTAACTTATAGGTAAAAGACTATAAGAAATATGCCTATGGTAATTAGGGTAATCTAATACATTGTACTAGTACTTTTCTATTTTAATCCCTAAGTGGCACGACATAAAGTCTGGGGGTAGGTACTAATATTTAAAAACATTTTATTCTGAAAAAATGTAAACATTCAGAAAAGTTATAAGACTAGTATAATAAACACTCATTCCTACAACTAAATTTAACAATTTTTAATATTTTTCTCTGTTTGCTTTTTATATATGAAACTCATTTCCACCCAGTTTTGGTTAAACTGTTTCAGTATAAATTGGAAGTGTTCAGGTTTTTTACCCCAAAATATTTCAGCCTCTATCTCTGGTATATCATCTCCAAATGCCATAACCCATTACCAAAAATTAATAATAATTCTTTGATATTACCTAACACCTAGTCCATATTCAAATTTCCACACTCATCCCCAAAATGAATTTTATAGCTATATTTTTATATTGCATTTATTATTTCTTTTTACTTTCTTATAGTCCTTTCATTTTTTAAAAAAATGATGTTTTCTTTTTAAAGATGCCAAGGCCTATTTTCTTGTAGAATATCCTATATTTTGAAATAGAATATTCCAAAATTTAAACAATGTTATTTATATTTTCATGATATAGGTAAATCTAGCCTAGAAAAAATTGGCCTTTAGAGACTAAAATGTTTTGTTTAATGGGCATTTACATTTAGCCTTACTCTGAAATCCTAAATTCCTATTTGTTCCATTTGTTTACATTATTACAATCTGTTAATTTGGATATGAGCTCCCAAAATAATTAGATGATGATCTTTACCATTAAAATCTGGTATTCTTGTCCTTTATCCAGGTTCATCAAGGTGTTAAAGGATTTGTCCTTGATGGCACTGATGGCAGGGGCATATTAAATGCCACCATTAGTGTTGCTGAAATTAATCACCCAGTGACTAGTTACAAAAATGGAGATTACTGGCGTCTCTTGGTTCCAGGAACTTATAAGATCACAGCATCTGCCCGAGGGTGAGTGATGAATGCTTCAGAATTGAGGGATTCAGATAAGACAAACCTAGTTCCATTCTGGAGGATTATTTCCACAAAACGTCCTAGAGAGCCTGCTAAGCAACATAAAGTTTAGAGCTGGTTTCACTACCCCCTAGTGGCAAAGTGAGTACAGTAACTGTCAAGTATTAGAAATCTGTGGAATTACTTACCTTTATCTTTCTCCACTCTGATTTCCTGTTCCCTGCTCAGATGCAGAAGCCATCATAAGGGATTTCCTTCACTATTAGTATCAATTCTGGAAAGTACCTGTTATAGAAAAAGAAAATACCCCTGTTCTGGTGCATACTGTAGTCACACTGTACTTTACATTGATTCTCTTTCAAACAAAGCCTTTTAAAACTCACACTCATTTTTTACTGTTACACATTTGCCTTAAAGCTTCAGTGAAATTTTCTCCTGATTGCAGGTTCTCTGAGGCCATTTTCAATATTTTATTTTTACAGGTTTTCTTTCACAAAGACTTACTTATTAAACTTTTTTTTTCCCTTAAAGCCTGGGTCTCACTTTTTGGCTCAGGTTAGTTTTGAACTCCTGGGCTCAAGGGATCCTCCCACCTCAGCCTCTCAGGTACCTGGGAATATAGATGTGTACCAGCCCACCTGATGTAGGTTTATTTATTTAAAAAGAAAGTGAATTTATGACTTTTTAATTGAGGGGGGAAAAGAAACTCTAATTTTAATTTTCTTCTACAAATGACTTAGAATTGGAACCACTTGACTGTTTAATCTGAAATCTCTTATTTTTACCCATTATACCACTTTTCAAAATATTTCATGTTTTGATAAGTGTGTGAACTACCACAAGACAGTTCCCTCTGAGCTTTTTTCTTTTTTTTAATTCATTCTTTTTAGTTGTATATGACAGTAGAATGTATTTTGACATATTATACAAACATGGAGTGTAATTTCCCATTCTTATGGTTGTACATGATATGAAGTTACACTGGTCATGTATTCATATATGAACATAGGAAAGTTATGTCCGATTCATTCTTCTGTCTTTCCTATTCCCATCCTCCCTCCTTTCGCTTCATTTTCCTTTGTCTAATCCAATGAACTTATTCTTCTCTCTCCACCCTACTTATTGTATGTTAACATTCACGTATCAGAACATTCAGCCTTTGGTTTTTGGGATTATCTTATTTTCACTTAGCATGATGGTATACAGTTCCACCCATTTACCCATAAATGCCGTAATTTCATTCTCTTTGTAGCTGAGTAATATTCCATTGTGTAACCAGTAAAACTCCACATTGTGTACAACCACAAGAATGGGGAGTTATACTCCATGTGTATATAATCTATCAAAATACATTCTACTGTCATGTATAATTAAAAAGAACAAATAAAAAATTTAAAAATATATTCCATTGTGTATGTGTGTGTGTATGTATATATATATAATATATATATATATATCTCACATTTTCTTTATCCATTCATCTGTTAAGGGCACCTAGGTTAGTTCCATAGCTTCTGGCTAACTTATTTCTGAGGAGTTAGTTTAAAGGCCCATTAGAGTAAGGGTAACTTTGTGAAGACATCAAGACACTTATAGTTATTGTTACCTTTTAATTTTTTTAATTTTTATTTTTTTTAAGAGAGAGGGGGGGGAATTTTAATATTTATTTTTTAGTTTTTGGCAGACGCAACATCTTTGTTTGTATGTGGTGCTGAGGATCGAACCCGGGCCGCACGCATGCCAGGCGAGCGCGCTACCGCTTGAGCCACATACCCAGCCCTACCTTTTTATTTTTTAAAAGGCTTTCGAATATCTGATGGTCCTTAAATGGAGGAGTTAGAACCTTACACTAATGAGTAATGAGGTCTTTTCTGTTTTTCTTCCTTTTGGCAATGTTAGATATAACTAAAGCAGTAGGGTATCTGAGAAGTAGGGCAACAGTGATGTGTTTGGTGGTGAATGTTCTTAAGCTCTCTATCTTTTCCACCCACATACCCCGATGGCAGACAAGTGAACTTAGATTCTAAGAGACATGGGTGTCATCTACTGCAAGCACAAACTTTTATTTGAAGTCATATTTTTAATCTTAACTCATTCATATTTGACATGAATGTCTGTTTTTTTTTGTTAATGTTTTAAAAATTCAAATTATCTCCAAGTTAAAAACTTGATTCTTTTGGAAAACAATTTACATTATTCCAAGGATTCATGTGTCCTCCTTTCCCAATACTTGGATACTCCAGCTGAAGAAGCATGGCTCTGATCTGTCTGCTTTATTATAGGTATAACCCAGTTACTCAGAATGTGACTGTCAAGAGCGAAGGTGCTATTGAGGTCAACTTCACACTTGTTCGATCCTCAACAGATGGGAACAAGGAATCAAAGAAAGGAAAGGGGGATAGCACCAGTGCTGAAGATGCGAGTGACCCAACTACTAAAGAGTTTGAAGCTTTAATTAAAGACCTTTCAGCTGAGAATGGTTTGGAAGGCATTATGTTAAGCTCTTCCTCAAATCTGGCTCTTTATCGATACCATTCATACAAAGACTTATCAGAATTTTTGAGAGGACTTGTAATGAACTATCCACTTATTACAAATCTTACCACGTGAGTGTCAACCTTCTTATTACTGCCTTTTCTTTTTTCTTTAAGAGGTTTTATTCAGCATCAGCCACCTTGAACGGGTCTTATAATTTATTTAGACATATTTGGGAGCTAAATGTACAGAGAGCTGGAGTTTACTTATTTTGCAACAGATAGTTGATGGAGATCTTTTAAACAATGAATCTATGAGGAACATTGGAGGAGAATTATTTGTTAGATTAGCAATGTATCACCCTGAGGCCTAAGAAAATGTAAATTTACTTTTCCTAATGAATGCTTAATTTTAACTGATTTCAAACCCTTTCTGCTTTTCAGCTGCCATTCACATACTAACTAAATATTATTTGGTTTGTTTTATTTCACTAGTGACAAGGGAAGGAATTTGGAACTATGAGCACACCTGTTAGGACCATGTGTAACCTTTTTCTCAAATCAGAAAATGAAGTGATTACTATCATTTCCTGTACGCTTGTCTTTATTTACAGTCAGTTACCTGAAACTTTAGATACATATTTGATTGAAGCTTCTTGGAAAAATATGTAGTACTAGTTTATGTAAAACTGATAACTTTGAGAGCCTTTTTCCTTCTTTTTATGGCACTTCTCTGCATTACCTGTTTTACTATAGGTCCTCTTCTGGTCTTGTTACAGTTAACTCCAAAAATGTTTCCATGATTAGTTGATTCTTATGGTTTGTCTGCTGTGGGTGGGGCCTTCATGTTTTGCTTTGAGCTTATAGTTCTCTTTTGCATACTTAATTAACATTATCTAGCCTTTTTTTTTTAATCTCTCTTCATTGGTCCTTTTAATTTTACCAGAAAAGCTTCTGAAATTCTGATTTATACTGTTTGTAGATACAAAGTGTGATGTTTACTTTGGCAATACCAATTACCTCCCTTCCTTGACTAATTCTTGAATATTTCTGCCTTGTTCAGGTTTTAAAATCATCCATCTTAGTGCCATAGAGAAGGTATAGGCTTTCTTATTTTAAAATAATCCCCAAATTTGGCATTACTTTGCTATCTATTTAGCTTACATTTTTTTTTTAAACTTTTATTTCAAGATGTGCTTTTCCATTAACTATTTCCCCCAAATGGGGCATACCTGATGGTGGTGGGGGACAGGAGTTTTAGGTGGAACACTAGTCGACAGGCAGTATCATTGAATGACATCGTGAGAAGGCAATAATCTTTTATTCTAATATCCTTTCTCAATTTAATGTTAGTACATTTTCCTGTCTAACTCTAGCAAATCTCCTCTTATATAAAAGAAAGAAGGCCTTAAGCTCACAGCTCTTGAGCAAGCAGAACATTTCATTGTTTTGTTTTTATTGAATTATTTTTATTTCAAAACTGATGTTGTATTTACAGTAGAGTATAAATTGTCTTATTTACATATATATGAATTTAAAAGGGAGGTTCTCTACATGTATTTCAATATTTCCATAATGAAAATTTCAGTGAGTTAACTTAAAAGACATAGATCATAGAAGATGGGACAAATGTTGTGAAGATGGTAGAAAAAGGACCAAATTTGGAGGAATGCTGAGTGAAATCAAATTCCTTCTTAAATCTGATACTGTTTTGCTTGTATTTGACTTTCTTTGGTCAAGGAAACCAATTTTCCTAAGGTTTTCTGACATAATGACTTTTGCTGTAAAGACTTTTTTAAAGCCTTTTTATGTTTTATTTTCATTTTTATTTTAAAAATACATAAATCAGTATTAATATTATAATGCTTGCTAACTTGCTTTTTGTTTCTGGCCTTTGAAAGTTTGGGACAGAGTGCTGAATATCGTCACATCTGGTCTCTTGAAATCTCCAATAAACCCAATGTATCTGAACCTGAAGAACCAAAGATTCGTTTTGTTGCTGGTATTCATGGAAATGCTCCAGTTGGAACTGAACTGCTTTTGGCTCTGGCAGAATTTCTCTGTCTGAACTACAAAAAGAACCCAGCTGTTACTCAAGTAAGAGATAGTCTGTTTTGACATGCTTTCAAAGGAAAAAACTACCTGGGTGCAGTGGTGCCTGCCTGTAATCCTAGCAATTTGGGAGACTGAAGCAGGAGGATTGTAAGTTTGAGGCCAGCCTCAGCAATTTAGTAAGACCCTGTCTCATATTAAAAAAAAATAAAGAATATAAAAGTCTGATGTTGTAGCTCAGTTGTACAATTC
This sequence comes from Marmota marmota marmota, assembly GCF_001458135.2. Lineage (NCBI taxonomy): Eukaryota > Metazoa > Chordata > Mammalia > Rodentia > Sciuridae > Marmota > Marmota marmota. The sequence continues at coordinate 2,904,293 of NW_025999891.1, read as the reverse complement.
CTAATCCCAGTGCGGGGGAGGGGTGGGGGGAAGAGTTCAGTGACATGGATGTCAGGATGCCATTTAAAATTTTTATGTTTCTTAAATTAGATTTTACACTGAGTACATTGTGTTACTCTTTTAAAAATGAATGATCTTTGTATATGCTCATTGTTAATAGTATCTTTCCGTTCTTTTCTTTTTGTGGTGCTGGGGATTGAACTTGAGGCCTCACACGTGCTGGGCAAGCACTCTAGCTACATCCCTAACCCTCTATTATATATCTTTGTATATATTAAGAGGCAGAGAGGAAAAAATTCTAAATGTTGGCATTCAGTTCTTTACTCCTTTGTTTAAGCCAAGGTACCCTTCTAATTTTTACTTACCGTTTTATATGTTCTAACTAGAGGAACTTCCACTTTTAGTTGCTTATAACTAGAACATTATATTGGAAAATGTAGTAAAAGTCATAATTTTTCTTTTGATGTAATACATAAAAATTGTTGGACATACTGGCTGCTAAAAGACTTTACAAAATGTGGTTTGGCGTTGTCTGCTTTAGCCATTAAGGACTACAGAAAAGAATTTTGATTCAGGTGCTTAGTCATATAAGTATAAGGAGCCTAGTTTGGTATTGTCTCAGGGAAAAGAAGGAAAGAGTGCATTATTCTAGAAGACTCATTAATTGTCATTGACTTTAATGAATTTAGGAAAGGGAAAAAGAAGTAGTATTTGTTGAATATATACTGTGTTCAAGGTACTATATATTAGATACTTTACATATATCATTAATTTAATTCTTAACTCTGTGACAATGATTATCTCCAATTACAAATGGAAACTGATTTAGGGTATTTGTTAACTTATAGTATATGTTACAGTTAGTTGTTGGTAGAATTAGATTTAAACCCAAGCATAGAGTCTATTTTGGTGTCCTTTCTTTGTCCTGTAAGTCAATAAATAAATAAATACATACATACATACATACATACATACATACATACATACATACATACAAGAGTGTCTCACTCTAAAGCCCCATGGTTTTCTTGTAACATACTGCCTTCCCTAAAAAGAAATATTGGAAAGAATCAATGTCATGATCAGGATCAGAAGCGACCTGTATAACCAGGTAAGCTGAACTTAAATCAGCCTTGCAAAAATTATTTTACCAAAAAGTCCATTGATGAGTTGCAGATAGTATCTCAAAGATATTTTTTCTTTTTCTTTCTTTCTTTTTTTTAATGAGAGCATATCTAAGACAGTGGTTTTCAACCCTGCTATGTGATAGGAACACCTGGGGAGGTTTTAAAAAATATCAATGTTTGGACTCTGTCCCCAGAGGTGTCAGTATTTCTTTAAAAACTCCTCACATTCCCAGAACCTTCAACCCCGCCCCCTCAAAAAAAATCTACTTAGATTTATGTTGTATTGTTCTGTTTGTGGTACTAGGGATTGAATTCTGAGCCTTTTGCACGCTAGGCAAGCTCTCTACCACTAAGCAACACCTCCAGCCCATGTTATTCATATATTTAACCATATCTGTGACCTACTGGTCTTATGGTTATAAGAGATGATATATCTTAGGTGAACCACCTAACTGAAATTTCAAAACTCCTAGTTTATGAGAACTTGCCTTACTGATTTAATTGGACTTGAATTGCACTCATAAGTTGAGATCACTTTAGAATGCTTTTGTCTTGAGTTAAGCCTCAAAGTACCCAGAGAGTCCCAGTGGCTCAGGAGGCTGAAGCAGAAAGATCACAAGTTCGGGGCCAGCCTCAGCAACTTAACGACCCTGTATCAAAATAAAAAATAAAATAAAAAGAGCTGGAAGAACTGGGGATGTAGCTCAGTGTCAAGGTATTTCTGGGTTTAGGGACTGGGGTTGTGGCTCAGTTGTAGAGCGCTTGCCTGGCATGTGTGAAGCCCTGGGTTCGATCCTTAGCATCACATATAAATAAAGAAATAAAGTAAAACATCCACTGGCAACTAAAAAATATTTAAAGAAAAACAAAAGTATCCCTGGGTTTAATCCACAGTACCCCCCCCCCAAAAAAAAAAGAAGAAGAAAAGAAAAGAAAATATATACATACCTGGTAATCTGCCAGTGGTAAAACACAGGTTATACTTTAAAAAAACAATCTTCCTCAGGGAAGAGATTTATGAACGAATGAATTAGAGTCTCAAATATTTTTAACGTATAATTATTACCAGAGTAAATAAGTCAAAGATCACTTATTCTGATTTATTGTTAGAAATTTTAGGTTTTGGGTTGTAAAACAAACATTCTGTGTTCTAATAACTCTGCAATCGTAGCACAAAAATAGTCACATGTAAACAAATGGACATGATTGTATACCAATAAAACTTTACAAAGGATAGAAGGCAACAGACTAGATTTGGGGTGCAAGTATTGTTTTCTGACCCCTGTTATATGTCATCAGGAGATCCCTGGGAACATTTTACATAGTGGTTTTTTGCTTCTTTTAAAATTTATTTGGAGCAAACGGAATTTTATTTTACTTTAAATTTTTTTCAATTTAAATTCCTTTTAAATTAACTGTATTTAAAATGAACAGTGAGACTCTCTATTTGAGGCACAGGAAAGTATCTATTGATTATACATGAAGCTAATAAACTTATTGATTTCTGTTTTAGCTGGTTGACAGGACCAGGATTGTGATTGTTCCTTCTCTAAATCCAGATGGGCGAGAGCGAGCGCAAGAAAAAGAATGTACTTCAAAGATAGGACAAACAAATGCCCGTGGAAAAGACTTGGATACAGATTTCACAAGTAAGACTACTTTTTACACCATTAAAGTGCTTTGGAGGGCTGGGGATGTGGCTCAAGCGGTAGCGCGCTCGCCTAGCATGCGTGCGGCCCGGGTTCGATCCTCAGCACCACATACAAACAAAGATGTTGTGTCTGCCGAAAACTAAACAATAAATAAAAAAAAAAAAATAAAGTGCTTTGGAGATAATTCTCTTTCTCTTTGCTAGGAGATTGGTTGATGCCATTTTGTTGGTTGGTAATGGAGTACTTTCATATCTAAGTTATGATTGCAAGGTATAAATAAATATAGACACCCAAAAAACATTTTGAACTTTTCTCCTTTTTCATATGCAAAAGTAATTCAAGTTTTTTAAAATAGAAATTCAATCAATATCATTGGGGTATTTCATCACTGGCTGTGTTGGATGTGTATTCTGTCCCTCTTCCCTTCCCTATATGTGACTTACACACACATTGTCATATGTGGATTTTGAGGAACCTGTTTTTTATTTGCTTGAATGGGATTGTCAGCTCTATGTATTTTTACTCTGTAACTGGTGATTGAACCCAGGAACGCTCTACTGCTGAGCTGCATCCCCAGCTTTTTTAATTTTTTTTTTTTGTGATCCTCCTACCTCAGCTTCCAAGTTGATAGGATTGTAACCTTTTTCATTAAATATATGATTAACATCTTTCTATTTAAGTACTTATAGACCATTTTCACCATTTTTTCCACATTTTTTATTGGTGAATTATAGTTGTACATATTGTTAGGATTTATTGTTACATATTCCTACATGCACACAATATTACAATATAATTTGGCCAATATGACATTTAATTTATGGCATTGTATGCCATTAATATATGGCAGTTCTTTAGTTTATTCAGCCATTTTCTATTGGTGGATATTTAATATGTTTCTATTTTTTGCTTTTACAAACAAAAACCACCTATTTTTTAAAAATTTTATTTTATTTCAAAGGTAGGTGGTATATTTTCTAAGTTGGTATTGTTTTTATTGTTGTTGTTTGGTACTGGGGATTGGACAGGGGAACTTTACCACTGAACTACATCCTTAGCCCTTCTTATTTTTAATTTTGAGGCAGGGTCTCTCTAAGTTGCTGAGCCCCTCACTTACTTGCAGAGACTGGCCTCAAACTTGCAATCTTCCTGCCTTAGCCTCCCCAGTATCTGGGATTATAGGCACCCACCACCATGCCTGTCCCTAAATTATTTATTTATTTAATTTATTTTGGTACTAGGGATTGAACTCAGGGGCACTCAACCATTGAGCCACATCCCCAGCCTTTTTTTGAATTTTATTTAGAGAAAGGGTCTCATTGAGTTGCTTAGTGCCTCACTGTTCTGAGGCTGGCTTTGAACTCCTCCTGCATCAGTCTCCCTAGCCACTGGGATTACAGGAGTGCGCCACTGTGCCTGGCTTCCGTAAGTTACTTTTAAAAGCAGTATATGCACATCTTTTTTCAGTAAGAATTTTCTTAAGCTTGTTTAACATAATTAATTATACACATTATCCTGAAGTATGTAAAACTCAAAGTAACCTACCTTCTAGAATGTGTATTTCTTATTTGAGATAGTAGTTTATGGAGAAATAAGTATTTACAAACTTCGTAAGTCAGCATTTTGATTGTGTTCAAGTAGAGAATAATTTTCTGAGATATACTAAAATTTAGAACTTGGTATTTTATATTTGATCTTTCTTTTTTTTCAGATAATGCCTCCCAGCCTGAGACTAAAGCCATTATTGAAAATTTAATTCAAAAACAAGACTTCAGTCTTTCTGTTGCTTTAGATGGTGGTTCTGTGCTAGTCACATACCCATATGACAAGCCAGTACAGACAGGTATGTTCAATGTTATTTCACATATATACTTTTTAAGCATAGGTGGAAATTCCAAGTAAAATAATGTTCCTTCTAAATTTTTTTAAATGATGAGTATTTGACCATATTCTATGATGAAATAGCTAACCCAAAAAGATTGTCTATGTTATATATAATATATATATATATATCAACAGTTCAAACAGTTACTTGAAGATGATAGTTCAGATTTATGAAGATATAGCTTAGAGTCTAGCTGTCTTGTTCAAACATCTGTTCAGTTCAGTATATGATCATTTATTAGGCAATTATATGTGTAGATATTCAGAATAAAAATTCGAAAACAACACAATACCTGCCATAAGAAACTCTTGTATACAAATCAAATATTAACAGTATAGAATTGCCCTCCCTTGCTTTCAACCTTGACTGACAGGTTGCAATTTTGTGGTGAGTTGAACAGTTGCTTGTTTGTGCTGTTTTTAGTACATCTTATAAGGGACATTGTTATTGGAGGCAGTTTGTGCTGTTTTTAGTACAACTTATAAGGGACATCGTTATTGGGCTGCAGTTTGCCATACCAAAACAAATTTGTATTTTAGCCTGTAACATAACTTCACCATTAGTACCTTTGAATGTAAGGATGGTGATTATCTTCTGTGCCTGATTATCTTGGGCTAAACAAAACCATGTAACTAATTGTAACTCCTTAGTAAGCTTCAGCATGTTGCAAGATTTATTAAAAGAAAATGAGTTATATTTATGATATTGGATTTGGACAAAACTCTTTTAGATTTCTTATGATTTTTTCTTTTTATAGTGGAGAACAAAGAGACTCTGAAACATTTGGCATCTCTTTATGCAAATAATCATCCATCAATGCATATGGGTCAGCCCAGTTGCCCAAATAAGTCAGGTAGATATTTTCCATACCCTTTGTTACTAATTGTTGTTATGGTTGCTTTGGGGAGGGTCTTGCCTTATGATCTTATTGGCCCTACATCTCTCAATGCTTTTATAGATGAAAATATTCCAGGAGGAGTAATGCGTGGAGCAGAATGGTACAGTCACCTGGGCAGCATGAAGGTATGCTTTATAGAACGTAGTTAGAATAGAATTATGAATATTGGCCACTGAATGAAAGAATAGGCAACTTTTCTGATATAGCAAAGTGAATGGCATCTGTCTCATGGCTTTCTTGACATGCCTAGGCTTAAATTAACCTGACAGTAATCTTTTTTCCCCTCTGGCCATTGTAACAATTTTTAACTGTATGATTTAATGACATTCATTATACTTACATTGTCCAACCATCACTGTATCTATTTCCAAAACTTTTTCATTGTCACAAACAGAAATTTTGTATCTGTAGCAATAACTTCCTATTCCCCTCTCCCCACAGCCCTGGTAACACTAATATACTTTATGTCTCTATGAATTTTACTATTCTAAGTATGTCATATAAGTGAACTCATACAATATTTAACCTTTTGTGTCTGACTTCTTTCACTTAGCATGATGTTTTTAGAGTTCATCCATTTTGAATCATGTGTCAATACTTTATTCCTTTTTATGGCCAAATAATGTTCTAATCTATGTATATACTGCATTAATTTATTGATTCATGAGTTGATGGACATTTGGGTTGTTTCTATCTTTTGACTGTTGCAAATAATGCTACAGTGAACATGCAAGTGTCTGTTTGATCCCTTGTTTTATACCAGAATGGAAGTTGAGTCTTACTATAAATCTATATTTAACTTTCTGAGGAACCACCAAACTTTTCCACAGCCACTGAACCATTTTACATTCCCACCAGCAATATTCAATGATTCCAATTTTTTTATATCCTCCCCAACACTTGTTACTTTAATTATAACTGTCCTAACTGGTGTGAAGTGGTATCTTGTTGTTTTGATTTGCATTCCCTGATGACTAATAATATTGGAGCATCTGTTCACATGCTTGATGGCCATTTGTATATCTTTTGGGGGAAAATATCTATTCAGATCTTTGACCCATTTTATAGTTTATTTGCTTATTTATTTATTTTATTTTGATACTGGGGATTGAACCCAGGGGTGCTTTACCACTGAGCAACATCCCCAGCCCATTTTTTATATTTTATTTTGATACAGGGCCTCTCTAAGTTGCTTAGGGCTTTGCTGAGTTGCCAAGGCTGACCTTGAGCTTGTAGTTCTCCTGCCTCAGCCTCCTGAGCCTCTGGGATTGCAGACATGTGCCACTGTACCCAGCTCTTTGACTCATTTTAAAACTGTATTGTTTATCTTTTTGTTGTTGACCTATGAGGGTTCTTTATATATTTGCATATTAAATCCTGACCAGATATATGACTTGCAAATATTTTCTCCCATGTTGTATGTTGTGTTTTTAAATTTCTTGATCATGTCCTTGGATGACAGAGAGGTTTTTTTTTCCCATATTTTTCCCTTCACATTTTTTTCACTGGTGCATTATAGTTGTACATAATAATGAGATTTGTTGTTACATAGTAGTACATGCACACAATATAACCATATAATTTGGCCAATATCCTCCCCAGCACCCCCCTGACATACACACTTCTCCCACCCCTGTGACCCTTTCCTCTATTCTCTGATCTTCTTTTGCTTTTCATGTGATCACCTCCCCTCTTTCTTTTCCTTTTTCCTCTCTGGCTTCCACATATGAGAGGAAAACATATGATCCTTGATCTCTTGAGTTTGGCTTATTTCAATTAACAGGTTCCATCCATTTTCCTACAAATGACATAATTTATGTTTTTATGGCTGAATAAAACTCCATTGTGTATGTATACCACATTTTCTTTCTTTATTTATCTGTTGATGAATACCTAGACTGGTTTCATAGTCTGGCTATTAGGAGCTGACATGTCTTCAACTCATTATTATACAGAGTGGTTTATTTATTTATATTTGCTGTAAAATGCATTACAGATTCTCTGTTTACAACACCCAGGTTTCCTTTTTATTCCATTTATTATCTTTCTTATCAATTTGCCTGTATTTAATTTTTACTTTATATTCCAGGATTATAGTGTCACCTATGGCCATTGCCCAGAAATCACCGTATACATAAGCTGCTGCTACTTTCCTAGTGCAGCACAACTCCCTTCCCTGTGGGTAGAAAATAAAAGATCTCTTCTTAGCATGTTAGTAGAGGTGAGTCTTTCTTTTTCAACTAAGAAGCATACTCCCAAGAGTATGTTCAACCTTTATCAAAATATTGTTTTTGTCTTTTATAAAAAAATTATATTTTTTATTTTAAATACCACAGTTCGTAAAGAGATTTGTTCATGTTATATTGTCTAAATAGATGTCATGCATCCATATATCTGAAATCTGCTATAATTTGACCTTGTGAGATGTTGCATGTTCTTCAATCTGGCTGTCACACAGTTCCTGGAGTCAGGGTACTATGGTGGGAAGGCATTGGAAGATTGGGTCCTAATGCTTTAGGCTTTGACTATTATACCAGAGTTGTCTTTTATTTTATCTCTATCCCTATGACTCTGAGCATTAAATGAGTAACAAATGTGATCAGGGTCAAGTGGGGAAGAAGGAATATATTCATTTGTTTGTCTTTAGTCATGTCTCATCTTTTGCCTCAGAATATCTGGCATGAAAACATAATTTAAAAAAAAATTTGTAGTTGTAGATGGACAGAATGCCTTTATTTTATTTGTTTGTTTGTTTTATGTGGTGCTGAGGATAGAACCCAGTGCCTCGTGCATGCTAGGCGAGCGCCCTGCCACTGAGCCCCAGCCCCAGCCCCACATAATTATATTTTAATCATTTTTTTTTAGGTTCACAAGGGAGTACATGGATTTGTTAAAGATAAGACTGGAAAACCAATTTCTAAAGCAGTCATTGTACTCAATGAAGGAATAAAAGTACACACAAAAGAGGGAGGTTATTTCCATGTACTATTAGCCCCAGGTGTCCATAACATCAATGCCATTGCTGATGGGTACCAGCAGCAACATTCACAGGTAAGAAACTCAAATTGAATAGTATTATGTAAATTCTTCTTCTTAATAATACTTCTATTTATTGACACATGAAAGGAATAAATAAATAAAAAGTGTGACCACTTCTTGATTACGGTAACTTGTTATCTTTTGGTAGTCCCTTTGGCAACAAAAGGGAAATTTTTATAGCATTTTGTATACTTCAGATGACAATGAATCATTTCTGTGGTTTGCTTTAAAGGCCTTGAAAATGTGGCAGGGATATAATATGCCTTAAGTAAACTTTTTCATAATGTTGCATTTTCTCTTTCCAGGTCTTTGTACATCATGATGCAGCTAGTTCTGTGGTAATAGTCTTTGACACAGATAACCGGATATTTGGTTTGCCAAGGGAGCTTGTGGTAACTGTATCAGGTAAAGAAATTTTGACTTTTAGTACTTGAAGTTAGAACCAGTCTTGCTATTTCAATTTGAGAGTGGATCACCTCCATAATCACTTGCAGCTTATCATTTTTTTTCTAGTGTCTCTTTATCTAATCATGACTTTCCTAAATCACTGTTTTCCCATGTTCTCCTGGCTTGCCCCCTCAGGTGTCACCTCCACAGAGAGGTCCTTTTGATTACCCTATATCACATAGTATCCATGTCACTATCTCTTCCCTATGTTTTTTCTATCATAGCACTTAGAACTACTTGCCATCATATTTTTTATGTGTGTGTGTGGTGTATACATATCTGTGTATACATATGTGTGTATACATATGTATACATATATTTATACATATATATTTATACTCATTTGTCTATATTCCATCTCTCCCACTAAAACATAAGCTGTGGGTAGCTTGGAGTTCATCTGTATCCTTAGAACAGGTAGTGGGTTTTAATGAAAAGTTGTTGAATGAATGATTTGCCCTATATTTGCCTTTGACTTACATTAGTTCTGGTTTTCCAAGATCCAGGAAAGAGGAAATGTTTGGGTTTTTTCTAGGTTTAATTTGCACATTGTTTGAATTACTGAAAGGTAAGGAAGAAAAAAAAATATGTGATAAAATAACACTTAGCTGTTTTTTCTCTATATAACACAAAGGACCTTGGTTCATTTTTAAACACAACTTGGACTTGAAGCAGAATTACTAAGTTTTATTATAATATGTATATGGAAGAGAACCTTGGAGGAAAGAAAGTGGTATATTAGGAATGTGGTACAATCATAGATCCTGTAATGGAGCACTGAAAGAGTTCTTAGCTTGAACCAGATAAAAATGTGAAAAACTTAGTGGTTAAAGACATAGTAGCTAGGATTCATCCATGCTTTTAGTCTGGCTCTGCCACCCATTAGCTATTATTCTATTACTATTGTAACTAAAACTCTTATTTTGATTTTAAATAAAGAAGAGGTTTTGGATGAAATGAAAATTCACTAGAAAGGAAAAGTGGAAGTCAATGATTGATAACAAGCAGGTTGCTGGTCTAAGGGTGTAGCTCAGTGGTAAAGCACTTGCCTTGCACGTGTGAGGCCCTGGGTTCGATCCTCAGCACTACATAAAAATAAATAAATAAAAATAAAAATATTGTGTCCATCTACAAGT